>NC_045622.1:28025378-28328409 GCF_009829155.1 Mustela erminea
ACAACTACACAGAGTCATTTCCTCTGGCTGGCAGGAACTTTCTAGAAAGACTCTCCACTTTGTTAAATCATCAAAACCTGGGATATTTTCTCATCTGCCCTTTTAGTAAGTGCCTGGCAAGGATTAATAGGCATCCGGTTGCCCTAAAATACCTGGGAGGGGAGGACATTGGTAGGCTTCCTGACCAAAGGTCAACAAGAGGTAAAGACTGTTGTGTTTATTTAGTACTTTTCATGAATTCTATTTTTACCCCAAGGATGATGAGATCTAGGGAAAACAATTTACATATTAGATTGCATTCACCTAGATCTGTTAATTTACCTGATCACATTAAAGTTTATTTCTTGCCTATCTACCTAAAGTTCTTGAAATCTGCCAACATGTTTTTCAGATGAATACTATTTTAATTCTTAACAATCCTTAAGACCTAACATTTTCATGATTAAAAATAAAACTTTTCTATGAGTACAAATATTTAATAAAAGTGGTTTCAGTGAAATGCTCCAAAGAATTTCTATAGTTAATATTTTCATTCCCAGGAAAGTGACCATGTAATTATATTTTATTTTGACCCTTAGATATGACAAAATACTAGTGCCATTTCCTTATGATTATTTTAAAGCTGTGTTTCTCAATATAGGGCTTGTTCAAATGCTTATTCAAGGCTCCATCTCGTCAAATTCCCCATATCCTCGTATTCATCTGTATAACATTTGTGAAAGCAATCTGGGAATAGCAAAACTATTATTCCTGGTACTAACTGAGATAATCCTTGTGGATTATAGGGTGCTGTCCTTGTTCATTGAAATGTACTTTTGAAAAGAGCATGTATGATGGTAATTGTATAAGCATGAATGGAGCTGGAGAATCCTGAATTCTAGTTCCAGCTCTGCTAACTGGGTGCCTGACCTTGAGAGGTAGCAGATGAAGGGGTAGGAATCCTCTTGGGACTTAGTTTCCTTGAAATGGGTTTTTGCAATGTCATCCTGCTCGTTATTAAGAACATGGTGCTAGACAATAGGTGTCCTGACTTCTGATTCACTTCCAAAATATTTGCACTGAGTTCCTCCTACATTTCTAGGCAGGAGGCCTCTTATTTTTATTGGCTTATTAGGTTTATCACATTGCCATGCATTTAGTATAATTAGACAGTGGCTCTTCATAGAGAACAGGTGGGGTGCGCAGAGGGCATGTTGGAATCACCCAGGATCTTTTAATCAACAAATACTTGCCTTCCTCCGACCGTTCCTCTTCTCTCCAGCATGACTCAGCCTTGATTCACCTAGTTGGTCGCCTATCAATTTTCAGATGATTTTGGCATGCACCTCAATCACACCTCAAAGAAGCCCATCTACTCCACCCAACACACCAACATCCTGGAATCTGTAGTGTCTTTCTTAATAACAAGCTGGCAAAAGGCTCACTAACACTACAGTGGCATTTTACCCGGCAACCAGTGTGTAATTCTTCCATTATCCAGCCATTTTCTTCCCTGTAAGATATTTAAGGAGTCTTTTCATTTGGAAATTACTGACAAAGTGTGTCTAAAATACTGTGAAGAAGATGTTCTACAGTTTTCTTAGAGGCTTCTTAAAGCAGAAATCATGTTTCTCTATGACTTCTTCCTAAGAAGTCACCTGGGAAAAAATATTTCAATGCATAGAATCAATTCCTTCTCATACCAGTATGAACACCATGACAACTCCAAGGACACTGGATTGAAAGAATCTTCACCTATGACATCATTCAACTGACATCAAGAAAGTCCCTCAATTCCAGACGCTTTATTGATTATATGGTTTGGGATCAGCTGGCCCATTTAGGTGACATATAATTCTTGCCCTTGTATTTATATTACCCTTGTATTTCGCAGGTTTAGACAACTTTTGAAAAGATCACGCATATTAAAGAGAGGCCCTGAGTGGAGGAATTCTCATGCTAGAGACCATACCCTTGTTTTTTAAGGTCTGATTGTGTTTTACCTAGATGTATATTTCCTGGGCAGTCTTTTTCTTGTTTGCCCTGGTAGAAATGATAACACGTAGAAGAAAGATAAACAAACAAATACACAAACTTTGCTTTTAAGATATATTTTAGAATTTATTTTTGTTTTATTTATGTATATGTCTCCTTTTAAGATTTAAACCAGGGATGTGCCTGAGCCAAGGGCAGCATGGCTTGAGAATGACAAGCTATTCTGAATGGCTTCCCTACCTCCCCCTTCTGTAGCTGCTTTATCAAGGGCCATCTGGTCAGCTCGGCATGCTTGGAGGAGCAACACGGGGGTCCAGATGGATGGGTTCTTAGAGAGTTCTTTAAAAACCAGTGCACCCAACCCCTGAGTCACCATATGCCAAAAGGTCACCTCGACTGAGTAGCATCCTTCCTGTTTCTCTCTCTGTGGCTTTTTATTTGGAGTTAGCACCCTGGCGATTTCAGGGGTTGTGCGGTTTTAATTAATGCATTATTATAATTATTTTAAGTACTAACATCATTGATGCCAACCTGACTATCTCATCTGAGGCTTCAGAAAACAAACCTGATGGGAGGACCAGGAGTATGCTGACTGGTCTTTGCCAGATGAAAGCAGAACAAGCTCCCAACGGAAGCTCACAGCATTCAGGTTGAAGGTTCTCAATTTAGTTGCTGTCCCTCAACAGTGATGGCAGCCACGGCTACCACACCTTCAAGGCACAGAAAGTGGTCTCATCTCTGCTCTGCAGGTGGGTAGCCCAATGGCTGACATGTCTCAGAGGGAAGGAAATGGAGAAGGAAGAGTGCAAATGAGAGGGAGAATTAGTCCATTTCTCCCCGGAATGTATATCACGTCCTCAAGGAATAAAAAAGGCATTTTAAGAAAGTGCATGTATTCTCTGATTCTTTTCAAGTACAGCATTTCCTGAAGGTAGGAGGTTAAGCAGGGGGACATTTTACGGTTCTGGCTCTGCCTCAGCATTCCTCATCTCTGGGCTCCGCACAAAGCGTTCAGCAAATTCAGGAACTGCCTAAGAAGGAAACATGGAGTTCTGGACATCTCCTCTTCCCAGGGGCTCTGGGCCCCTCTCTATGGCTTATCTGCTTCATCACAGTTTCAGCGGACCTTTCCCAGAGTGGCAGGTCGATGTAACCTCCAGCTGGTGACTTGCTGTGAGTGGCACATACTTCACAAGAGCCCCTCGACAGAGTGGGAAATCTCATTAAAGCTTGACATTTGCTGAGCATCCCCAGAGGGCAAAGGTTCCCGTTCCAATCACAGAGCCCCACTGCAGGGCCCAGCGGGCAGCGTGGTGGCATTGAGACTGAGCTGTCATCTTCAGTGTCATGCAGGCCCCACCCCCTGCAGCCCTGAAGAGCTCATAGGCCTCTGAGGAACCTTTCCCATTTGGGAGCCTGAAATATTCTCTTCACCTCTATCCTTCCCACCACCTTCCTTTCCAACATCTCCTTGCAAACAGTAACTTTTCCTGCAGTCTATTCCAAACTAGCATGGAAACCTGAATAATCCTCTCGTTCGGGTCTTTTTGTCCTGGCCTTTTGCAGGAGACAAGAGAGACCAGAGGGAGGAAGGTCTTCCCTGCAGACATCCAGCAAAAACCATTTCATACCTGTGCACACCCGGCTGTACTGGTCAATGGGCTCTGGATAAGCCCTCTGTGGGCTGGGAATTGATACAAATTAGAAGAAAAGACCCCAGTGGTCTGAGTTCTCTGTTGTCTAAGCAATCTCTTGGAACTGGAAGGTGTACCCACTAGAGATGCACCGAGTGGTTGTATGCCTTGTTATTAGAAGCACACTTGGGGAGTGGCTCCTTTCTCGATGTTTAGGACATGTATAGGAAGTAGCCAACCCCAGGGAGTCAAAGGGCTCCCTACTGCACAAGGTTTTTATATACATAGTTTTAAAAAATCCATTATAGAATAATTTTCAGTAAGAGAAATAATCCCTTCCCTGGATTAATCTGTGGTTCATGGAACAAGGCCATTCCCAATGTCAGTGTGTGAGTTTTACCTACCTGACCTCTTTGTAACTCACTCTCTTTTTTCCTCCCCCTCACCACCCGTCATTGCTGTGTCAGCTACGTAGTCATGTTTTATATACAGAATCCCTAGTTTCTTCCAAACTCTGCAAGATATTTGTATTATCATCTTCTCACCACCCCCTTAATGTTTTTATGTGAACTACATATAGAAAAGTATGTGGGTACACACTTGTACCCACTACCGAAAATTAGGAAGTATTACATTTTGCCACCTTTACTTCATAATTTTTTAAGAATGAAAAAATCTCACAGAGATAGTTGAAATCTCCTTTGAATCTCACCCCCTGATCCCACAGAGGCAGCCACTATCCTGAAGAGGGCACTCACCCTTCTTCCTCATACTTTTATAACTTCTCTACGGAGCACAGTGGGGCTGAAGCGAGGCTGAATCACTTGTCCACTGCTACCCAGTGACGTGGGGGAGCTGGCATTCCAGCTGGGACTGGAATGCCAGCTCCCTTCTGGATTTCTGAGCCATGGCATGTGCATGCCGGAGGTTGATGAAGGGTAAGAATGGAAAAGATGCAAACTCATCACCAGCACAGAGAGCACCTGGAAGAGTGGTAGGTGAGGAAAGACGTCATTCTTTCGGAGTCAGTGCTCTGAAAAAGTTCCTGGATAGTGCTTTGGGGCTGCTTCCATGTATCCAGCCCACTCCCAACTCCACTCACATGTTCTCTTTTCCCATCTTTGAACTTTCAAAAAAATATGGTAATAGCCGTGAATCTAGAAAAGAAGGGTGACCCTGAGCTGTCCTTAGATGTGGCTCCTTTCTCTTTTTGATTCATCATCTTGTACCTCTAAGTTCAAAGGGGTCTTGCCATGCCCTGGAGTGAACATTCTTCAAGATCCCCAGGAATTTAAAATGTTATTATTCTAAGGTTTCAACATCTAACTATTTTGGGCCTCTTTTGCATATCTGTCAAATGATGATAATTACAGGTCCTCTTCCTATCTCACACATTCACTTGAAGGGGAAAAAATGAGTCAACATTCATTTATTTAAGGAATATTTACCATCTATCTGCCATGGGCACAGACTTGTGCTAGCCGTGTGGATACAGCTATGAACTACACAAATTGCTGCCTCCTGAAGCTTATAATTTATTTGAGAAAAAAAAAAAAAGAATAGCAAAACATTAAAGTGTATTTTACTACAGGGGGAATATAAGGGTCTGCACAAGCATCGAGGACAGGCACCTAATCGAGAAGTTAGAGATAGGAGAAGCTTCCCAGCCAAGTCTTCAGACACAGGTGGAGTCAGCCAAGAGAAGAAAGGGATGACCATGTGTTTCGTTCCATACCCGAAGTCGGTGTGATTTTTAGGACATGATGGTTCTGCAGTGTAAATGACCATTAGTCCATATTAGCACAACAGGAGTAACTCCTTTGAATTTTTCTAGCAAGTCCATAATCTCTTCTTTTGCGCCTTGACTCCTAATATTTACTTTTACCCAGCTTTTCTCATTCATTGATTTCCAGAATCTCACAGTGACTGGAGCATGTAAAGGCATGGTACAAATTAATAGAATGAAGAAATTAAAGA
Source organism: Mustela erminea (assembly GCF_009829155.1). Lineage (NCBI taxonomy): Eukaryota > Metazoa > Chordata > Mammalia > Carnivora > Mustelidae > Mustela > Mustela erminea. Next base: position 28,030,964 of record NC_045622.1, read on the forward strand.
AGAATGCTAACTGGCAGCCTCTCTCTTTCCCTCCTCCCCAACTCGTACATAATGGATTCTTAGACGTCCCTATGGAGGTGGAATCCAAGTTTGTTGCCGCTTTTATGCAAAAACCACTCTGACTTCCTGGAATCAGCCTGGAGGATCTGACAGATACCTTTCTCAGCCTACCCGACCCTTTCAAATGTAAAAAGTAGAAGAGAGGCAAGCCAAGGGACATAATCCCTGGAGAATGGTTCCTTTTTGCTCCCTTTAAAACCAGTTTTTTTTTTTTTTTTTAAATGTATAGTTCTCTAAACTAAATTCTTTGCTCCACAAAATGAGGTTTTCCCCCCTGTGGAGGGGAAGGCTCAGACTTTTAGCTGGGGTAGTCCCTGGCAGTGAAAAGAGCCACCTGAGGTATCTTAGAAAATAAGTCAGAGGAAGAGCTTACTACAGCTCGGGCTTCAAAGCAGGCTTCCTCTGGGTGGGGGCTTTTTGCTGACTGACTGCAAACTCCTGGGTGGGGGAGGTCTATCAGCATAGCTCCTTAGAGGATCCTCATTTTTGGAACCAGCTTTTCATGGACCCTAGGAGAGGGCGGGCCAAGAGAGTGGAAACGCAATGCCAGCCAGAATGAAACTGCAGCCCTCTTTCTCTTCCTGAAGTCTTCTTCCTGGGAAGTCTCTGTATCAAAGGGCTCTGCTTCTGGCCACAATGAAGTGGCAGGGACCAGTTTTTCCCTCCTGACTGAGACAACCAAAACACAGACAGAATATATGAAACAATGATTTTCAAGGCCCTGAACATCAGGCAGTGAGAGACAGTGACCCATGAGAGATCGGGAAAAAAAAAAAAAAAAAGAAAGAAAGTAACCCCCACGGGGACTTAGAAGAGTATGCAGGCTATGGAAATAGATGGAGACTTGAGGTCTCTCTGAGATGAAGAGACTAAGTTGAGATTCTGGGGAGACCAAAGTGGCTAGAGTTTGCAGAACAGAGTGCTAGAGAGGAGAGAGGGAATTTCAGAGACCTTCAAAGAATTCCCCTGGAGTTCCTAGCTGAGTACTGATCAGAACTTGCATGCAGGGTACCCAAGGCTGGAAAAAAGATTACTCAAAGTGATTAGGAGTAACAATACAGACTGGAAAAACCACAGGATTCCAAAGACACTGGGTAGAGTACACAGAACCATCTTTAGTAGTAGGAAGTAATTTGCCACAGAGGGCACATGACTCCAGTTCAGCCTAACAAATTTTAAAAGCAAGACCCAAAAGGATCAAATTCCAATTAATCAGGGAATAACAGGAGAGACAGATGACACAAATCATAAGAAATGACATCACTACAGTTTCTACAAACAGTTAAAGGATAGTAAGGGCATATTATTAACAAGTTTTAATATTATAATAAGTATTAATAAATTTGACACACAAACACACAAAAACTTCAAAGACACTATGGTAGGTCAGTCATAAAGAAATAGGTAACTTGAATACTATTTAAAAAAATTTTTTTTATTCATTTACCAGAGAGAGTACAAGCAGTGGTTGGGAAGGCAGGGGAGGAGGGGAGCCCTATGTGCAACTGGGTCCCAGGACCCTGGGATCATGACCTGAGCCAAAAGCAGCTGCTTAACCAACTGAGCCACCCAGGTGCCCCTTGAATGCTATTATATTATATAAATCAAAATTTTAGTTTAAAATCTTTCCACAAAGAAAATTCTAGTCCCAGATTACTTCAGTGGTAAATTCTATCAAATACTCGAGAAGGACATAACACCAATGCCACAGAAATTATTTCAGAAATTAGGAAAAGAAAGACTGTTTCCCAACTCAGTTTATGAGTTAAACCTAATATCAAAATGAACCGAAGATGCCAATTCTACCTAAACTGTTTTGTAAATTCCATGCATTTCCAGTGAAAAATCCCAGCAGGTTTTTTTTTTTCTTAATTATTATTAGAAATTGACAAACTGATTTTAAAATGTATATGGAAATGTGAGTCCTAACATGAGCAAGAAACTTTGAAAAACAAGACCAAAGTCAGAGTACTAACACAACCTAATTCTGAGACTGTAATAAAGCAATAGCAATGCAGACCTTGTGGTTTTGTATAAAGGTAGAAAAATCTATCAGTGGAACAGAATAGGGAGGGAAGAAGTAGATTTACACGTATTTGGACAAATGTTTTTTGACAAATGTGCTAAGGCAAGTCAGCAGAGAAAGAACACACTTCTCAATAAAATGTGATGGGAAAACTGGATACCATATGTAAAAATAATGAACTTCAGACCATATTGCAGACCACACACAGAAATTAAAATGGATCACAGACCTAAATATAAAACATAAAACATCTGGAAGGATCTATAAGTGATCAAATTGATAAATTAGACTTCATTAAAATTAGACTATTCTTTGTAAGATGCTGTTTAGGGAATTAAAAGACAACTAAACATTGGGAGAAAATATTTGTAAATCATATAGTTAGTAAAGGACTCATATCAAGAATGATATGGGAAACAAAAGTAGAAGAGAAATTATTAAATTTCCTTACTACCTACAGCCCACTGACAAGTCCTTCAAACAGGCAGTCACATTCCCTCTAGGGACTCAACTACCTTGATGTCAATACTTGACTACCAAGTAGTCAAGACAAAAGACAACCTTGGCCAACCTCCCAGGATTCTGCTAGTCTACATTAACATGGAAAAATTCCTTTAGAAATTTCCTTTGTCTCTAACCACCCTGCCACCACCAAGACAAGTGCTGGCAATCATCCCCAAAGTATATGGCCCACCTATATACATCTGAAGGGTCTCATGACCAAGGTTTTATTAGATGCTAATAAATGAACTTTTCCCAACAATAGCTCGCTCCCTCAAGGTCCTGGAAACCTTCCTTCCAATATTCCTAGAGACTTATGCTATCCCTAATCCCCTCCCAACTTAAAAGTATATAGTGGGTCATTCCTCATGACCCCAATGCAGCTCTTTCTGCCCACACATCCTGTCCCATGCTTTAATAAAACCACCTTTTTGCACCAAAGATGTCTCAAGAATTCTTTCTTGGCCACTGGATTCCAACCCTAACATCTTTCCTACATCAAAGAATATGTAAAAACTCTCAAAATTCAGTTGTAAGAAAATAAACAACCCAATTTAAAAATTGGCACAAGATTTGAAAAACACTTCCCCAAAGAAGATATATGGAAGACAAATGAGCACATGAAAAGATGCCCAACCTCATTAGTCATTAGGGAAAATGCAAATTAAAACCACCATGAGAACCACTGTACACTTATTCAAGTGGGCAAACTGTTAAGACTGACTATAACCAGCGTCTGCAAGGACTGGAGAGTCTAGAACTCCCCTACATGGCTGGTCAAAATGGAAAATGGTACAAGCACTTAGGAAAATAGTTGGACTGTTTCCAAAAAAGTTAAATGTACACCTACCAAATGATCCAGGTTGTCCTCTCCTAGGCACTTACCCAAGATGAATTCAGATATGTTTTCTAGAGACCTGTACACAAATATTTATCTCAACTTTATTTATAATAGCCCCAAAGTGGAAGCAAACCAAATTTGATCACTAAGTGAATGAATAACTAAACTGTGGTATATCTCTGCAGGGAATACTAGCTGGCAGTCATAAGGAAGGACATACTGATACACACATCTGGCTGAGTCTCAAAATAATTGTGATGAATGAAAGAAATCAGACAAAAAAGAACATACATTCCATAATTCCATTTATTAAAACAACTGAACTATTTTAAGATATTGAAAATGTGAACTAATTTAATGTGATTATGTGTTCTCTACAGTTGAAAGGGAATTGCAAGGGGAAATGACAAAACTTGTGGGCGTCTAAGGTCATTACCTTGATGGTGATGGTTTCATGGCTCTATCTATCTATCTATAGTTATATATCTATATCTATACCTATCTATATCTATCTTTGTTGTAACTAGTCAAGTTGAACCTTTTCAATATGAGGTTTCTTGTCTGTCAATTATAATCGCAATGAAACTTTTTTAAAGGATTTATTTATTCACTTTAGAGAGAGAGAGATAACACGCACAGAGGGGAAGGGCAGAGGGAGAGAGAAAGAATCCTTGAGCAGACTCCCTTCTGAGCGGGGAGCCCAAGGTGGGGCCCAGTCCCAGAACCCTGAGATCATAACCCAGGCCAAAATCAAGAGTCAGCTGCTGAACTGATTAAGCCACCCTCAATATAACTGTTAAAAAACAAAAAACAAACAAAAAAATAAAATAAAATAAAATAAAAATAAAAAACAAAAAACAAAACACAAAACAAACAAACAAAAAACCAGCAGCAAACAGCAAAAAGACCGTGAAGCAATTCCATGGATTTTACACGAGGCTCCACGTACTGGCATGGAACTGGGGAGAAAGACAAAGTTGGCCTCATGCAGATCAGACACATGTGTACTCAGTGGGTCTAAGATATGGGGTCGTGGGGCCAGTGGCTTTAGGACTAATATAAAGCACAGCGGGCCCTTGAGTAACATGAGGGTTAGAGATATTAACCCTTTGTGTAGTTGAAACTTTGCATATAACTTTCAACTCCCCCCAGACTTAACTACCAATAGCCTGCTGTTGACCAGAACCTTTCCAATAAAATAAAATAGTCGATTGACACATTTTATATGTTATGTGTATTATATACTATATTTTTACCATGAAATCAGCTAAAGAAAAGAAAACGTGAAGAAAATCATAAGGAAGGAGCACCTGCCTGGCTTAGTCAATGGAGCTCTTGATCTCAGGGTTGTGAGTTTGAGCCCCATGACGGGTGTAGAGTTTACTTAAGAAATAAAATCTTAAAAAAGAAAGAAAAGAAAATCTTAAGGAAGAGAAAATAAATTTATAGTACAGTACTGTAAAAAATTCATATGTAAGTAAATCTGCACATTTCAAAACTGTGTTATTCAAGGGATGACCACTGCACTTCTAAGGAAGCTTTGTGAGGCCTTAGAACAAACATCAGGGAAATCAGAAAAATTATTTTGGATTGTTTGGTGGCTAACAACTCAAACTGAAATTCTGCCAACAACGTAGTTCTGACAACTTCCAGGAAATACTCTGCTTTTAGCACTCAGAAGATATGGCCCCCAAATGTTGCTTAATGCTAACCCAGGCTTAAGGAAATAGGATGGAGCAGTTCCTGGGATCTGACATCATTCTCAGGTGGCCCCAGGCCCTGGATGGTGGTGGGGCTGGAGCCTGGCTCGAAGCAGGGTCCTGATTGTGCAATCAGAGATAATTGGTTTCTAACTCTGATCCCATTTATTCTTTCCATCCCCAGCCAGGAAAAGCTGCCTTGGCTCCTTTGTTTTTAGCTTCCAAATTTTCCTACTGTCAGCTGCTAAAGCATTTTTGTCTCTTTCTTCCGTCCTCTTGAGACTTCACTCCCCCCTTCACAAAGTCCTTCCTTTACCTTAGGGCTGCTTACCATTCCATTTCCCCACCTTGCCCTCTGTCGGGAAGGTCTACTATTCACCCTCAGCAACAGATTTCCTTTTATGCTGTCCCCTGGGCAATGCAGTGGTTGCCCTTCTATTACCCTTGAGGGACAGCTAGAGGACATCTGCTCCGTATTCTTTCTTTAAAAATCTATCTACCTGTTGTCTGTTCAACCCAACTGCCGGCTTCCTGGGGGGGCTTGCCTTACAGCAATCCCTCACTGGTTCACAAGATCCTTGAATCACTGAAGTGTCACTTAGGCTTTCCGCAAAATCTGGAGTAAAGGAGAATTCACTCATTCGGGGGGAGAAAAAAAAAAAAAGCAAGCAAGCAAGCAAAAAAAAAAAAAAAAGCTTCGGTTGCAATGACTTTACACATCAATAAGACATATGTATGAAGCTGTTCAAGTTGTTAATGATTCACCATGAAACACCCAATACCACCAGGGACAAAGCGCCTTACTAACCGTTAATGAATACGCACACACAGAATATGAGATAGCTGCCGAGCGCTTTTCAGCTGCCTTTGATAATACAGGCTCCTGTATCATCCCTGCCATATAATGAAAACCTCAGCCTGAATTGTATCAATGCAAATCACCAGAGCTGCCTGCAAGCTTGTGTATTATAACTTATCTGTTGGGACAATAAAAAGATATCCCATTATCAGCCCTGTCCACTTAACTATTAATAAGGCTCCCGCGGGCCTTTCATCCCCCTCCTGCAGAGCCCCCACACCCCTTTCCTGCTGGCACAGTGCGTACCTCAAAGCCTGCTTAACTTCCCCACTTGCAGACTTAACTAGGGAAAGGTGTGCAGGTCGATTTAAGTGTCTATAAAATGAAATTCACATAAAATAAGAGAAGCAAGCTCTTCAGGGACGAGGCACAGCTTGGAGAGGCCTCTCCTGAGAGACCTGGGCAGATGGGTCAGGGGTGCCCTTGCCCCCTGCGCTCTTTTTTCTCGCTTAGTGGAGGCAGGAGGAGGAGGGCTGGATGGGTCAGTCCTGGGGACTGTCTCCGAGCCTCCGAGCCTCCGAGCCTTCTCTTCCTGCGCCGTCCTATCTGCCCAGAAGCTCTTCTCTGGACACTGCCTCCATCCTGGGTTCCAGCCCTGGTCTTCCACTTCTGTGCCTGACTGGGAAATCTGTTTGCCGGCAGAGATGAGACAGCACTCTGCTGGTATCGCTGGGTGGCGCTCTTCTCCCTAAAGCCAGCCACTCAGGCTTGCCGGAGCTAGGGCAGCAAGGACCAGGAGGGGCAGAGATCACCAATAAAATTCTTTGTTCAGAGCTTTCCTGCTTAACTGTAGTCACTTTGCTTTACCTGTATTTCCTGGATTATTATTTTTGTCTGTGTCCAGATCTGCCCTCTCTTCATTTCTTGGCTAATATTCTGCTGCACATTTTACCCAAAATTGCTGATTTTTTTTTTTTTTAAATGAGTAACAGCCTCCTGTTCATTAGAGTCCAGTGGAGTGCACAGACTGGCACAACTGCAGATAGGAAACTTCTGGAAGAAATGCTCTGAAAGGGATCGCTCTTACTGGTTACCTAACTTGCTAAGGCTGGCCTTCCTCTCTGCTTAATGAATACACAGGATTATATCTGAATCTTGTTCACATGCCTATATCAGTGCTTCTGACCTTCACAACAATATTTATAACCGTAAGTAACAGTTGAAATATTTCTTACCCCTGCTTTTTAGGGAGGAATTTAATGACTTTGTGACTAACCTGTGGTTAACTAGTTAGCAACCGAGGTCGACCAGAAGCAAACCCCTCGACTCACTCCTGCACTGGTCCCCCTTCCACAGTGTTAGCCTGTTCACTGAGCAAGAGGCAACCATGGTGATTACTCTCCTTGCCCTCCACAGCATGTCTTAACAGACTGGACTCGGATTTCAGACGAAAGGAGGATTTCCTCACTTGCATGAAATGTTCTGTTAAACCCCTTCCTACCATGTCAAATTTTCTATGTAGCTGCTTGCTTGCAGTCTGATAGCAATCCCTGCGACAGTCAGGAGAGAGGGCAAGATCCCCAACGTACAGATGCCAAACTCAGGGTCCCGTGAGTGTGCGAGCATGCGCGGTAGGCCCTGTGCCTTCTGCTCTGAAAGCATTTCTTTTCCATTCTGCTACCTCTCTCCGCCCCCATTGCCTCTGCAAATAGCAACACCACTAGTAGACTTCTCTGTTTTATTTAGGAAAGGACATGAAAAATAAGTTATCTTTGAACCACAAGAGAAACAGAGGTAAGCAGAATGTAATTACCCAAGCTGGAAACTTGCCATCTACAACAGCTGCAGAATCCCATGGTGGGACAAAAAAGCAATATTGACCAAGAAATATCATATTACCCATCACACACCCGTTCTGAGTTTGTTCCTCACCCACATTTATTCAAGAAACCTAAGGATCTACCTGCTTAGTATGAGAAGCTCATTACTGGCATTTGCAGATGCTCAGGGATGTAGTGTCTGAGAGGAGACAGGTAAGAAAAATTAATAATGCATACAGCAAAACCCACTTAATTTCTATCTGTGAAGAAGGGTTCTTATGAGGCAAGGTAGGTTGGCAAGAGTTTGGGATGGTGTGCGTGCTGAGGAATGAGGCAAGGGCAGGGAGGGAAGAAAGGATTTGACTGTGAGGTTGAAGACTCTGTTGCCAAAATCAAACTCACCCTCAAACAAGGTAGAAGGAGCTCTCGTCTGGGCAAGACTATGGCCCTTTCCTCACTGCCTTGGCGACGGGGAGTTTGAGAGCAGTACAGAGGCAGACTGGGATAAAGGCCCCCCAAAGCTTCCAGATCAATACTAAAGCCTTGGCAGCACCCCAGGAGGTAGTGGCAGCTTAGAACCTTCCAACGTTAAAAATAGAGCTGTTTCCTTGTGGGTTGGGTAGGGTTTCAAGAGGTAGAGTTGGAAGGAAGGCCTTTCCAGGGAGAGGGGCATGCAGTCTGGGAGAATCAAGTTCTGAGGGATTTGAAGAGAGAATAGGGATGGAGAGGGTTGGGCAGGGAACATGCTACACTGAAAAATAAATCAGAAATTTAGGGAGCGATTGGATTTAGCGGACCTGGAATGTGTGGGTGTGTATGTGCCTGTTTTTACTGCAGAGGTTGATATGTTTTGGGGGTGTTTTAGGTAATTTTTTTTTTTTTTTTTTTTTTTTTTAGTAAAAGATAATGGTTATCAGAAATATGCCTTTAAAAAGGTAAACTATTATCGGGAAACAATCACGACCAATGTCCTCAAAAGAATTTGCATATTGCAGGACCATAAAGGCCAAAAGTACTATTAATGTGAAGGATGATTGTGTCATCGCTGGTTTAGGGCCCATTTAACAACAGGAAGCTTTGTGTACTTGTGGAAATGTTCTAAAAGAGAGACAGAGAGATTTTTACAGAACATTGGATGAGCTGCTCTTAGAAAACTTTTTTAATCTTGGCTTCTCCTAATGAGTTCAAGCATGATCCACTATTCTGCCTGGAAGAAGCGTTCACTCTTTTGGGAAGATGCGGAATCTTCTTCGAGACACATAAAAGGCATTCTTAATTTGTTTATTCATTTTTTTTTAAACTCTGTTTAAAATTCTGGTTTATATTATTCTGAAATTTTACATAGGCACAAAGAAGAACAATATAGACTGAACAATTTTATTCCTAATTATTTGATATTGTCTTTTTGTTCGTTTTAAATTAGGAGGACTGACTGATGAATAAAAGGAACACTAAGGACTTCAAGATGGCTCTCACCCATTAGATGTTTCAAAAGACTTAATATTACGCTAGCTATAGTGCTTCTGATATCTGTCAGATTCACAGGATTGAGGGTGGTGTACCATCACACGAGCATGTCATGCCGTTCTTGTAAACCCACTCTGAATGTTAAGAGTACATGAAACAGGCCAACGTCCTGGTCTGCAGGGAGGCTCCCTGGAACTTAACATTCTATCTTCTGCTTGAGGAAAAGAACCTAAATGTTGTGGTCATTTCGTATTCCTCCCCTTTCCATTTAGGATGAAGTTTCACATTTTAGCAGCAAATTGCACTTTCTACCAACATCAGGGGCTCATAATCATGCCAAAAAATTGACCTCCAGGTAAGATGGGAACATTTCAGAGAGGTTTGCAAATAACAAATTACATGCACCAAGAAGCTAAAACACAGTTCTTTTTAAGAGTCCTTTGCAGGAAAGTAAGGGCGCCTCTGTTCAATCAAGATAGCTCTGTGAGAGAAGGAGAATCTTCCTAAGTCTATTGTCTGCCCTTCCCCCAAATGTAGATCTTTTCTATGGTGGCCAGACAGCCAGAATTTGCTTCTGATTTGAAGAGAGTTTCCTAATCTCTCAAAATCAAGTTTCTTCATCCGAAAAGTAGGACAATCTGCTCAGTTTTCTGCTTCTGGTATACATGTGTGCCATGGTATACAACTCATCTTCCATAGCTATTCTCCGAACCCCAACAACCAAGTCCTCTATGCCGCAAATAAAGACCCTTCCCCCACACGTGGGAAGAACTTACCCCTCAGAGATGCTATAGGTTGTCATTTCCAAAGCCACACCTTAGAGAGAATCCTGAGGCCTCCTCCCAGACTGCATTTCTAGAGATGACTATGTAATGAACTTGCTCTTCCAGGGCTCTCAGCCATTGCCAGGGATGTTTGAAAGGTAAGGAAGCCTCTTCCCATTCACAAACCCACAAGGAGAATCACTCTGACATATGAGTCTCCTCTCTGGCCAAAGGAACAGACCCAAATTTCCAAGAGGTTGAGCTTTGTGGATGCTTATGCACTGATTGTATGGAGCTCTGTGCACATTTTTTTAGATATAAGGCTCTACGTGATTGCCAGGGGCTTCCATTGGCTCAACAAAAATAATTTAAATTCTTAACATTATTGAAATATTGAAATATCTCCTTAAGGCCCTGCTCCACTAGTAATTATGCAAAATGTGAAAATAAATAAGTCAGTCTTCTTTCTATGAGAGTTCATTAAGGATAGAAACCATACCACACTCATTTTTGCAACAGCAGCAGTAATTGCTGCTAGCATTAATGTGGCACTTACTGTGTGCCAGATACTGTTCTAAGTGTTTAAATATATTAATTAATATAATCCTTACATCAACCTAATGAAGTAGACTCTCTTTTCCCCGCTGTACAGCTGAAGAAACCAAGACCAGAACGATGGCCCAATGTTAACTGGTTAGTAAATGGTAGAGCTGGAATTTGAGCTAACTCTGTCTGCCTCCAGATCACGTGTTTTTCTGTAGAAGGCAACGAAGAGGTGACTATTGATCATATAGATGCAAAGGAATAGCTTTGCATTCATTTGGGTTTTGATGGTTGGAAATTGGGATGAAAGAAGTGAGATAGATTAGACTGATATTCTTTAATGGGAATGTTTCATATTTTGGAGGCGATGGGAACTGGGAACATCACCTCTATTGTGTCTAATTTTCCATCTGGATCCAAGGCTTGAGGGTTTTGTTTTGTTTTTTTCCTTCCCTTGCAGTAGATGCATCAATAAGTCTCTTCTCTCTTGGACCAGCCATGACTAGTCTTTTACTTTTTCCCTTTACAAATGAAAATAAAAGAGAGTAAGTGCGATTTTCCTGAGGTGGCTGGGGAGTCTTTAGCAAGAAGTAGGAAAGGAAGAAAAAAAATGAGTTGAAAGCAAGAGTGTGTGAACTCAGGAGAGATTGCCTCATGAAGTAGAATTACCATGACGGCAGAGTGTGAAGAGAGAGGACCAGCGGGAAGGATAGGTGTGCGCCTTGTCTGCACCCCAGCTGGGGCTTTGCTCTCAATTCTCACCCACCCATGGCACATTTCTCAAGTGGCATCCTTTGTTCTTTCTTCTAGACCTGTCCCACAATATGCACACATTTCTCTCAGTCTGTCTCTCCCTGTGACCTAGATCTCCTATGTTTTCAAAACTGGTTCCAACCGGTATCCAAATATTACTGGACAAAATTCCCTTCTTCTCTGTGGATTCCAGAGTGCTCCCTTGACAAGGGCAACACTAGCTTTTCGCACTGTTCTGAAGCCCTAGTCCTCTCTCTTTCCATCAGTACCTAGCAACTGTTGTGCTTCATAACTGTCAGCTCTACACAGATGACTCCCATAATTTTACTGATCCCATATTTCCACTGCCTCCTGGGCACCGTACCTAGGTGTTTCCAGCCAAAAGCTGAAATCTGTTTTCTTTCCTGGAGGAGGATCAATTATTTCACTGAACCACCAACATTGCTATTATCTACTTCCGCTCCCACCTGAAACTCAACATACCTGAAGTTTAAATTACTTTCTCCTTCCCTCTCAAAATGCTTTCCTCCTCATTGCCTTAATGATACTTTTTGTTCTAGATTCATCCAGGATGAAAATGTGGATAAATATTTCACCTTTCCTGTATCCCCTAAATCCAATCTCTCCACACATCTGATCCATTCTTCCTTTACAATTCTGCCTCATTCATCTTTTCCTTGTATTCTCATTACCACCACCGCGACTTTCAAGCTGTCCTTATTACTCTGCCAAGTTCCTAGCATTTAGGGGCACGAACTAGCTGGCCTAGGGCCCAAACTCTGACTTTGTTAGGCTGATTAAATAAAATAACAATAGTACATGCCCCATAAAATGGTTGATATGATTAAATAGTCAAATGTTGAGGAAATTCTTAGAATGTAGTTATTTTATTAATATTACTTACTTTTCTTTAGTTTCACCACTATTCCAATCCATCATGTTCTATACCAAAAAAATAGTATTCTTAACACATCATTCTGACTATAGAACTTCACTAATCTAAAGCCAGAAAAGGTTTCCAAATGCATACTAAATAAAGTCAAAACTCTGTAGCCTGGTCCCCAGTGTCTTCTTCAGAACATTCTATAGTAGTCTGTCTATAGTAGTCTGTGAGTGGGTGAGTGTGGTGGAGAGATAGCTTTTGATAATGGGAATTCTGATGGTTTCCGGACAAAGTCCAAGCCCTTTTTCTCCACAGCTGTCCGTATGACACAGTCTGAACAGAGACCACCAAAGGCCTTGTCACATTCCCAAATCCTACACCATTCCAGGCATGGGTCATGTTGCTGGTATTATCCTCAGATGTGGTCAGAGCCCACCTGTGTCACGAGCAGGGAGCCACAGTATGTGCTGCGTCGCTGCTCCATGTGAGTGGCCGTAGTTAGCCTGACTGCAGAGCATAGTTGATCTCGGATGGAAGCCAGAGCAGGAGGTGCCTTGACCTATTATTAGGTAGACAGAATGATGGATAGCATTTGAATCATAACTTAGAGTGACTGGGCCAGGGACTGTGCAAGATGGTCACCAGACCCATTTTTCCTTCTGGGGCTCACCCAAACTACATTTCATAGCTGCGTTGCTTTAGCTAGAACACTCGCATCCATTTTCCTAAATGAAATGGGAGGAGAATGTGGCGATGCCAGAACCAGGCTATGTTCTCTCCCCCACTCTCTATGGTTGGAATGGCCAGCATGGTGTTGAGCCATGGCGGAACCTCAGTGTGAGGGAGCCCCAGGCCCAGAATGACCACGTGGAACAGAGGCTCCTCTTTGACTCACAAAATACTATGACATATTTTTGTATTAAATACTAAGATCTGTGGGTTATTTACCATAGCACTTAGAATTAGTGAGACTAACTAACACACTCTTCAAAGCACTTTCCCATTTCTTATCTTGGTCAAACCCCAGAGCAAACCTGGGGTAAAGGAGAGATAAGTCTGATCATGTGGTTTCCCACATTTCCTTTGTGGGGACAGAAATGTCTACTTGGTCTGCCCTAAATTCCTCAATTAGAAGCTAGGGCTTTGGGGAAAATTGTCTACTTCTCTCTCTACTTGACTACACTACCTCTACTAAGTATAAAGACCATCGTTCAATTCCACTGTTACTGTTTTCTTCCTCAGATCAATACATTCTATTTCTGTGGTACGAACTGCAGTCCAGGTTTATAAACCGCATCGCTCTTTTTAGAGGCAGGAAGGGGGAGGAGAGAAGGAAGGCAGAGGGCTCTTGAGATCTGCTACATGAAGGTGGAGAAGAGCTCGTGCTGGCCCTTGAGCACACACTGTTTTGTCTGGTTCTTGTTTTATATCTGAACGTTAAGAAATGCCACTTAGTCAGAGTCTGCTTGCCTCCTTGTATCCTGTCCTCCTCTCTTGTGATGAGAGGACTTTGAGGAGAATCTCAAGAAAGGAATGTAAGGACGAGTAACTTCCCTTTCTGTGCACGATGGAGATTTCAGTTGCTGGAAGAAAAGGGTAAGAGCAGCAGCAGCCCTTCTCTGCTTCCCTGTGCTCTCTTCCTTGGGCTGACTGATGGGGATTAATAAGGATCCAGCCCCCACCCCTGAACATCTATCTTCCTGTCACAAATCCTCAGGAGAGCCTCGCACATGCCCAAAGGCAGGAACATGCCAATGCCATCGAACAATGTGGGGTCCTTCTTTTTTGATGGGTTACCTTTCTACTTTTCTCAACAATTATGATTTTTATATTTCCAGTGGCTGGCATATCAGTTTCAAATACCTTTAAATCCAGAAGTGATGGCAAGTAGAAACAGATTTGATACGAGTGGACTTACCAAGAGTATCCTGCCTGATAGCTCAGGGAAGGTCTCAGCTGTGCTTTCCTATACATGAACAACACTTTAGCACAGCGGCTGGCACACAATTAGAACCTAATAAATGTTTGTTGAGCGAAGAAGTGAAGGCATGATATATTTTTAAACCTTTTATTTGTTTATTTGTCAGAGGGAGAGAGAGTGAGGGCACAAGCAAGAGGGGCAGCGGACAGAGGGAGAAGCAGGCTTTCCTGCTGAGCAAGACTTGATCCCGGGGGCCTGAGATCTCGACCCCAGACGAAGACAGACACCCAACTGACTGAGCCACCCAGGCGTCCCAGGATGCATGATTCTGACTATAGTTTTACTTTCTATAGTACATATTTATCCATTGATATACAATTTTATTTCAAGTGGATTGAGACAAATGATCAAATGTCTATATTCTAAGAGCTACCGCTAATTTTTACATGTTGTTTATTAATAAGTTAGAGAGATACATCTGTCATTTTCTAGTGAAAAAAAGATAGGAGCTGTGGGTCCAAATTTAAGCAATAAATCAAAAACAATACTCTGACATCTGGGTGAGAGACAAAAGGAAGTTAGCAAAACAGAGTAGTAAATTAATTCAAGTTTGTGAGAAGCAGGAAACAGCTACTTCTTGGGTATCCAGGCAAGAAAAATCCTGGGCTCTTAGCAACCACAGGGGACCAGATGGGAACTGAGTCTTCAGGTGGCCTATGGGAATTGGCAGGAAATAGAGGTGAGGCCAGGTGAGAACTCATTTCAACAAATATGTTTTGGGCTCCTCAACTGTGCTTGCCTGATTCTTTGTGGGAAACAAAGAGAACTGAGTTCACCAATATCTGTGAAAGAAAGGAAGGAAAGAAGATCTATTGCTAATTAATCTAAGGCTAACTGTGATTAATGATGAGTGGTACACTGGAATTACAAAATGCTGTGGCAATGTAAGCGAAAGACATTTTTGTCAAGGTCAGGAGTGGTGGTATATATGTTAGGACATTTAAGAGAAATGGAATTTACTTAAGCTTTGTAAATTAGATATATTATTGGCTGGCAATTATAGCAGAAGTAGATAAGAAAGCAGATTATAGCAAGAAGAAATGTCTTAGGTATTTATTAAATTGGTCAGCAGGAAAATGAGGTATGGGAGTGGGGAAGATTTTTGTTGGAAAGAAGACTGGAAAGTTTGGTAGGCCTACATAGTTGAGGGTTCTAATGTAAAGCTTAAGCATTCGTGCTTTGTTCTGAATGTAGTATGGAGCCATTGAAAGCTTATTAGCATAAGAGTGATGAAAAAAAACTGTATTTTAGGAAGGTTGCTCTGAAGGCAATGCCCAAGATACATTCCATAAGGAAGGGACGGGAAGTAGGAGGACTAATTTGAAAGTGGAAGCATGGCCATGAGGCTGTAAGCTAGTGCAGTGATGTTGGCAGTATATTGCAAGGGGGTTGAGCTCAAAGGCAGGACCAGATGGGCAAGCTGTGCTTGCTAACTGAATGTGGGAATGAAAGTGAGGAAGAAGTAGATGAAAATTTTAGGAGGTGGAACCACAGTGACCAGGAGGGGGAAGAGGCCATTAAGAAATTGGGGGCAAAGAAATTGGGGCAAAGAAAGTAAAAGTAAGTTGACACTGATAGATTCAATTTTTTTCCCTTTAGATTAATGGCAGGGGTCTTGAGCTGGAAAAGGAGGACAGAGATGGATTTGGGAGTTTTAAGGAATGGCAAATATTTGAAGGAGTTAGTATGAATTTTTTAGGAGATTAGAGAAGGAAAAATAATGAGTTTTCCTCTATTCTAAATACCGGGTTAAGTTTGAATGCTATTAAATGATAGTAATTTACACATGTTGATGAAATTTCCTTCTAATGGTTGGAGAAGGCTCCCATCTTCACTGGAGATTGTTGGTTCCTGGTGATAAGCCCTATATCCTCTAGCATCTGTGCACATTGTGGCCCATCTCTGCTAGCCTGGCCAACTGGACCTGGGAGAAACTCTCGCTAGGGGCTTCCTGTATACCTCCTTATGATTTATAAAGTGCTCAGTTTGGGAAACAGGTGATTGAAAAGAATGAATGGAGTCAATACTAAGTTTAACACCTTATGTTCTGAACATTAAAAATGTCAGTATGTCGGTTCTCTTAGACTCCAAGAGGTTAGAGGCCTCTGCACTGAACTTCAATATAAGTTGGAAAACAAAAAACCAAAAACCAAAAAACACCAAACAAAACAAAACCCAAGACCATGTGATATATGTAACGTTAGAAAATACCTTATTATGTTTAAGGATATTCACATACAATTCAAATAATGACAGCTCTACAGCTCTGTGAGACTGTTTTAGTATTCTCGTTTTAAAATGCTAGCCTGGATCCACGACTGAAGGCAGTGTAGTGAAAGTCTCAGAACAGAGTTTTACTGCTGGCTGACCGCTCACAGCTGTGTACCACCAGATACATCACTCAGCTTTGCTGGGACTCTGGCTGCATGACAGAGAAATGGGGCTAATGATGCCCAATCATGGCCTGCTTGATAAGGCCGCCGGGATGATGAATGAGCAGACCTCTAGATAAGATGCTCTAAGCCCTGGGAACGAGAAGCCATGATCAATTAGAGTACAGAGATTTTCACGGCTGAAGCTCTATCTCCCTCCTTGTCCATCTCCTGCAAAACCTGAGGACTCACTGCCCAGGTCTAGTAACATGACAGGGCTAGAGCAAGTGTTCAGTATAGACAAGGGGAAAAAAAAAAAAAAAATCACATTTGAGATTAAACTTCTAAAAAGAGCTGTCCAATTTGTCAGCCGTTCCCCTCCTGACCTCTGCTGAGTGCTGAGAAGCGGCAATGCCTCCCCCAGCATGTTTCTACTCTGTAGGAGCTCGATGAAGGGAGCATACTTAAATAAACGTCTCCAAGGCAGCTCCATCAAACAAGAAAAGACTGGAACTCTCTCAGTCAGCAGTAGGGCATGGGACCCAAACCCTGAATGTCAGGGGCTCCCAGCTCCCTTCCCACTTGAACTTCAAATGGTTTGTCAGAGAGTATTTCTGCTTCCAAGGTAATAATCCTCATGCCTTACTTGCTGGGCCATTTTCCATATTCAGTGTCTGGCTTCAGCTCCTCTGACAAAGCACAGAGGGAGAAGAAAGCCTGCTGGCCGTTCAGAAGGGAGAAAGGCAGGTGGCAGAAGACCTGGGTGGCAATAGGTCATGGGATGTTTGAAGAGTTATCAGAATTTGATAAACTGGAGGATGAGTTTGGGATGACACCAAATCTAGGCTGAGCAACAACGGGCAGAGTCAGCCCCTGGGAGAAGGGAGGCACCCCTTAAATAGACAGCAGATGAGAATGTCCCCTGCTTCAAAAGGTGAAGACCCCTTCATATGAGCAGGGTGAAGACCAATTCCAACTGTAAACACCATTTACTTGAACATTAACAAGTAAGCGTGGGTTGGGAAGATAGGGATGAGAATGTTCACCTGGGATGGATTTGTGGGGATTAGATGAGGTAATAATATACATACAGATGATCAGGTGGTTTGCCTGACACTTCCTAAGTGTTCAGGAAATTCTAACGTCATGTACCTAATGTAACTAGCCATGCTTTCCATCTTTTATTGAATTGTTTAATCAGTGCCTACCAAGTGCCAGGCAGCACAGCAAGCAGATTCTGGCCGCACCACATCCCTGACCTTGTGGAATCCATAGTCCACCACTCCATCACTCAGCAGTCATGTGTACTCAGCTACTTCATGACCTCCGTTCCTTCATCTGCAAAAATGGAACGATGATCACAGTTAACTCAAAATCTCCAAGCTCACCGCCTGTCCTGCATCAGTCATGCAGCAGATGCTTTCCTCCTGCTTGTCTTCTGCTCCCCATCCCTGGTCACCTCTCTGATGGGGTTGGGCAGGCAGGGAGGGCAACAGTGCTAGAGGTGGGGATTTCACCTGTGGGCATCTACGAACCCAGAGTTGCTGGATTTACCTTAGTCCAGCCCCAAAGCCACTGTCTTTTTGAAGCAAATTAAGTACCTTCTGCAAAATGTTAACCCTTTTAGAAACAGGGGTTTCATTTCTCTCTACTCTTCAGGAGATTCACTGGGCGTGTCTATGCCCTTTCCTGCTCAGCCAACTGAAGGGGTACTCTCCTATGGCCCAGGTGCCATGAAGGGAAATTTGCCCAGGGCAAACTGTATCTTTGACTGAGCTTGTGATTTTTTTAAAATATTTTATTTATTTATTTGACAGACAGAGATCACAAGTAGGCAGAGAAGCAGGCAAAGAGAGAGGAGGAAGCAGGCTCCCTGCTGAGCAGAGAGCCCAAAACAGAGAGCCCGGAGGCAAGGGCTGGCCCGGAAGCCCAAGGATGCCCTAGCACTTCAAGACCTGGAGACCTTGCTCCTTACTGTAGTTGGTAAATAGAAAGTTAATTCATTCCAACCTCCCCTAAAATACAAAAGGATGATTACCCAATTGTTGGGTTTTGTAGCTCTGGGGCACTGGTTTGGAAGCTGTGCTCACCTCTTGGGGAGATTTGGCCTCAAGCTTATAGGGCAGAGGGGAGGTGCTGCCAAGGAGATCGAGTCAGTATTCATTCTGTCTCTATAACCCCCTGTAGGTGGAAAGGGGAGGCCGGTCTGGCGTTTGAGCCCTACAAATGCCAGAGACAAGTAGCAGAGTTTAAGTGATCTGTCCAAGGCCAGATAGGCAGTGAGTATTGGCTTCAACAAGGACCAACTCAGATATTCTGCCCTGGAGGATGGACATGCCCTGGCACTGGGGAACTGCCAAAGGTGACAGCTAGAGAGAAAAGGAACACATGCGGAGAGCAGCCACCAAGATCCCAGTTTACCAAGCATCACGCTGCCTTCCATCTTAGCAAGGAGATGGGATAAGGCAGGGGGTGAGGGAAGAAGAAGAAGAGGAAGAAAAAATCTCTCACCCACCCTCAACCCTATTCTGCTCCAGAATATACCCAGACAGTCACCTCAATTCTGTTTAGAGGCTTAGATATCTAAGTTGATGGCTTTTCTCTTCTCCTCTGAAGGTCTGTTATTTAGGCCTTGTGGTTTGTTGGTCCTAACTTTGTTACACACCATGATACTTGCAAATAGGGCAAATCAAATTAAGAATTGGTAATGATAACATTTGGAGCACATCTCCAGGAGACTTGGGGTTAACTCTGATTTGTGGATATGAGAAAATTTTCCAATTCGACATTGCAAAATAAAACCCATATATTTCCCCCTGCAAATGCCATTTCTACTCTTCCCAGACTACCTCTTTGAGTCAGGGCAGAGAGAAGCCCCAGGCAACTCCTATCCTTCCCACTCCAAGGACAGCAATGTTAATTTAGTTGCAAAAAATAGAAATAAGATTCAAGTGTTCTCTCTTTCATCTCCTCAGCTGCTACTGATAAACCACTTGCCCCTCCAAACTGCCTCAGTCCCCACCTTACATTTGCCACTGTCATTGAGGAACTAAACTCCGGTTTTTGGTTTAATAATCAACTGTGGACCCCTTGTCCATTTAGTTATAAGGGTATCTTGCAGGTGTGGGTGATGCTGTTTGCTCACTGAAGCCCTTGCCTGCTTTCTCAGTGTCTGTACAGGGGACCTTTGAAGCTGCTGAGAGCACACTTCCCATCAGCTGGGTAATCCTTGGGTCTGGATAACAGACATCCAATTTGGATTCCAAGCCTGACTGTTGAGAGGAGGCTTGTCTGGGGAGATCAAAGGAGAACCACCTTGGGGGGGCAGTGAGGGTGGCTTTGCCTGAGGAGAGGAGACACGGAGGATGAGTCTCTGCCGTGCTCAAGGAGACCGTAGCACTGGTACTCAGCACTGGTCAAGACAACCATCTAGAACTTGTTTTCTAAGACAATGTCATCACTGCCTCCAGAGTGGCATCAGCCAAGGGAGCTAAAGCCAGTGCCTCCAGGAAGCAAGTGTTCCTGGGTTAATACTGCCCGCCCCACTCATCCCTGCCTCGCTGGGCCAGGCTCAGTGAGTACTCCCCTTTTGCTATGTCATTTAATCCTTAAATGGTGGCTTCGGGAAATGTGTCTTGGGTATTTTTACCTCCCTCGCCACCTCCCAACTAACAAATGAGGAAAAGCAGCTTCACAGATGTATCACTTAGCACATTGGAGACACACAGCGGGTCATAATGCTAATCCTCTGTGTGGATGATCTCACTTGGCCCTCCAAAGACCCAAGGGGTGCCATCACCATATTTAGTTACAGAGGGGGAGCCCCAGGCTCACAGAAGTAACGCAACTTGCCCAAGTTAATGTGGCTGCTTACCATTAGTAACCATCAGGGTCTGGGGAATTTGAAGCCACGTGTGTCATCTTCAAAATTCATGTTCTTCAATCTCTATCACTGGATGTGCTTTGTGCTGCTCAGTAGGGTTCTCTTCATAAAGTTAAGCCGGGTGATGTTTTGGCTCCTAGTCCTCCCCTCTAATCTCAGCAGCAACCCCACAGAAGGGTCCAGGCTGCCTTAAGACGCCAACAGATCCCTGCCCCCCCCCCCGCGCCCCCAGCACCAATTTTGCAGGTCTCTGCTGTGATGCCCAGGCGTCTTAGAAAGCGGCCTCCTCTCCCTTCTCTCCCTGCTTCTTCCACAGCTGCAGGAACCTCACATGGACCCCTGTAGTCCTAGTCATGAAAACGAAAGTGGCACTTGCATCCTAAAGGATTGCAGAAGCAATCAGGCTGTGCTGAATGTGGCAGAGCTGGCCGTGTGTAGAGGTGCCCACCCGGAGGAGCAGGGGACAAGGCTGGAAGCTCTATCAGGAAGCCACAGGGTCCCCTGCCATGGGAACTTTCTCTGGAGGCAGTGGCTTCCGAAAGACATGAATAATTCATCCACTCCAGAGGGGAAAGAAAAAAAAATTTTAAAAGAGGAAAACAAAGATCTAATGGGCCTCAGAGACTCCCACGCAATTGGCAAAGGTGGTTTTCAGATTCAGCCACTGGAGTACAGGAAGGTGGGGGAGGAGGAAGGGAAGAGAACTTTTGTTTTAAAAAAAGCACACCTTTTAAAGTGAGAGCCTCCTATAACAAGAAGACCTTAAATTTATACAGCTCCTGAGACTTTACGAAAAGTTTCCATATACACATTTAGCTCCTTAAAACAAATGAGTGGGACGAATGTGATTTTAATTAACCTATTTTTTTTTAGATGAGGAAACATCTTCAAGAGCTTAAGGGTTTGTTGATGACCCAGACCCTGGTCTTCTGCACCTCGGACCAGTTGGCTTTCTTCACACCCCGCAGACTGCCCTTGTGGTTCCCGTATTCGTTCCATTACAGGGGCTGTTAGGGCTTCTAGACAAAGAGCTGGGAGACCCAGGTGGGGACTCTGATCTAGAATTGTCTGTGTTCCAGCACAGATCTCAGTCGTGGTTCCCAGCAGTGAGGAAAAACGTCAGAGACGCAGAGCCCGTCCACCCACCTTCCCAGTCCAGCACCCACGGAGAGGAGACCTCGTGTCACCTCGGCCAGGTCCCTGGGGAAGAGAGTGCTTCCAGCTCCTGACCTTCCAGAAGGTTTCAGTGACTCCTGTGTGGAGCAAAAACGTCATCCTTGTTCACATTCGTGAGAAACAGAGACAATGATTTAAAGTATCATCTGCTAGCTAGTTGACTTCTTTTCTCATGGGCGTCTCCACCTTGGCGTTCAAGAGTATGAAACTGTCTGACATTGTGGAACTTTCTTCGGGCTCCAATTCCATCTACCAAATTGAGGAGCTACTTAAAGGAGAGTCAGACACCCTTTCTGATTTCCTTCCTGACCTTCTGGGCAGCCACTACGATTCCCTCACCCACCAGCAACCCAAAGGAAGAGGAAGAAGGATGTTTGCCTTTCTTCCTGTGTTTCTTTCTTTTTCCTCGACAGTAGGAGAGACTCTACCTTTCCGTGGAGTGGTGTGGTATTATTGCATGTGCATGCCCGCTTCCTAACTTCAGAGTGTGGGCAGGGGTTCTTATAGAACTTGCTTCATCCAAACACGCCACTCGTTCGAGGCTTCTGCATCAACAGACTCCAGGAAGAGCATCTAATTGCCAGCTTCCATAACCATCTCTACCTTCCCAACCCCCTTCACTCTGGCTTTGGACCCAAGCTAACCCCTTCCCTCCTGACCCCCCGCTCCCCAGAGTGGTCTGTTTTGACTCCTTTCCTGGTGCAGAGACATTTCTTCAGTAATCTGGGAGTGTTCTGTGCTAATGCACGTAAATTGTAATTAATTTCTCTCTAATTGATGCGTGGGACTACCTAGGCCCCTCATTTTCTTCCCTTCATTCCTTTATAAATATACGATTTGACAGGTTAATTTGAAAGCAAAAGTTAGATTCTTTACAGCCATCTAAGCAGAAGCCCCAGAACGCAATTTGCTGTCTAGTTGTGTGAAGCATAATAAAAGGGTTGAAGTCAGGTTATCCTTTTTTTATCGTCATTTTGCTAATTTAATCTTTTTCCCCTTCATAAGGAAATAAAATAGTCATTTCACAGCCCAAAAGCCTTGGCAGCCATCGGCGAGGGGGCAGTATCCTGAGTGCTGTGGTGTTCCTCGCAACCTTTCCCCAGGTGGGGTCCTGCTGCGGACTCGCAAGGGCCACTGCCAAGGGTGTGTGGGCGGCACCAAGAGAGTTCCACTTTGGCACGTCAATCAACACTGAGTCAAGCCTCCTGCAGCCTGCTGCAGCCAGAAGGGAAAAGCACTAGAAATTCTCGGAGCTTGGGGCCATGGAGGAGAGCTAGAGGGCCCCACCGCCTTCTGGTACCTGGAAGAGGGGACAGTGGAAGGCCATTTCTGTCACCTCCAACAGCTGCTGCACACGAGGCCTTGACGTTGTTGCAAGGAGCCAGAAGACCTCTCCACAGGGGAACTAATCCCCAGAGGGAGAGATGGTAACCCAGCTGCCTAAATGGCTGGCTCGGGTATTCCCTAGTTCTTGGCAATCACACTGAAGTGAGGGCAGGGGGGCTTTGAGGGCATTTAGCACCCCCGTCAGGGAATCAGTATCAGTTGGTGCTTCAATCTAATTTTAAACTCCTTGTGGTGGTGTTTCTTGGGAGGGAGAAGGGTGGTGGCTACAAAGCTCTCCACACCCAGGCCTGGTGGCTTGAGGGGTCTCTTCTTACCTAAGGAGCTGGACTTTTTGCCACCAGCCCATTTATTTAAGGGATCCAAGCC
Organism: Mustela erminea; assembly: GCF_009829155.1. NCBI lineage: Eukaryota > Metazoa > Chordata > Mammalia > Carnivora > Mustelidae > Mustela > Mustela erminea. The sequence continues at coordinate 28,054,246 of NC_045622.1, forward strand.
TACCCGACTCAGTTTTTCTTCCCAAAGAGTTGGTTTAACGCAGAGGGGCAGAAACATGATGAAAACATCTCTAGCTTCTAGCCCAGATACTATTCTCATAGGCTTTCATTTTCTCCTCTCATCATCCAGGTTAAAAGTAGGAAGAAAAAGGAGAAGAATGCTGATTTCCTCCTACAGGATATAGGAAGCCATGACGGCCCCATCCATGTCCAGTCCCACAAACCTAGGTGGCATCTAGATCTTGAAGTTAAAGTCCCTTAAATTAGGCACACATACAAATAAGTCTTCCAGCTGATACTTCTTCTTGATCCTTGAAGAAAACACGGAAATTGCCTCCTCTTTGGTTGGAGGATCCTAGGGAGAAGGAGCAAGCCTTAGGAGGCACGGGGATGATGGGGACCCCATAGTTACCATGCTTGCTCCACAAATATAATGCCTAGAATCACCTCATTTGGAGAGCTCAACCCCAGCCACTTTAGGGTCCCCATCTGTCAGGTTCAGGTTCCTCAGAGCAGCTGCTGAGAAAATGACCAGAAAGAACAAGGCTGCTATGGTCACCATCTTCACAAATATGTTCCTGCCCCAGAGAGTTCATTTTTACTTTTTTAAAGAAGATACCGTCGTGAGCAGGTTACAAAAAAATGTGACAAAATAAGCGGTCTGATGAATGCCTCCTGATGATTATTTTTTTTCCTCTAAATTTTATAAAAGTGTGTTTCAGTGGCTTTAGTCCTTCTCCACTTTCTCATGTCACTGAGAGCTTTTATTTTTATAACAGATTATGCAGTTATGACTGTTCTTGCACATAGAATTGAGTTTCATTTTTGTCTGTCCAAATATTTGGGAAACCTCATTCACTGGGGAAAAGGTGTCTTTCACCTACTGTTAGTTTTAATTATCAGCATTAAAATATCTTAAAAGGCTGCCTAAAAATTAAAGGGAAAAACCATTCATCAGGGAAACAACGCCAGCACATCAGAGGAAAAAATGCTATTGAAAAGGTAATGAGTAGATTGATGGGACGTTAAAATTGAGAATGAATTCAGATTGAAAAGTGGCCGATGGTTGGGGGTGAGGGGAGAAAAGAAGAGAACAGGTAAGTGTGAAGAATCCTAAGAAAAACTAGTAAAATGCTAAACTTTGGGAGGGAAAGCATTTAGGCTTCTGGAAATGGAAGACATAGACATTGCATTGTCTTGAATTGCCATTTTCTTACCGCAGAGAACTTTGCATTAGTACTGTTTCCTGTGTCTCTCTAGAAGAGCGGTGCAAGATAGCATCAGATTTTACTCTGTTTATCCCATTATTTGGTTATATAGGTTGCTAAGGGTTTCCGCAAAAAAGGTGGCATGTTGTGAATGTGCACTTAAGGGAAATTTGCCTCTTACACTACAGGAAAGGCCACTTAAAGCCAGAGTAGAGAATTGGAGGAGATTAAGGAAACCCTAACAGTAAAGACCAAGAGGCTGTGAGAGGCAGGACTCTGATTTTCTTCACCCCTGCTCCTTCCCTCTGTCAAGGAAATGCCGCAAGAGCGGTCTACATTCAGTGTTGTATTTTCTTACCATCATTCATCCTTTATTCTACCCCACTGTCAATTGGTTTCTATTTTTACACATTTGTTAACCTCCAAGGAGCTCCAAGTTACAAAGTTTAAAAGATACATTTTCACAGCCTGTCTTCCTGTTAGTGATCTTTTTGATCATTCCATCCTTGAAACACTTCCCTATTTTGGTTTCCATGATATCATCTCCTAAAATTTCTAATTTCTTGGCCAGAGTCTTTCCTCCATCTTTCTGGGACTTCTACAGTTCCTGGAATGGGAGTGCTTCCCAGTGCTCTTCACCTGCAGCTCCTGGACGCGATCCGTACTATTTACCCCCCAACTCCACCCGGGGTGTCCCTATGTCACATCAGACTACTATGTAAAATCTATACGTCTATATGTCTCTATCCACATCTATATCCAGGCCATAATTCTTTTCTGAAAACAAATTTATTCAACTGCCTGCTATTCATCTCTACATGCCCAAATTTAAACGTTTGTCTACCCCCATGCCTGCTCCCAGCTTGTTCCTCCTACTCCAGTCCCCATTTTGAACACGACTTTTCATCTTCCCGGTTTCTAGAATGACAGTCCTGAGGACCATCTCTGCCTGCTTCTCCCTTCCATCACGCCTATCCAAAATAACAGATCCTGACCTTTCTACCTACTGAGTATCTCTTGAACCTCCCTCTTCTGTAATCCCATGGTCTTTGTCCGAGGTCAGCCCCTAGCATTTCCTACCTAGCTTATCAGCATGCCTACTAACCTAGACACTGCACTACTAGTGTTCATTTTTTGCCAGTCCCTTTTCTTGGCTGTCAGAGCATCTTTACAAAATGCAAATTTGATCATATCACTTTCCTGATTCAATTATTTTAAAATCTCCCTTTGTTCTTGAGGATAAAATCCCAGTTTCTTAGGATGATGGACAGAGCTTCCCTTTTATATGATCCCCACCTCAAGGCCATCCTTTTCTCTTTGCAGCCCTTCTGTCCTATACCCTTCACTCTATCCTTCCCAAGATACTAGAGACAATGTGGAGACATGTATTCTTATGGGAAATCCGTTCTCTGCCTAGCTGCCTATTCCTTAGCCTACACAAGTAAGCTTTCCTGCTCCTGTCCACAGAAAGGGATAGCTCCTTAGGTGCTCCTCCTCCACTTTCTCATTTGTCTCTGTCTCTAGGAAAGCACTTCTCATATGTACTCAGGGCATCTCTGTGTACTCATCGGATTGTCCCACTGGGCTGACAGGAGCATAACCAGATTTCTGTATCATTTCTTAGTAGAGTGTCTGTCACTTTATAGGAACTAAGAAAAAGTTTGTTGAATTGTTTATAAAATTAATATATATTAGTATATATAATATATACATTATATTTTATATAAAATTTGTATATTACACATATATATGAAGAATTTGAAGAAAAACCAAAGTTTATTTTATTTTATTTTTTAAAAAGATTTTATTTATTTATTTGACAGAGAGATCACAGGTAGGCAGAGAGGCAGGCAGAGAGAGAGAGAGAGGGAAGAGGAACAGGCTTCCTGCTGAGCAGAGAGCCCGATGTGGGGCTCCATCCCCGGACCCTGAGATCATGACCTGAGCCAAAGGCAGAGGCTTCACCGACTGAGCCACCCAGGCACCCCAAAGTTTATTTTAAAAAGATGTTTTCCAAACAGTGTTCCTTGGGTAAATGGTTATTTTAATCCCCAAGGCATGAAAACCCATTTTCTAATTCACACACACGCATACGCAAACACACACACACACACACAGACTCCAAAACAAAACCAAAACTAAGAGTGAATGTTTCTTTTGTTGTTGTTATAAATATTTTGCTCAAAAAATCTGACATAGACACCAAACACATGCATCTCCTGGCCGATCCCAGAGTCAGCAAATCGAGAAGCCCCGGGTGTCCCAGTCCCTTCCAGCAGCCCTCACAGTCAGCCTGTTCCCTTCCCAACCCTAAGTCTCCGTACCTGAAACTGCTTAGAAAAATGCATCCTCACAGCCACAGAGGTATGGGGTGCTGGGCTCCAGCTACATTTGCACATTTGCATTCTGCTTATCAGGTCACCCCATGGCAAAATCTTCAGAGGGAGCCAGCAATTTCTCCCTCATACTGAAGCTAATGAGCAAAATAGCTCTTGCTGAAGGACAAGAAATAGTCGGAGTATGCACGGTGTACCGCAGACACCATGGGCAGGCTGTCATAATTATGAAAAACCATCACAAGACCTTACAAATTAAAAGCCGTGGAGGAAACTTTCTCCCTATCGAGTCTGTAAGGAAGCATCTCGCAGTTCATCAGGACTGGGCAGCTGCAGCGGGAGCTCAGCCCAGAATGCTGACGGGCCGGCCGCCTCCCACAGGCTCCCAGAGGGGCACAACATCAGCTGTCAATTTCTAAGCAAAGAGAGATTGTTTTATATACACTTTGGGCCCCCTTTTCATTTCCAGGCATGCCTCACAGAGTTGACTTTTATGACCGGGTTAATCACCAGCAGGCTTGACTGGGCAACAGTAAGCAACACCCCAACCTTCCCAACCTTCCCATTGTTTTCTTGACCCCCTTCTCCAAGCACTGCTTCCCCCCAACCACCACCACTGTCCCTCCTCCCTTAGCTCTCCCTTTACAGTTAGCAGACTTCCTTTGGCTGCTGCTAGATGTGCCTTCTCAACCAGCTCACGCAGGGAATGAAGGAAGCTCATTTCAGAGCCAGTAATCAACTCCTCCTTTGGATCAAACTGCAAACTAAAATTGTACCAATCTGTCTAAACAACCCAAGGAAAATGGGACCTAAATTGTCCAATTTTGGTTTTTCCACCTAGCTTGCTAATTTAATTTTACTTTCCAAAAACCTGAGACCCGGTACTGTCTCATCCTCTGCATTGATCCAAGAAAATGAGAAAAGGAGAAAAAGCACATCTCCAAAACCAAATCATCCTGCCAGCCCCGTGGGACCTGGTGACCCAAGAGCTCACATCTCTAGGTGGAGAAGGATCTGTATTCAGGTCCTCAGTAAGGGCCAACCAGAAGAGCAGAGCCATGGGAAATTGAAAAATAATAGGGGAAAGTTGAAATAAACATTTCAGCTTTGTCTTAAATGTGCCTTTGGAACTTGGTTCTAGAGGAAGATAAAGGTTGAGACAAGTATTTGCAAGCAGGAGCAGGATGCTTGGCCTAATGTGGGGATTTAGCAGCAGGAATTGGATTAACAGATATTGTGTCCTAAACCCTTAGTTCAGAGGGGTGGGCAAGTCTCTTCTTATGTTTCAGTGTCTCCATTCCTGAAATGAAGCCTCTCTCTGACACCCAAAGATGATTTATGTTTCAAAACAAAACATAAATGAGAAGCCTGGATGAGATACCAAAAACCCCAACCAAAACCTCATCAACAAATGAGAATTATAAGAAAAGTATCAAGAATACAAGTACTGTATTCCTAAGTGTCTCTGATTTATTTCCCAAAGGAGTGAAAGCCCAAAGGTATGAAAGCTCCAAGAGGTGTGAAAGCCCCTAATTAGAAAGGGAAGGAGAATCCTAAGGGACACAGCACAGGCAGGATTGCCTATTCACTCTACAAGGCAGGCTTTCCCTACCCAAGAGAGCGGGAGTGCAGTCAATACTCCATTTCCTGTCATTGGCACTAGGCAAGATGGTGACAGCCAGATCACACACTCAGGGGTCACAGTCCATTCATCTTGGGTTTGTTAAGAAGAGTTGCGTTATTCCCAATTCCTGAAATTCTCCTTGCCTTTACCACTTTCTCTTTTGCAAACCACTCCTGAGCTAACTGAAAGTGAATTAAGCTTACTTCTGAGCCTGACCCTGATTGAGACTAATGACACAGGGGATATTTTAAAAGTTTGTCACACATCTAGGCATTTGAAAAAAAACCAAAAACCAAAAACCAAAAAACAAAAAAGAGCACATTGTGTTCTAGATGTGATGCTTTATTCTTATGAGTGCTCTGCACCGTGGATCCAGGAGAGCCCAGCAGACCTCTAGGGTACACTGTATACATCAGTCAGGACAGGCTAAGTTATGCTGTAATAACAAATGAGCCCACACCTTAGACCATGTTACAAGCAGCTCTGTACTTTTTTACTCAGGAGTATGCATCGCACCATTCCGCATGTGCTCATTCTGGACCGAGACTGGCAAGGCAGGCTCTCAATGGTCTGTTGCCAGCCTCACATTAAAGGAGGAAGGAATGAGGGATTAAAATTTCTCCTGGCAATTGACACATCATTTCTGCCCTCATTTGTTTGGCTACAGCGAGTCACGTGGCCACTCCTGGAGTGCAGAGAAGCAACAATTCATTGTTTCACAGAGAAGGAAGACAAACTTTTGCGAAGCTTGTTGCAATCCCCTACCACAGTGGTCAGTGCTCTGTCACCTTTGGGATATGGAACGAGCTCCCCGTTGTGGAATCTCTCACAAAAGCCCTGTCCTCCAGCCCCATCACAAAACAAGCACAAGATTGTGTCCCCACCCTGACCCATCCAGCATTCCAGCCCACAGTGTCCCAGGATATCTCAAGTTATCATCAATAAGGTTTTATTTTCCTGCAACATTTTTCCCCATCTGCCTTTTGGTACCCTGTGGTTTCACCCTTGTTTTAGGGATAGAGAACCAAGGACAGAGAGGACACAAACTGTGGAGGAAGAACTGGCTATCAAAAGGCCCTCTTGGCTGTGTGAAATCTCGAGGAAACCACACCTTGGTTTACTGACATTTTATCTTTTAAACAAACCCAGCAGAAGGGATTATGTGCTCTATTATGTTCTGTTTACTTCGGGAACTTAAAATTATACTCACCGAAGAACTTCTAGGAAACTTTAATGTGAAATGTGTAGCCATCGACTTTACATTATCCTCGGATCTCTCATTTTATGATAAACAAAACTGAACCTACCCAGCCCATTCCAGTAAAAGTGATGGGGTTTGGGATATAGGTGAGGTTCTGTGGGTTGAGTTCTGGAGCCGACAGCCAAGAAAGAATTCTTGAGATGTCTTTGGTGCAAAATGGTGGTTTTATTAAAGGACAGGGACAGGCAGAAAGACCTGCTGCCCAGGGATTGTGAGGGGTGACTGATTATATACTATGGGGTTGGGGGAGGTAAGGAAAAAAGGAAGTTTTCGAAAGGATTTTTCATATATTAAAGTAGAGTCACAGGATAGAGGAGGCCTTGCCATTGTCAAGTTAAGGTTGTTTTTCCTTCTAGCAAGGCATTAAGATAGTTGGGAGCTTCCCGGAGGACCGTTACACTCTGCCTGCCTCAAGTGTACGTTATAAGGACATTTAATTGTATCCATCTTTCCTTCTGGAAGCTAAATTACTGATAGAAATACTTTGTTCTTTTCGATTGCTAAGACATTTGTAAACTGAGGGAGACTCATGTCTTAGAGGATTGTGATCTCTGTAAGTTAACTATTTGTTTTTCCTTTCCTTGTTTTAGGACAGCCACGAGTGCCTAAGTAACATCACATATATCCCATCTTGTGAGGGCAGGGGTTGTGAGGTGTCAAATTCTGCTTTGTCCTCAGCTAGCCTTCTGCTCCCTCATCAAAAGGAACTAAGTGAATTAGCTCATACTGAAAACCATTCCTAAAGCCCTGGTGGCCCTTGGGCAAGATGAGAAGAAACAGAATTTAATAATAATTGAGTATTTACTGTGTGCCAGGCATTAATGTTCAGTCCTCAAATCCTGTCCAAGAATAGAAAGATTTTACCCTGGACTGGCCTGCAGGCCACAGTAGCCCTGAGTCTTCCTAGAGCTGAGCATGCCCATCTTATCTATGTCTATCCTATTCAACACTTTGTTCGGAAAGCAGGCTTCATGCTCCTTGGTTTAGCAGCTTCATGGGCAGCTTTACCTTATACTGCGCCTCTTGATCTTCTCACCTGATTGCCAGCCTTCCAGTTTCCTGTCCTGGTACAGTGTCTCCATGGGTCAACAGCCTGGTCAAGAAAGAATCCCTCCTAGAACTGGCCTTGAACTGTCCAAGCCTGAGAGGCCTTGATTGGACTTTTCCCCATCTTGGTAGGTTGTGCCGAGGCCATGAGAAGTAGATGTTACATTCGTTTCTGGAAGAGGTCTGGAGAAGTTGGATGAAGTACCGGAAGGAGACAAAGCCAATGAGCATATGGAGTGCTACAGTGCCACATGGCTCGACTCGCTAAGCAAGCAGTCGGCCATGTTCTGCACAGCATGGGGCCTGCCCTGGAAATAGCCCCAGCCCAGGTACATCAAGCCTAACAGAAATTAGGCAACTGGCCCAATGAGGAGCAGGCAGTGGGCCGAATGGAAATATCATAGCCCCTTTCTTACATTACCCTTCTTTTTTTCTTTTTTTAAAAATTTAACTAAAGGAAATACATGGGAGGAAATTCAGACAAGCTAGGGCACACCTTTTACTGTGTCTTCCTGTGGTCTCTATGGCTGGGGGACAGAGAGGAAGTCAGAGGCAGAAACCCTGGCCAATTGCAGAGGCAAGACATAAAATACAAAGAAAAAAAAAATCAAATAATTTGTTTTAAAACAGAAGTGCAAGGATTCAGTAAAAGAGTTGTCAAATGGCATGCCTATTGTTGGAATTTGGAGGAGAGAGAGAGATTTTTCTAACTAAAATGGCCACCAAGATGGTTCAGAGTGGATGTGGAGCTAAGTCTGAGGGGACGAAAATCCTAGCATGCCGAGAATAGTGGGGAAGGGAGTGCTGGTGTGTATAGGGGTGTGGACAGTTGGAAGAGCTGTAGTTGATGATTAACAGAGAGGGTGTTCATCTGTATGGATGCAGTGGGAGTTTAGACAGGTAAAATAACCTGTCTATAAATTTAGGGAAAATTTATAGAGGATCTTTACAACGTCTCTCACTTAAAAAATAAGGGGGCGTATGTGGGTCACTCAGTTGGTTAAACACTCGACTCTTGATCTCAACTCAGAGCTTGATTTCAGGGTTGTGAGTTCAAGACCTGCGTTGGGGTGTGGAGCCTACTTAGAAACAAAAATTTAAAAAGTTCTCTGCTTATCTAATCTTGAGAGTTCACCATATGATAGGAATGGCATTTCACATAAGTGGTGTCCAAATAGGAGGCTTGGTATGTATGCAGCATTGCAGTTTAATTTTTGTCAGTGTAATAAGTGTATACATATATGTATGTTCTCTTAAAAGCATGGGTTTCATACTTCTTTGTACCCTTCACCCTTGATATGCCGAAGTCTATGTGTATGGTGGGATTTCAGCAAATACGCAGCAAATGCCAACATATATGTAAATACCATTTTAACACGAAAGGACATAAAACTGAAAAATTGGACAACCAAAACTCGAACACATTTTCAAAACCCAGCATGAGGCCTGGCCCTCCGGTGACACTTTTTTCTAGCCCTCTCAGGGAAAACAACAAATAGACAAGTATGACTATTTTTAGCCCTGGGACAGGGGGTCTCTCTGCTTTTTTTTTTTTTGTTTGTTTGTTTTTACATAAAATGGTACTATATGCATATTCTATGTGTCCACAGATTGAGCTTTTCTAAGCAGTTGAACATCCACATCTTACCGGCCTTTTTCTTTTCTCTTCTGCTTTGAACTTCAGTTCCCTTCACTGTGCATTCTACTTAGATCTTGGCAGGGGAGGGAGTGGGAAAGGGCATGCAAACCATTTTAATTGAAAGGGTAAGAAAAAGGAGAGCACAGAGAACTCTTAACAGTAGCGAGAGGTCTTAGAGAGGAGCAGATGGCCTTGCAGGAGATAAGACAGATCATATCAGGAGCTAGCCCTGAGAACCTGAGAATTACAGGGCCCGGGCGGCGGTCACGTCCCATAAAAAAGCGTTCTCAGGGTTATCCGCTGGCCATTGACTTTGCCCTCTCCTTACTTGTTTTTCTGTGAGATGATTGAGACAAAGAAAAAATGGAACATTGCTGAAGTAGAGTAGCTCTGGTTCATGTTTGCTTTAAAAAAAAAAAGGCCCCTGTCTTTTTTTCTTTTTTATAAGATTTTATTTATTTGACAGCAACAGAGAGATCACAAGTAGGCAGAGCAGCCGGCAGAAAGAGAAGGGGAAGCAGACTCCCCACTGAGCAGAGAGCCTGATGTGGGGCTTGATCCCAGGACCCTGAGTTCATGCCCTGAGCTGGAAGGCAGAGGCTTAACCCACTGAGCTCCTCAGGCCTCCCTGTCTTAATCCATCTTGCCTTGGCTGGAAGACTAGCAAGGCACTCCTCATTAACCAATGTTGTTGGGGTTCAGAAAGCCAGTGAATCTGGGGACTGCCACTGCTGGCTTATTTAGGAACTCACCCTCTATGAGATACACCAAACTGGATTTGATGGTGAATAAACAGCTGTGACATTCATTTCAAAGGTATTCGCATGTGGGAAATTTTATAGTTAAGAGCCCAAATGGGAAGAAAGAGAAAGTGTCATGGTCAGGACAGCTGGAAAGATATCCCAGAGTCTGGCATATCTTTCCAGATCTGGCCTAGACTTAATTTGCTTAATGCACATGTACTTACTGAAAATCAGGAATTAATCTACTTCGCTGATATGTATCCTGAAAAGCAAAGCAACTCACAGTAGTGGAAGCATTTTGATTCAGAAAAAGAAAGCTGGGGTTTCCATCCAGACTGAGAGTAACTAGTGTTATCAACTTTACTCCCTTGAGCCTCTTTTTATAGTTCTAGAAAATTGGTGTGTTAATAATAATAGATCTCCTAAATCATGAGATCTTCATAAAGATGAAACGGTCACATAAGGTACATAGGTGAAAACTTTTCCAAAATTGTTCTCCAAATGTGAGATGATCTTGGTGCAGTAGTACTAACTAAATTTATTTGTATGCTGGTTCTTAGCAAGTTTCTTGTGTTTCATTTATTTTACGTGTCTTGCTACTCGGGTTATTTTAGGTGATAAGCCACCAAAAAAGCCACTCTTTCTTTAATTTGGCGTCATCATTTTATAACATAGTAAACATATCAGAAGGTATTCAGTATATGTTCCTGGAAAACTGGTTAAAATATATTCTGTACCATTAAGTTATGACTAAATGTAATTTTGTACTGTGATGACAGTAAGGCAAAATTTGGGTGTATAGAGAATGTAATAAACCCAAAAACTACTGTTCCTGGAGCACATGCTAGGAGATATGATGTAGTGCTCAGGAGAGAAAATTCTCTCTTCAGTCCCAGGAGGAAAGCAAAAGGCTCACAAGCCAGGTGTGATTCTGGAATAATAGTTTGTTTGAAGGTTACAGACCATTGCAATTCCTCTTGAATGAATTTCTTCCTGTGGATTTCAATATGCAATGCTTCGTACCTCCTCTCCATCCCTTTCGCTGTTTGGACAGCACCCTCTAGTGGCTACGTTCCCACCCCCACCCCCCCCCCCCCCCCCCCGCCCCAAACATTTAGGCATGGGTGTTGTAGGAAAGACTCAGATTTAATTTCAGAGTTGTTTTTTTTTTTTTTTTCTTTTAATCCTTACTGGTACAGAGACGTGCCCTTGTTTTTTTTAACCCTGCTATAATTATATTAGATAAACAACAACTTTAGTTCAAATGAGTAGGCACCATTACCCCCTCCCAAATTTCATTTTGCTTTTGTTATCACAGCAACCTCCAGCAGACTTTCAATGAAAAACCTACCACACAGCTTTCAACTTAGTATCTGTGTGATATGAATAAATCATCCCTGATAATGAACCCAATAAAGTTGTTTTTTCCCTTTGTATGAGTAAGGGATCAATGTCTTAGCCCCAACAAGTCTACCCAAAGCCCAGCAGCCATTCTGCCAGTTGCAAGAAAGGCAGGGCTTTGAAACTACCCATCTGTATGAGCCAAGGTTCCTCTTCCTTAAGTGACTTCATCCCTACCTGCTACTAAGAAGAGGTTGTCCAAATCAGAGCAGCCATAGTGTGGTAACACCAGGTGCCTTTTGCCTGGAGCACATCTGTCCTTTCTTTTTTTTTTCCTTTTTAAAGATTTTATTTATTTATATGAGAGAGAGAGCATGAGAGAGCATGAGCAGGGCGGAGAGGGAGAAACAAGCTCCCCACTGAGCAGGGAGCCTGATGTGGGGCTCCATTTCCAGGGCCCTGGGATCAGGACCTGAGCCGCCCAGGCATCCCAAGACACACCTGTCTTAAAAAGGCAATGACACAGAGTGACGAAAGATTTTCAGGTTGCACAGGTTGCTTTGGGCAAGCCACTAAACCTCTGAGGCTTGTTTCCCATACCTCAAGTCCCCTTCCTCATTTGGGAAATGGAAACCATAATGTCTATCTCACAGGGTAATTGTAAGGATTAATTTAGGGTCTGGAACTGAGCACTGTAATGAATAAGTTTCAAATGAATGAATACATATCGACTGGATTGTTTGGTAAATTTCTGGACATATTGTAAGTGCTTTTGGAAAGGTGGACCCCAGTGCCACCACCTTGAGATCTCAGGTAACAGAATCCATTTCACTCCATCGCATTCGAATAATGGGGGCAATTTCTTCCTTGCAGTGCTGTAGGGATGAGGGACATTAAGGTACTCTGCCCAGGGGCTGCATGGAGTCCGTGCTCCGTAAATGTTGCCTCATGTTATGCGTATTCCTCAAGAATTCCAGGGGGTAAATAAAAGACTCTGTCTTAGACTCATCAGTTGCTAGAAGAAACAGAATTATTTTTATTCCCTCCCTGCATTGAGAGGAATGTGTGTTTCACCTGGCTTAGGGGCCCCTGCCTTATGTAAAACATTGATTCAGAATTCCAAACCAAACTTGTGAAACTCCACGTCCATTTGCTCCAGAGGAAACTGTTGCTGAGTGGGGAAGAGTCTTTCAAATGCTTATTAGAATGGTTCTCAAAGCTCCTTGGATGCCTAATGTTCTTAAACGGCATTTTAATGATTTAAGGGTAAATGAACTAGAAACCCATGGATTTAATTTCCCTTGAAATACGTATACATTTAAAAATTAAGGGGGAATGCACTCAGAGCAGAAGATATCTGTGATTTGGCCGCAGCTGGAACACTCACACAGTAAACTGAACCACAGTCCGGCAGACCCACTGCAGAAACATGGCCCCTGGTCTCCACAAAGCTGGTAGAAGCTTCAACCACAGGCAATCCATTCTCCGGTTGCTGGACGACAGTGGCCTCCCTCTTCCAAGGCTGTGGCACTGAAGCTATGAGAAAGGTGACCCTGGGGATCATCTGCTTCTTTGAATCACAAGGACCCAACTGTAATGAGCTCAGGAGAGCCCCTACCATGCACTCCAAAGCCCCAACTTCCAATGCAGTGGCCAGGAGCTTGCAAGAGGAGTCTTATTTCACCAAACTCTGACAAATACAGCTCCTGGCGCTCACTCGGGTTTTGAGAAGTACTCATTCCTTCTTTGTCTCTGAACCTACAGCTTCATACTTCCCAAATTTTTAAAAATGTTTTCTCATTTCTTCTTTTTAAAAACATTTTATTTATATATTTGACAGAGAGGGAGAGAGAGAGAGAGAGAGAGAAGCAGGCTCCCTGCCGAGCAGATCCCGATGTGGGGCTCGATCCCAGCACCCTGAGATCATGACCTAAGCCAAAGACAGAGGCTTAACCCACTGAGTCACCCAGGTTCCCCTCATTTCTCATTTTTTAAAGAGTCCAATGAAATAAATTTCTTCTGAGTTATTACTAATGAATACAATGGTCTTTTCCCTGAGGGTGAATGTTGTGCCTTCAGGTATTTGCTTCTCAAGTTTCATGCTTGTTTTGCCACACAACGCAGAGCAAAAGAACCCGAAAGCTGCCCATTCTGGCACATCCTCCCTCTTGCTATGGTCTCTAACACTTGTCTATTCCTCAAGGACCACCTTAAGAGTTTTCTCTAGAATGCTTCTTTGATAGCTGTGGACTTCCCTGTCTCGAGTGCCCCAAATCCAACACCAGAGTCCTCTGACCCAGTATTCCCCAGTTGTATGTTATCTAGACAAAGGCAGTTGGAAGACTTAATGGAACACATCCAAAAAGTGGGTAGATGCCTTGGTGACAGAGGCAACACAATTAAATATGTATGGAATGCCCACTTTGCCATTGGCTCCCACTCCACAGACTTGATATTCATCCAGTCATCATCTCCCTTGCCTCTCGACTCAGTTCATTAGTGGTCAGACATTTTTTTAGCCCCTCTAACATGAGAGTCATTCATTCACCTCTTTCAGCTAGTGGTAACTGAACGTCTTCTCAATTTCAGATGGTACTATGGAAAATGATGAAATAATTAAGAAATGACCACTGCCTATAGTTTCATGGAATAGATAGTGTTCAAAGAAACTAATAATAATGACTAAGATTTAAATAGCAATTCCTAGGTCCTAGGAGCTCCTGCATGTTCCTTACATGTGTTAACTCATTTAATTCACAGTAGAATTATATCCTATTTTATAAATGATGGAGCTGAGAGACCTAGGGACTATATGACCTACCCAAGGCCATACAGCTTTAATGGCTGACCTGGATCAAACCCAAGAAGTGTTTGTCCTCTTAGCATTACTCAGTGTGTGATCTAGTTAATGTTATAATGTTGGCATATGCAGAAGGAATACACAGGAAGGAACAATTACTTCTGCTGCAGTAGAGATGGGTGGCAGGAGATTTGCCGAGAAAAATCATATTTGAGCTATGTGGATAGGTGTGCAATATATATTGGCTTGATGAGCAGCCTGGCTCCAAGCCATGCTCTGCTCCTCATCAGACCTCCTTCTCCCTTGACAAAGGAGAGTGTTCAGGAGACCGACCTGACAAACTTGAGAAGCAAGCCAATTTGGATACTAAGCCCGGGATAATTCAGATGTGAAACAGATTAAACTCATTTGCAATTACCAGACCTGTCCTCTTTGGGGGGAGCATTGAAACCTCTTAGCAATTCCATTCAGTGAGTATTGGCATTGTTTTGGATCCCTGCCTCTGCGTCTCTTGCATGTTATCTAGAAGAAAAGTGTGTGATTACTGGCAAATAGGCTGGCCTTTTTCTCCCCGGTGTTTTGTTGTCCCCATCCTCTCATTATCAGTCTAGGGTTCTTATCAGAATAGTAAAAGATCAGCGCAGAAAAGCAAGAGGTAAAAAGAGACTAAACAGCTACAAAATGATTTTAGAAGAGTAGGTACTGTAAAAGCATAAAATTGCACAGTGTTTTTTTGTGTGTGTATGTGTGTGTGTGTGTGCTTTTTTAATGATAGGATTGAGGGTTGACTGGTAAGGCCTGGAAGCAAGTTCTGGAACTAACTAGGTGTGTCACTTGGGCATGTGTCTTCACCCATTGGGTCTTCATTTGTTTGTTTTCCTTATCTGCAATAATTAGTGAATAATACCAAAATTATTGAGAATTATTAAGAAATGCCAAGTAAGTAATGAAGCCACTGGACCCTTGTTAGCTTTTATGGGTAAACACAATCTTGGCTAACTCAGTTGAATTTCAAGCAGATCTAAAAGCTGATGACCTAATTTGGACCAAAGGTCTGACCATGGTGGACCTTGTTAAAAGCCTATCCCACAAGTGAGCGATGGTTGGAAATTTCCTTCAACAAGTTTATTTGCTGTTTTCCGCAGGTTATCAATGTGCCCAGGTTTTTCCATTCCTGAAGAAATCCCAGTTCAATGTCAGCATTTTCCTGGATTTCACCTGGAGTGCTTTATTTCTTTCTTCATAACCTCCAGGATGATCTACTTTTGGGTTTTCAACCAACACCCACATGCTAGAGATTCCCAAACCTATTTCTGCAGACTTCTCTGAAACAGTTAACTCAAATGTAACACGTCTATCACATAAACCCTCATACTCTGACTTTTCCAGTTTTCTCTGTCTCGGTTACTATCTACACCATCCATCCTGTCATCTCTTCCAGAAACTAGCATGTGTTTTGACCCACCCCTTTCTTTCATACGCTATCAGTGTGTCAATTCATCCATGCACTCATTTTTCTCTTCCTTCTTCTTTCAAAGGAATTGAAGAAATCAATTTCCCCCTGGGGTATCAGGTTCACTTATTTTTCTGTGTTTTTGAAAGAATATATGAAAATAAAAGGCATGTCAACCAATTCCCATGAAAAGTGGTGAGATAGACTGCTTGTCCCAATAAGAAAAATGGGAAGAGGGGTGCCTGGGTGGCTCAGTTGGTTAAGTGTCTGACTTCAGCCTAGGTCATGATCTCGGGGTCCTGGGATAGAGCCCTGCATCAGGCTCCTGGCTCAGCAGAAATCCTGCTTCTCCCTCTTACACTCCTCCTGCTTGAGTGTACTTGCTTTCTCTCTCTCTCTTTCGCTGTGTCAAATAAATAAATAAATAAACAGAAAGAAAGAAAGAAAGAAAGAAAGAAAGAAAGGAAGAAAGAAAGAAAGAAAGAAAGAAAAGAAAAAAAAAATGGGAAGAGACTTCACTTGACTCTGGATGGGAGCCAGAACATTCTGTCCCACTTTCTGTGTGTTTGGGGCCCACAGGATGACTTCCTTCCTGACCTATGCAGCGGTAGTGATGACTTCAGAGAGAAATGCCAAGATGATCTTTCCTCCCACACTGGGAATGCTTTGCTGTTGGAGAAAAAGGTGTTAACAAAACGGCCTCCAAAAGGTCCGATGCAGGATAATGGGGTGTGGGAAGAGTCTGCGAGTGAATAGGAAAGTCGGAGAGATGGTTCTGGTTGTAGAGTCCTGCCTTTTCTGACTAGATGACCAGGAAGAGCTGAGCATGAAGATTGGCATGAGGGCCAAGCTTCTAGAAAAGGGTGTTTGAGGTAGGCAGCAGTCAACAATGAGTGAAAAAAATCTGTGTCTTGAGAAGAAAGAGAGCTGAAAGCCTAGGGAACAAAACTGAGGTCATGCTGACAGAGGACTTGAAGCAATAAAACAAGCAATATGGAATATTACACACTTTCGAAAATGTCTGGTGAATTGCATGACAGCAAGTTTTGGTTTGTTCTATCTTGCCCAAGAGTACATGCATCACATCTTACCAGAGACCTTCAGAAACCAACAGCTCTTCAAAAAGTAAAATTGAATGCTTCAAAAAAAAAGCTAGGCCATGTAGACCAGTACATCCTCATCAGGTCCATTGAGTTCTAGGAATTGTATGAATTCCCCTTACATGTTAATCCATCTACAATTACAAGAACCCCATGAAAAAGTACTTATTATTAATCCAGCTTTGCAGATAAGAAACTGAGTCATGGAGACCTACTTTCCCAAGTCATGAAGCTAGAAAGCAATAGTCGAGGTTTGAACCTACCCAGTCTGGGTCCAGTTTGGATTCAGATTCTAATTTCCTACCCACTCTGTCACATCCATTCACAAAAACTATATGAGAAAAGAGGGAAAACAGTCTTTTCCCAAGTTTAAAATTCCAAGAAAAATAATAAAAGCACAAATGAGAGAAACAAAGCTACCTGATTATTTGGCACTAATTTCTGCCAATTTTTAGTCAAAAATTGAACTTTGGGGAGCTGATTTTTTTTTTTTTTTTGCTTGTGATACAAGTTTTGGTGCTATAATATCACTCCTCTTGATTCTTATAATCATTTATTAGTAAGGTATATATATAATATACATATATAGAACATATATATCTGTTGAATTTGCAAAAGACTATAGAAGTGACACAAAAAAATTCTGTTTTGAGCACCTCAGTGTTCAGTGGGTTCATGAATATGTAGGGAAAGTGTTCAATAGGAATTGACAGATGGATCAGAAGGAGTACTGTGGCCCAGAGGAGGAACTCTTCCTGAGAGAGCCCAGGAGGGTTTCTTGGAGAAGGGACGTTAAAATTCATTTTAAAGAAAATATTTGAGACCAATCTTGTTAGAAGAAATATGGATATTTGAAGAAAAAAATGTTTTAGCATAAATTTATATTTGGAAAGCAAAACAGACACTATTTTTATAGTAGCACCAAACATTGAAACTAAAGGAAATCACTTTCTCTGGTGGCATATGAAGAAGATCAAGGAACATCATATAAGATTTTCTGTTTGTAAAAGAGGGAAAGGGTTGTAAATTTTGAGAAACACTTTTTTTTTTTAAATGAAGTAGACTTCTCATCAAAGTGGTACAATGAAAATAAGCTATGGCTACTACCCTCTATTTTAAAAACCAGCCATAATAAATTATATGTACATATATATAATTTAGTACTCAGAACTGGAGGAGTATATATATTATACTTAAACTATATACATACAGAATGAAAGGATATAGCCACTCTTGAAATCAAGCCAAATATCTCAGGGATCAGAAAAGGAATACAAACACACCCGTGATAGGGGGTAGGGACTCCCAGCACAGCAGATGAAAATATAGAATGTACAGTTAAATTTGAGTTTCAGATAACATGCATGGTACATTATTACAGTAAAAAAATTGATTCATTTTCTATCAGAAATTTGAATTTAAACAACTATTTTGTATTTTACCTTGCGTCTCTAAGGAAGGTAAAAGCTATAGGCCTATGAAGTTGCAAGACTGGAAACAGTCAGGGGCAACTTGTAGCCATAAGCCTCCTGCATCTAGAAGGATCCAGATCCTGGTGAAAACCTGGAGTTTTAGGCCACACAGCTTTCCCCCACAAAAGAGCAACAGTTAGCCTCCTCCTCATAAGCAATGATTTTTGAAAAGGAGAAATCTGGATGTAGGCCCTCCTTTGTGCAATCCTGGTGCAGTCACTGGGCAGCTGAGTGACCTTGGATAATTAGTTTAACATTTCTCTGCTCAGGGTCTTCATCTGTTACTAGGAAATATCGGCACCTACCTCATCAGGGTTGTTACAAAGGATAAAAGAGAAATATTGCCTGAGAATGCCAAACACAGCTAAACTAAAAGTTATAAACATAGCTAACCTATTTACAGAAAAAGGTAAAATAATGATAATCTAACAAGCAATGATACAGGGAGTGATTAACTATCAACTAATTAATTGAACAAGTATTTATTAAGTACCTACTACATAAGGCATTGGAAAGCTCAGCTAAGCTGAAGAAGCCCGTGTTCCCTTACCGCCTACATTTCAATGGAAAGGGGCAGATAGTTCACAAATAAATAACTAAATAAGATATTTTCAGAAAGAAACACATTCTAAAAAGAAATAAGGGGCACCTGGGTGGCTCAGTGGATTGGGCCTCTGCCTTCCGCTCAGGTCATGATCCCAGGGTCCTGGGATCCAGCCCCACACTGGGCTCTCTGCTCAGTGAGGAGCCTGCTTCCTCTTATCTAAATCTCTCTCTCTCTCTCTCTCTGCCAACTTGTGATCTCTCTCTGTCAAATAAATAAATAAAATCTTAAAAAAAAATAAAATAGGAAAATAGGATGTTATGAAAGAGGACAAAACAAAAATACCACTTAGAAGGCTACTTGAATGGTCCCAGTCATATTGATAGCTGGATTCAGACTGTAGCAGTGGAAATGGCTAGAAGTGGATAGTTACTGGGTATATTCAGAAGGAAAATCCAGAGGACTTGGCAATGGATTGGATGTGGGAGAGAGGGGCTTTTTTAAAAAAGGAGCTAACTATGAGACTCTGGTTTTAAGCACCATGGCGATGTCATTTGCTGAGATGAGGGAAGACCTTGGGAAGTGCAGACTCATGTTGGGGTCAGACAGCAAGTGTTCTGTTTGGAGTATGTTAAGTTTGAGATGCCTGTTAGATAGGTAGCCAAGTCAGGTATCAAGCATCAAGGACACACACACACACACACACACACACACACACACACTCTCTCTCTCTCTCTTTTTTAATTGTGTTTAGACATGTAGAGAGAATATACAGATATGAGTGGAGAACCTGGGGAACAGGTAGTGATGGGAAAAGCTGACACCTACGTTTCTGGCTTGAGTTAAGCGGACAGATGGTGATTTCATTAACCAAAAGAGGAGAGAGAAGGAGAAGCAGATTTTGAAGGAAAGTGATACATTCAGGCTTACCAAACACTGAGTTAGAGTTGCCCATAATAAAGGCAGGTAGAGATGTCTACTGGACAGTTTAAAATATAGATCAGTAGATAGTGTACAGGTCTTTTGGTAACTAGACTAAATGATCAGTTGGAAAAGCAGAGAAGACAAGTGTCAGATGTCCAGGCACAGGGCATGACTCACTTAATTACAGTGATATGGGGAATGAAACAGCAAAAAAGTGGTTGGGTTGGGCAAGTTGTAGGCAATGTGGCTGGGGGGAAAAAACTACAAGAAGTAATTAAAAAAAAATTCCAATCAATAGAAAGAATGCAAAAGCCAGGGGGATATAGAATCTAGGAGGGAGCTAAAGCATTTGGGAAGTTGTTAATATAGGGAATTCAGTTGCCAAAAGAAGGAACCGGATTTAGTATTCAGAACTGGAGGGCAAGGTGAGAAACAGAGATCTGGAGCAAGAATTCCCCTTGTTAATTGCACACGGTGCTGAATTAAAGCCAGTCAGGCATCAGAGACTGAAACTAGAATTCCTGAGCATTAGGCAAGAGCCTCTCAGATCCTTTTTTTTCTGTAGGACAGGATTCAACATAAGTTACAGGAGTGGGGCTGAACCATAGGCACAGTTAGCCCTGGAGAGGCTAGGAGGACACCCGGGGGACTCACCAGTGGGAAAGCTGAGAGTTACCCACTGACATAGCTAAACTGATGGCGAGATTGTCAGGGAGCAAGTTGGCCATCTACCTCAGAGTCTTACTTAAGAATCAGTCATCCAGACTCACATTTTCCACCTGTCGGCAGTTACCAACTCTGTTGCTACCAGAGGAACTCAGGAAGGCATTTCCTGTTTGCTTTGTGGGGCCATTACTTCTGTCTTCCATTATCTCCTCAGATTTGCTTCTTAATGCCCTTCGAGCCCACTTTTCCAAAAAGCTTTTATCTTGCCATTCCTAATACCTATAATTTATCTCAATCTTCTCCACAGTCTAAAAGTCCCCTCGATGACCCCTGAAGGGCAGGAGTGTGCTCCATCAGTCCCCTCGCCGCTGGAATTCTCATGTATCCCATGATGCCAGAATAACCTGTCACTTTCAGTATTTTTAGTTTTTCAAATCTCATGTTTCATTTTTGCAGAGGATGCCAAGAGGATGAGGAAAATGCTGTAGCAGAGAGGGAAAATCAATATCCCACAGGAAGCCAGAAACTCTAACTGTTTGCTCTTCTGTCTGATGCCAGGTTGTGTAGGGAAAAATTTGCGAAGTCTAAGACTGCTTATCTTTTCCCTCAGGTTTAGTGAGAAATCCTTCTGAAGATTTGGTCTCCCAGGAGAAGAGGTCAAAACCTTGAAAGTTCTCTTTAACACCAAAATTCTTGAACGATGTCAAAGAAATTGCAAAGGTTGGGGGACTGGGAAGATCTTTGCTTTTTCCCAGGATGTAAGAACCACCTCAGGGGAGAAAAGGTGCAGAAAAAGTGTAATGCTGAGAAGGCCAGTGGCTAGAATGTAGTGACTACATGTGTAGCTGGCTTGTTTTATAGTTCTTGGAAAAATTCATGGAAACTGGTTTAATGTTGATCTGTTCCTTCTGTAAAATGTGAATCCTGGTACTTCTTTGAATCCATCACATAAGTTCCCCATGTGTGAATGCAGAAGCTTTGAACTCAATTGAAAGATTACCTCTCCCTTAATTTAAAATATTCTTTATATTATTTTTGAAGCTCCTCTGTATTGGAATTGACTTTGAACATAGACTCATTCATTCAGTAATGCAGTACCAAACACCTCCTTCTCAATCTACGAATGGGGATAAAGTGTGATGCATATACCAATTACTGAATGGTAGAGATCATGATCGGTAAGAAAAATTAAGGAGTTATTTTTCTATACAAGAAGTTAAATGCTATAATAAGAATAGTACAAGACACTATGGAATACTTAGAAGGAGCTCATAAAAGGTAGTGGAGGGGTAAGAAATCTTCTTGGAAGAAAGTGACTTCTACTTGAAACCTGAAGGTTGCAGTTGAAATGAAGGAAGACAGAGGATTTCAGGCAGAGGGAACCATATGCTTAAAGGCCCAGAAGGGGACAGGCATGGCAGGGTGGAAGAAGTGAAAGACTTATATGGTTAGAACCTTGATGCATGGTATGGCATGAGTGTAAGACTGCAGCAGACTTCTCACATGAGCATCTGTGTTTTCAGTGATGGCTACTCATTAATCTAGGGCCAGTAGCAGGACTAGCAGGTTTGGGTGAGAAGACAATAAGTCATTTCTCTCTTTTTTTTTTTTTTTGTATTCTAATTATGAAGTTTCTATGAGTTGGTGATATCCAATAAACAATATGTAATTCTTAAACATAAAAGAAATATTTGTGGTAGAAATAAACCAATAAAATAATAATAGACATTTGTCAAATATCTACTAGATGTTGGGTATTATAGTGCTGAGTATATTGAAGAAGCTATCTTGTTTCATTTTAATAACAACTTTACGGCAGATGCTATTTAGAGATGAGAAAAATGAGTCTTAGAGATGTTGACTGTTTTGCCTGGGATATAGATTTGGAAATAATAATCATACCACTTAAGGGCTAATAACAAGAAAGAATCCCTCCCATGCCTCGATAATCACACATCATTTAGATA
Organism: Mustela erminea; assembly: GCF_009829155.1. Taxonomy (NCBI): domain Eukaryota; kingdom Metazoa; phylum Chordata; class Mammalia; order Carnivora; family Mustelidae; genus Mustela; species Mustela erminea. The sequence goes on from NC_045622.1 coordinate 28,076,370, forward strand.
ATTGTGAATTGAAGTTACTATTAGTGAACTTGATCTTTCACCTTATCAATAAGGCTTGTTTTCAAGTAACATTAGCCATTTCCAACAACTAAATGTATGTGCAAAAAAAAAAAAAAAAGCAAAAACACCACCACCTACTCTTAATATATTTAAGAGAATGTTTCATATGAATTCCAAATATGTTAATGCTTTTCATGTTCATTTGAAAAATTAGAAATACTCTGCATAACTTTGAATTCACTTATTAGAATTATTATCATTAGCAATTAAACATCTATAATCCTAAGATTATTTATTTAAGAATATGTTTTATACTTGCCTCCCTCTTTAGCCCATAAAATCCTTGAAGACTAGGACTCAGATAATACAAGCAAAGGTGCAGGAATCAGTATATGGCACATAACAAGGTCTTTGAAAAAAAAAATGAGCAAACGAATGAATGAATATCCATGAGCCACAGACAGATTTCCGGAATGAGGAGCAATGTGTTCCCAACAATATTTTTTTCTATAAAGAAGTGCTACAGTGGTAAATCTTTTCCCTGAAGGGAAAAGCCCCCAGCATCCAAACCACATCTTCTTAAAAATTAGCCCCCAGGTACCTCTCATTACAAAAATTAGCAGTACCTTAAGGAGGCTAACAAAGTGTGAACAACTCTCTGCAGGTAATAACATGAAACATCGGCACAGACTTAGCTTTAATTCTGTCCAGGTTTAAGAATCCCCAAGAATACAGAAGTCAAAAAGAAAAAAAAAATTTTTTTTTCCCTTTTATCACCATCCCAGCTTCCATGGCAATATAACAGAGCCTAAAGATGCAGACACTGAGTTTATGAGGCAAATAATGAAGTTGATAGATGGGTCTGCACTCTGAGGGTGGAATGAAGATTGGACCAGGGACGGCCAGTATTGGAGCAGCCCTCTCCCTTCCATCCATCCTGCAAGGGTCCCTAGTCAGCCAATGCACTGAGACTCCGACATAAATCAGGGGCAACAACGGATGAGCATGAAGAAACGGCCTGGCAGTCGCGGCACTGCAACCATAAATCAGGAACTAATTCAATCCTGTGAGATGCCTCGTTTGATTAATTTATGTCAGCATTTTCTGTGTTGTCAGGCTGTCCCTTGTGTCTTCCCTTACTCCTCCTTCCCCACCTCCTCTGGTACAAAAAAGTGTGGCTCCCCCGCACCGTGAAAGGAAGAAGGAAGTGGAACATCAGTGTAGATTCTAGAAGGCTGAGCATTTCCTCCCAAACTTAGACACATGAAGAAAAAGGATGGGCCCTCACAGTGAACCCATGTTCCAGGTCGAATGAAATTACTACTTTCTGTTTTTCAAAAGCACCATTCTTTGTACATTTTACTGAAAGAAAGTCAACAGACCCTTACCTCCAACTATACAAGACAAAATAATTTTCTTGGCAAAGTTAGAATAATATATGAATATTTAATTCTCATGATACAAAGGTGATTATGATCATTGCAATTTATAATAGCGGAGAACTAGAAATGACCTAAGATACCTAACAATCATAAAAGTAATTGTATTATGTCTCTATAGTGAATATATGTATTTACTTATATGCAAAATAATTCATTTGTATGGAAAAATCCTCATGGAATTCTGTTTAGTGGGGGAAAAAAGAGAATTAAACAACAGAGCATATAGCATGATTTTGCTGTTTTCTGGGAAAATATCTGTCTGTATATTTCTATTACGTCTGTCTATTAAATTCTGTTGTTCTAGTTCTTTGTGATGAATGTCTATTTCTTGTGCACTAGAAAAAAGTACTTTAAGAATAGTCTCAGCAAAGATTAGAAAATAGAATTCCCAAATCTTGGAAGTAGAATATAGATCTGCTTGTCACGAGCTTGCTAGCATTATACAAGATTTACTTGGTGTTAGAGGATCAGTCTGAGCAGATGTAAAAAGGAGACGATGTTGTATTTGAAAGGACCAAGATCAATGTGGGCAACCCAGACCGCAGCTCGATTCAAATAGAAGATGCAACGATCGGAAAGGATGTGGCTAAGAGGAAGGACTTGCATCTGCTAAGAGTCTGCTGGAGTCATAAGCAGTAACAGTGCATTCTATTTTAGGCCTGATAGTGATAAATTTCACTCAACGTCATCTCCTCTGTTGCTTATTTATTCTTGTTATTAAAAATGTTTATACCTTACTTACTTTGGTATAGGCTAACAAGTATAACAGAAGAAAAAAAAAAAAAAAAGAATGACTAGGTTTTCCATTATGGACTACAAACCATGACAGGTAACATCTATCAAGAACACAGTTTCTCTGTTCACACATTTAATTAGGAAACTTGAAATTGAAAGGAAAGGACAGGAAAGGATGATGAGCCCTAAAAGAAAATACTCTAATTCACGGACTGTGTGTCTTTTATTTTCAAAAGACAGTCTGGATTTGAAGTGTCCCTTGATAATCAGCATTAGGTTAAGACCCACCCACCCTGGGCAGGTATGCATGGTGTAAAGGGTTATACTCAGAATCTATATTCTCTTCCTTCATAGATGAGGGTCATGCCCCTACATGAAAGGCAATGAGTATGTGCATTGAATGAGATCTGTATATGGGGAGCCTGGCGTTTAGGTTACAAAAATGTTCAATTAAGCTAAAAGAGTTAGGTGCCAGACAAAGATCATAACCGATCAGTATTTCTCAAACTTGGCTATTCATCAATAGTATCTATGAAGCCTAATAAAAATAAGGACCTCCTGGGCTACTATTAAGCAGACTTATTTTAGGTGGAATCTCTGAGTCCATGCTTTAACGTGAGTTCCCATAGAATTCAATGTACAGCAGTTCTGGTAAACAGAGTTTGATGTATTTATTTCTATTCCAAGAACAAAACAAAAGCCCTTAGGTGGAAGTTATAGAGAGCCAGATTTTAGGTTGGTATCAGCAAGTATTTTTAATATAAACTGTACAAAACTAAAGCTGAGCAAAACTGGAATAGGCTGCTTTATGAGGTAATGGGACTCCATCACGAAAAGGGAGCAGTGCCATAGTCTTGAATTATTTTGTATTCACGGCACTATTTTAACACGAAATCTTCGAGGCAAGTCAGCAATAATTCCCTCACAATCTCTCCCGTGGTCTAAAAATAAGTCGCCCCGTTCAAAAGAGCCTCCACAGTTATCCCACAACACTTTGGCCAACTTTGAGCACCACCCCGAAGTGTGAACAGAGCTGTCTGCCCCCTGCCTGCTCTCCACAGTCTACACACCTGCCCAGATGAGGTTCCCAGGTGAGGCGTGTAGCTTGGGTTTAGCGCCCTTTTCACCTTCTCCTGTGCTATTACTCACACAAACGCTCAATGGCAGGTCACATGACCTCAAGTGTCAGGCATCACCATAACACTGCATGTGTTAGTTTTATAAAAATAAAGTTTAGTCCTTCATTAATATTTAGTAGCACACCTGTGAAGGGGTCAAGGAACACAGGTGTATCTCTGGCCACCTGTTGAGAGCCAATGATCCAAGCAGGGTCTGGATGCATGCCTAATAGAGATCTAACAAGGGGTGGGGAGGGGGGCTGCATGACATCCAAGGTCTTTCTAAGATTTTATGATTTGGAAGAAGGAAGAGAAGAAGGCTATAAATTCTGCCAGAACCCCGAGGAAATCAGTATTCTTGAATCACTAATGCTAATTTATTATTTTGGACAGGTTGCTTGAACTTTATTAAGCTTAGCTAATCCACTGAAATGATTGAGGAAATAAATAAACAAATCAAAATCCTGTTACCCCCTGGACGTGAAAGATTGCACCAGGGCCAAGCTTTTCCCGAGAGAGAAACTCCAGAATCTAGTTACTGAGGTAGTAAAAGAAAATGTGAGGACAATCCCAGTGCTTTCTCTGACCCCGCCCTGCCCATCCCAAGACTTGGTTCTCATGGAGAATGTGACTTCTCAGAGCTGTCGCTTGAAATCCCAAGAGCAGTGGTGCTACACTGACATCCACAGATTTTTCCAGCTGCTACAGCAAATGTGGGATCTCATTATGGAATCGGTGCCACACATTCACAGAAATGGCTCCAAATTTTGATATCAAAGCAACGAATTAAACATTCAGAATCACTTACTGCAGACTTTCATTTACTTTGTGAGGAAGGAAGAGAGAAAAGGAGACTGATGCACGGGGGCCATCTGGCCATTTTCAAGATGCCTCTCTTCTTTTGAGCCACATTGAATAAATGAGGGCTTGCAGGAGGCAATTCTAAGGTTTAAGGCCAACTTAATATAGCTTTGTTGATACGTATATTTTAGGATTCATTTGGATCAGTCAAGGGGTATTATTTTCCAAGGACAAATGACAATAAATGAACAAATTCGTTAGTACTTTCAAGCCAGGTGCTCTTACCATGACAAATCCTAATACTAATACGCTGAGGCAATGAAGTGTCCCTGGGACTCACTGGCTTCAGTCATAAAATGGGAATTACAGCCTGGATTGTGAGAAACTGCCTTCTGTAAGCATAGTTTTTCGGCTCTTTGTTCAAGCAGAGGATGGAGAGTGTCAATACTAGAAGGCTGTGTGCTAGTCCTCAGATGTGAAGATGGATTCATGACTCACCATCATCAGGCTGCCTGCTCATTTACATGGGTCACAGTAGCCTTCCCAAGTGACCTGACCAGTCTCTGGGATCCTCTGCAACCCAGAAGCTTATTCTTTTAATGTGAAAATATAGTCATATAATTCATATGAATATGCACAAATATATATTCACATGAGTATATAATATATAAGCAATATAAAATATTAAGCTATACTAATACATAATATTCATATATGATGAATATGAATATATATACATACACATATATATTTAAATACTTGCCAGGTGCAAAGTACATAGTAGAATCATGTTTTTTATCCTCCAGAGACTGACTGTGCACTAGCTGAGGGAAATAAGACATACTTACCTGAAAGCAGGGGAAAGGATTGAAAGAAACAATGTATTGGAATGGATACAACCTCTGTGTGGCAAAAATTCCTAAACACAGAACAGCATGTGCTCTGAGTGAAAGTCTGAGTGTACATATGAGCAAGACACATCCAAAGAGGCCAAGAGTTTCGGGGAGAGATCAAGTAAGAACAATATTCAAGGAAGACAGATTTTTCCAGTCTTTAATTAATAATTTGGGGGAGTTTAATAAGCATAATTGGCATAATTATTACTCAAATTCTGAGACAAGGAGATTAATTTAGACATGCAGGGCTCACACAAACACATGTACAGTATTGTAGATATTACAAAGAAAAATTACTTCTATTTTGGATTTTTAAATTATTTCTCCTTACCGTCTTCAAAGAGGGATTAAAAGCTCTGACTTAGAAACCTTAAGTAGTAAGAAGGTGTTTTTCTAAATGGCTGTCCAATCTATTTCTGCCTCTTTTCCTCTGGACCCCAACCATTTTATTTATTATCCTTTTGGTGATTTAGGCATTAAGCCCCCTCTGTCTCTTACATAAACAGAAACCCCAGAAGAAATGTTTAATTTCGTCTGTGTGGTGTTGTTGGCTTGGTAATGTGTTTGGGAAATACATAAGTACTTGAAGCATATAAATGTGAACTAAAGATAAATTAATAAATAATTTTAAAAATCAAAGAAAGTCAGAGTAACACTCCATAAGCACATTCCTAGAAAGGGAAGCCATTTTCCTAATACGACTACTACCAGACACTATAGGACTTAGTGGGTAGTTGCTGGTGAATTTATTCCCATGGAGCTGGGACAAAACCTCTTCCATGCATGTGCCCAAGGATACTGCATGGCATTTGTGGGGAAGGGGAATCCCTGCTGCTGTACAAAGGAAAGGAAATGGCGAGCAGGAGGAGCAGGTCCCAAGGAGAGAATAACCAGGTAGGCATTCCTCTTTCTTTTGCATCCTTCATGCAACAGACATGTATTAGGTGGTTATGAAATACTGGACACCATGAGGTCAAAGGAGAATACAATTCAATTGTCAAAGTGTTCAGAGTCCATAGGGATTTAGAAACAGAAATGTTGTGATTACTGATACATGCCCAAAGCAAAGGGTGTGGATGGACAAGTCAGGAAATAGGATATTGGAACTGTGCCTTGAAAGTGAACTAGAAATTTGCTAGGAAGAGCAGAAGAAAGGAATTCCAGGTGAGATGAAGAGTAAGTGTGAGAAGATGACTGTAGAAAGCTCCACAGCTGGAGAACAAAGTGGCTCCTTGTAGCAATGGGGACAGGGGGATGATGAGAAGGTGATGGAGGGCTTGGACAACAGTACCTCTGTTTGAGGCCAACAGAAGCCCACAGAAGGTAACCAGAGGACCAAAACATGGTCTGCGTCCCTGCTTAGAAAAGGCAGTGAGAACAAGAAGAGGCTAAAAGACTAGGATGGTAGTGATAAGCAACCTAACTTCATGCTTATCAGAGAATTGTACTAAGCATGACCCTTGACTCATCCCTAAGCTAAAAGGGGTTAGATGAGCTAGGGAGCCAGTGTTAGGTTTATTGTACCCTCTGCCCGGGTGAGTTCTCATGGGGTTCATACGGACCTACACTTCCCATTAGTGGGTGACTAAAATGCTTTTTGGCCACTGATGAGAGTGAGGAGACAGTTCCTGTCATGTGGAGATGAGCATATAACCTCAGATGTTGATTACAAATGCATGGTAATCAATGAATTGCTCTTGCTTCTTCCCAGAACCTCACTCCCTTTCACCACCCCACATCTCTGCTCAGTGTCAACTCAATTAAAATCAGAACAAATATGGGCCTCATGTAAATCATCTGCAAGTGGGGCAAGGCCATTTTAAGAACAGGAGAACCACAACTCCTCCCTTTCTCTGCAGGGCATGCTCCTTTCAACTGAGGTAAGGGAAATGAGAGGGACCTTAAAGGAAGGGGCATGGGTCTTCTGAGAAAGATGAAGTTCAGGCTAGAAGAGATGATCACGGATTAGGAAGAGAGGCTATAAGCCCATGCACTTCCTGCCTTAGTTTCTCAGTTATGCCATAGGCAGGAACTTGCTCCCTATTATTATGGCCAGAAAGTGGCAAAGACCCCATGATGTCCATGCATTATGCATGTTCTGGGAAGATGCATATGCTGTGTCCATGAGCTATGATTATGGAGACAGATAGTATCACAGAAGCAAAAATATGTGAAGGAAATTAGGATTTAAAAACCTTTCTTTCTCAGGGGCACCTGGGTGGCTCAGTGGGTTAAGCCGCTGCCTTCGGCTCAGGTCATGATCTCAGGGTCCTGGGATCGAGTCCCACATCGGGCTCTCTGCTCAGCAGGGGGCCTGCTTCCCTTCCTCTCTCTCTGTGATCTCTTCCCTTCCTCTCTCCTACTGTGATCTCTCTCTGTCAAATAAATAAATAAAATCTTTAAAAAAAAAACAAAACAAGACAATAAAAAACCTTTCTTTCTCAGAACTTACCACATCCACACAACCTATACATGAATGTTTATATCAACTTTATTCTTATTGCCCCAAACTGGAAATAACCCAGATGTCCTCCCACAGGTGAATGGTGAAATAAACTCTGTCACACCTACGCCATGGACTATAATTCAGCAAGAGAAAGGGACAAACTATTGACACACAGCAACATGGGTGAATCCAGATAAATTGTGCCGTCAGGAAAAAAAAAAATCTCAAAAGGTTACATATTGTATGATTTCATTCTCAGATTGACAAAAAATTATAGAAAAGGGATAGTGATAGATAGGGGTTAGGGATGGAAGGTAGAGACTGAGGTGGTTATGACCCAGGCAACCTGGAGGGTCCTTATGTAGTTGGAACAGTTCAAAATCTTGGCTGTCATGGTGGGTACAGGTACCTACATGTGTGATGAAAGTACATAAAACTAAATACACACACACACACACACACAATTGGGTACAGGTAAAACTGGAGAAATCTGAGTAAGATCAGTGGATTACGTGTCTGACCCTGGTTGTGATGTTATACTATAGTTTTACAAAGTGTTACCTACCCTTGAAAGAAACTAGGTAAAAGTCACACAGGATCTCTACACTATTTCTTTTTCTTTTTTTTTTTTTAGAGAGAAAAAAAAATTTTAAGATTTTATTTATTTGACAGAGAGAGAGAAATCACAAGTAGGCAGAGAGGCAGGCAGAGAGAGAGAGAGAGGGGAGGAAGCAGGCTCCCTGTGGATCAGAGAGCCCAACGCGGGGCTTGATCCTAGGACCCTGGGATCATGACCTGAGCTGAAGGCAGAGGCTTTAACCCACGGAGCCACCCAGGTGCCCCTCTATACTATTTCTTACAACAGCATGCCAATTTATAATTAACTCAAAAAAAGTTTTAATAAGAAATGGTATGGGGGAAAAAAAGCCAACTTTACCCATCAATTATACTATTATTCTGGAGAAGTGTTCATTGGTCCCTAAATTAAACTCCAGGGAGTTCTTCTCTCATCAGGAATCATCACTCTGTTCTGGCCTGGATATCAGCTACTGACACTGAGTCTCCCTCAGTTGGTCAATGTGCCTTGAGTCCTCAGTCCGGACAAAAGTTATGACTGGCATAAAGCCGCCATCAGACGAATCACTAATCCCTGTGCTCAGGTGTATGGTGAGGATTTACATAAATCAGGCATATTCTGTATTCTCATTACTGGCCATTTTCTCAAAACCCCATCTTCAAAAAGCAATAGGCTGGTACTGATCCTTCAGCAAAGTAATTGGAGGGCAGCCTTCAAGCTGACTCTCCCCTTCATTTCTCGCACTCCATTCTCCCTTATAACCTCCTCCTCCCTGGTGTGGCTTTTCTTCCAGTCTACCTTCAATAGGGCCTGGCATGATGAAGAAACAAGTTTTCCCAATGGAGAAGCTCCTAAATACAACCTCTTTGAAAAGTGCTGTTATTGCTGTTCTGTGTCTTGCCTTTAGGTATGTAACACTTTGAGACTTTCAAGACAAAATGTGATGCCACCCCTAATGCTAAATAATTTCACTGCTTTCGATGATGGCACATCTTCAACATTTCACAGAGCAAAATCCATGTAACGGGAATAAAAGAAAGCTTCCCTTGCAAGATGTCAATCTTCTGAGAGGTGGCTCATCTCCTGTAGCTGAAATCCATGCTAAAGCGGGACCAAAAGATTAGCCATTCCCTTGATTTCTTATTATTTTGGTCTAGAAAAACATCTTAACCTTTTTAAAGTGTTGAGAAAAGAGGCAGCAATACAATTTGTGTGGTTATCTAAGCTGAACAGATCTCTTATTCTTTCTTACGAATATCAACCCAAGGCCAGCACAGCTTCCAGCTGACGGACCGGTCATGCCCTGCGAGGATGACACAGCCAGGAAAGAAAGGAAGAGGCACTCCTCTTACACAATAAGGCCACTAACCAGATGTTCCACTTAGAAGAATGCCACTCCATCCTGTCTCCGAAGGGGTGTCATAAACCTCCAGCAAGTGGTGCTGGGTGTTAGGAATCTCCCAGGACTGCCAGAGTTGCAAGGCCACCTGTCAGAAAGTAAGGAATCCAGAGCCAGGATGCCAAAGTATACCTTACCTTCAGGAAAAGCAACATGAAATGAAAAGCCATGTTCGTGTTTAAGTGGGTGTAAATCTCTGTGGTTAACAAAGGTTTACATTACAAGAGTGTCAAGGAACCTGGCAAAACTGAAGTCAAAGAATGTGCATATGGCGCATATTGAGAATGGTCATAAATCCCTGTCCTTTCAAAGAAGAGAGAAAGTCTTTCTTCCTAGATCTCCATGAGGGAGCCTACCCCAAGTCAATTGGCTAGTCTGCAATTCTGGCCTATAAACAACCGAGGTGATTACCGAGTGTGTCAACGAAGTTGAAAAGGTGCTAATTTTGTCAACACCACTGTATAAGGTGTTCTGGCAAAGTGTCCATATAATGCCATTTCCAGCTCACAATAAAATCTCATTGTTATAATGTTCTGTGGGTCCATATCTCTTGATTATAAGTATGTATTGAAAAGAAAACCTCATGAATGCCAATTGTAGTTAGACACGAAACTCTAAGAAATAAAATCTGTTTTCAGCTAAATCCTTTTGGACTCTGCCAAAAGTAAATAGGAAATATGCACTAGCTATACAGTTTTTGCTGCATAAAGCAGAGAGAGGAAAAACTGTTAATAATCTCAAACTGTGTCCTAAATCCAATCTCATTCTGTAAAGTCACATCTCACTGTCTAAGACAAACTTTTACTCCACACAGCAAAGTCCGTAAACCTGTAGAATTTCCTAAAGTAAAAACATTCTGATTGGTGGCAGAAATCTGAGCTGAGAAATAAGATAGTATAAATAAATAGTATTGCTGAATTATTATCTCATGACCTTAAAATAATTTCTTCTAACTGCCCTGAGATGAGGATCATCTCATTAAGCCATTAAAACAGATCTCTCTTTTCCACAGTTATTACACTCCACCATCCAGGCAAAATCCTACCTAAACTTTTGAAAAAGCGCTTAATATGAGACTTTGGCTATGTTATCCTAAGCGATGCAAAGAATTGTCAGGCTTCAGTTTTGCCTTCCAGATGCTCATAATGTATTTGGAGATATTAGACAAACATTCAAAATACATAAATAGAAGTAAAAGTTAGTGTATGAGTTAGGGCCAAACCAACTATTCAGCTCATAAGCCTGAGAGAAACCCATACCCTGAAGAGGAAATAAACCCTTAAAGAATTCCAAAGATCTTCAGGGCACTTCCTGCATATCTAAACACTCTTTAAACACGCTTTGCTTTTTAATTATGCTCAAGCCTACACTCATTCACATTGAGATTTGATTACTTGGTTCTCAGCAGAGGCTCATTTATGCAGCACAAACCCATTGCCCTGTTTGATAAAATTTCACTCTAGTTGTCAAGCTTGTCAGAGATGATCTGAGATTTTTAATAAATAAGGGCAAGAAATAGGGCTTCAGTGCTGGCCCCTAATCCTGGAGCAGAAAAAGAGGGTTACAAAGACAGAAGCGTCAGGTTGTGACCAGAGTCTCCAGTCTGAGATTCATTCATTAACATGTTTGCCCACTCATTCAACCCTCACTGAGTGAGGTGACTAGTCACCTATGTTTGGGGAGATGCAGAGATGAATATGATGCAAAAATGGGAAGAAACAATGACTGCTCTAACAAAGCAGTCAACTTATAAAAACAGAGGAGGCTTCCTGAATGAGGTGGCCTTTGGACTCTCAGCCTTGTAGGACAAGACTGTTGTGGGTGAGATGCAGCCTGGAAGGGCTGACAAAGGGCATAGCTAAAGGAGAAAGAGAGAGCTTTCTGTGAGAGGTAAAAAAGTGAGCAAAGGCATAATGGGCTGAGGAGCAAGACTGGACTTGGCAGAAACACCTGTCTCTTAGATGGAACTGTAAGTCTGTTGGCCCTTTATTATGTACACATAAAAATCGCTATTGGCAGATCTATAAAACCCGGGCCCATTAAATTAACTATCTAGTTAAAATAATTAAGGCAGGGAGCTCCACTTCAGTCCAGTAGGCAGTAGATCTTTGTTACCAACTAAGCAGCTATTCACAGAAGACATTGATTGCAAGGTTCTTAAATCTCAACAGATATGGTTTTAACCATGTATTATTTAACATAGAACAATGATATTTTCCAGGATGAGTGAAAATCTTTTGCTAAGCAGGTAAATTGTTGTCTACTGACAAACAGTAGAGAATTGTTTCCTATAGGACATTGCTGTTTCATCCTACATGTTTTCTCCCTTCATTTCTCTTGGGAGGTCAGCAAGTGATGAACACACTTTGTATAGAAAAACTTGGAAGACCAGCTTGACTTTCTTTCTCCAATCTTTATTCTGTCATATTCCATTACCGGAAATTTCCAGAAACGTCTACAAAACCAATGCTACAGAGCTATCAAAACTCATCCTCAAAAAAGTCTTAGCTGCAGAGAAGCCAAATGTAAGAAATGCAGCATATTAATGATCAACTCCACACCTTACAAAGAGTGTCAATCTATCAATCGCTAGATTAGCCCTATAATAACTTAAGAAAGGCAAGAATTGACACCCATAATCAGAGTTCATTCTCCAATTACATTAGGATAATCATTGTCCAGACCCATTTATGTTTGTATAAGATTATTTGATTTCCCACACTAAAAGGTCTTTTATTACCAACCATCAACATCATAATAGCAGTCCTAAATGTGAAGAAAAGCCACTTAAATTAATGCAGCTTTCTGACTTTATTTCACTGTGTCAGCAGGGCCTCTCTGAGAGCTGCTGCAGGCTCTAGCCAATCTCAGGGAAGGCAGACAGCCATCTACAATGGATTCCAACAGGAAGGACAAAATGGTGGCACAGTGGGGATGTAGGGGGTGTGGAGAATTAGAGAACAATTGTGCATAGAGAATAATCCAGAAGGATAAAGCTACTAAGAAAACTCAACGACAAAGGAGGAGGTGGGGGATGGACAGAAAAATGAAAAGCAAGAAAAATAGTTTATTTTGGTTCTCTGGCCCCCATGACTATTTTATTTCAAGATTAAAAAAAATGATTCATGGTTGATATGGTTACCTTTCTTTGGTGGAAGTATGACAGGTATACCTTCTGCTCCTCATACTCCCATTTTCCTAGAGGATGTGGAAAGAAATTTTCTTCCCATTCCACAAATGCAGAAACTTAAATTCAGATGGCTTGTGAATTCTATAAAATGCAGGAGTTATGATGGTAGAATAATGATTTTTTGAAATTCAATTCTTAGAAGATACCCATTAGTACTGTTTGTGAAAGTAGTCACTTTGACAGCCTAGGTACTTATTCCAATGATGGCACAACCACAGTTCTGGGCATCTATAGTGCCCTTTGAGTATTGCCACAGTAGGTTTCAGACCAGAAACCTAGCCTCAAGCCTTTGTAGTTATTTTGGCTCTCATCCAAATAGATATTAGCTTGATTCTTTAGCCTGTGCATCAGGCTTAAATTTCTATGACATTTAACTTCTTCTCAAAAATGGTTCCACTCTGAAGGAAATCCGATTTTTACTTCTGATGGTATACAAAAGGATGAGCTGCAGGCTCTGCATGTAGTTAAGTTTTTTGCAAGTAGTGTAATAGGGAGGAATGGACACAACAGGGAATACCTAGTCTTCTAAAGTGTAGATTTCGAGGGCACAGGACTCATTTGCTTGTACCCTTTGGCTGTGTATTTATTTGTGAGTTTATCCATGACCTAACAGTGAAAAGTCATTCAAGTTCTGGTCCCTTGCCGGCCTTGGCCGACTCTGTGGTGGATGCTTATACCAGGTGCGGCAAAGTTGGCCACAGGAGAGGTGAGAGAGAGCTGAGAAAAAAGAAAAAGAGGAATGAGATTGGGGAAGGAAATGATAAATGGAAAAGGCCTTGTTTGTCCTAGCCTCTTCACTATCTTTGTCTAGCTCCTGGGTTACTCTGTGACTTCTGCTTTCTAACAGTCAACAAATATTTACTGTGTCTACAATGTCCAGATGTTCTAGATGCCTTGGTTACAACCATGAACAAAACATATATTCTATTCTAGAAGGTGCAAGCAAGCCATAATCAATAGCATAATAAATAAGCCAATCAGACAGACTTTTAAATGGTATTAAATATTATAGAAAGCTTTTCAAATGGAGAAAGGAAAGGAGACAGGGACTAAAGGGAAGTCTATAATTTTAAAATATGATTGTCAGGGTAGCCTTCATCGAGAAGGTGAAAATTACAGAAAGATTTAAAGCAGCAGAGGGAGCCACCCATGCAAATATTTAGGGAAAAATATATTTTACAAAGCCATAGCATATGCCCTGAGACCAGAGTGTGCCTGGGGCATTCACGGAATAACAAAGCAATCAGTGCAGCTGTAACAGTGCAAAAGGGAGGAATAGGGATAAAAGTAAAGAGGGATTGGTTGTGTGTGTGTAGTGGTGGGGGGTAGATTCTAGCAGACACAGAGCCCATTAGGATTTGGGAATTTACTGAGTGAAATGGGGACTGATTGTAACACTATGAGCAGAGAAGCGATAAAATCTGATTGATATCACAAAGGGTGCTATATTGAGAACAGATTGTATGGGACAGGGGTAGCAGCAGGAAGGATAGTTAGGAAGCAATTGCGGTAATCCCCGCCTGTCAGAGGTGGGCACTTGTGGTCAGATACTTCACTTGGACTTGCACCAAAAACCACATTTACATACTGGTGGTTATGCTCTCACCTAAAATAAACTTCCCTTATTTTTCTACTAGGGTGTAGATATCCTCAAGGTTGCTTCTGCTCAGATATCCACTCTGGTTCTGTCACAAATTCCACAAGAAATTCCTGAATAAGAACAGAGCCAAACTTCAAAAATCAGCTCTGCAATTCATTGGCTTCAGGCCTGAGGATTTCTATTGAGCGTTCACCAGCCAGATGCTGGACCAGTGAGCTGCCTGCCCCAAACTTACATACCCACCCAATCTCTAATCTTTGCCTGATCTGACTGTTTCCCTCTCTTCAGATTCTCCTCCAAACCACACCCCGCCTTCTGCTCACCAAGAGAGGAGTGTGAGTAAATGCCAAGAGTAGCAAACAGTTAAGATAAATTGGGACTTTAAGCTCTTTCAAAAAATGGGCCATTGGCAGCTGTACAATTGTAATCTACTATAGCTACCATGTTTAGAAAATGTGATAGCTCATCTCCTTCTCCAGTGTCAGGTATACTGTTAAACACTTACTGTGTTTTCTAAGGGTTCGCATATCCTTTATTTCTCATGATCTTTATAATATCCCTGTGAAGTAAGTCATACAGATGCAACTGTCACATAGGGTTTTTATGTTTTTCAACTGATAAAGAGGTAAAACCAGAGATAAGAAGGATGAAATAAACTGTCCAAGACCACACAGCTGACAAGTGTTAGAGTCAAGACACATTTCCAAGTCATTTTACTTCTTTTTTTTTTTAATAAAGATTTTATTTATTTATTTATTTGACACAGAGAGAGAGAGATCACAAGTAGGCAGAGAGGCAGACAGAGAAGAGAGGGATGCAGGTTCCCTGCTGAGCAGAGAGCCTGTTGTGGGGTTCGATCCCAGCACACTGAGGTCATAACCAGAACCAAAGGCAGAGGCTAAACCCACTGAGCCACCCAGGCATCCCTAAGTCATTTTCTGCTGAAGCACGATGCTCCAGAACGCTAAGACAGCTCTGAGTGACAAAATAAAACAGGTTTTTAAAACATCTGTTCCAGCTGAAGGTCCAGGAATATTTTCCCTAGCTTCCAACCTTTAAAATCTTATTAGTCTTTTTTTTTTTTTTTTTTTCCTCAAATAACACCAGTCAACAAAGAGGTTTATTTCTGGCCAGGACTGGGTGAATGGCAGAGAATGATATTATCTCCCAAGAAACTGACATCACAATTACCATTAGGAATAGACTGAGTTTTGATCGGGGCATCTTTATACTGTAGAAGGAGATTTCCTACCTTCAGGAGAAACATTTGGGCAAGTCTCTTTTCACTTTTGTCCTTACCATTGACTCTTTGTGTGAAAGTCACTATTCAGGATAAAATAATGTCTGTGAAAAACAGTGGGAAAAGACATTCGTGTCTGCCCTCCTATCAAGTCCATAACTATCTGTATTGTCACAAGGTTAACTTGGGGAGGAGGGGGAAAGAAAGAAACAGAAACAAACAGAAAGAAAAATAGGAGGAAAATCTTTATTTCTTCATAGATAATAAAAGATTGAATTAAAAAATATTGTTATGTTTGTCCTAGGAGAAGGGAAGAGGAAACTGTCATAGATACAGAGGATAGAAAATATATTTTTAAAAATGTGCTTGTATGAAAACATTTTTAAAATACAGAAGGCTGAGCATTACCTTGATCCCAAAACCAGACAAAGATCCCATTAAAAAAGAGAATTACAGACCAATATCCTAGATGAACACAGATGTGAAAATTCTCACCAAAATACTAGCCAATAGGATCCAACAGTACATTAAAAGGATTTTTCACCATGACCAAGTGGGATTTATTCCAGGGCTGCAAGGTTGGTTCAACATCTGTAAATCAATCAGTGTGATACAATATATTAATAAAAGAAAGAACAAGAACCATATGATACTCTCAATAGATGCTGAAAAAGCATTTGACTAAGTATAGCATCCTTTCCTGATCAAAAGTCTGCAAAGTGTAGGGAGAGAGGGTACATACCTTAATATCATCAAAGACATCAATGAAAAACCCACCACGAATATCATTCTCAATGGAGAAAAACTGAGAACTTTCCCACTAAGTTCAGGAACACGGCAGGGATGTCCATTATCACCACTGCTATTCAACATAGTACTACAAGTCCTAGCCTCAGCAATCAGACAACAAAAAGAAATTAAAGGCATCCAAACTGGCAAAGAAGAAGTCAAACTGTCACTCTTTGCAGATGATATGATACTATATGTGGAAAACCCAAAAGACTCCACTCCAAATCTGCTAGAACTTGTACAGGAATTTAGTAAAGTGTCAGGATATAAAATCAATGCACAGAAATGCACAGAAAGCAGTTGCATCAACTGACAGAAGAAAGAGAAATTAAGGAGTCAATCCCATTTACAATTGCACCCAAAACCATAAGATACCTAGGAATAAACCTAACCAAAGAGGCAAAGAAACTATACTCAGAAAACTATAAAGTACTCATGAAAGAAATTGAGGAAAAAAATGGAAAAATGTTCCATGCTCCTGGATTGGAAAAACAAATATTGTGAAAATGTCTATGCCACCTAAAGCAATCTACACATTTATTGCAATTCCTATCAAAATGCCATCCATTTTTTTCAAAGAAATGGAACAAATAATCCTAAAATTTATATGGAACCAGAAAAGACCTTGAATAGCCAGAGGAATATTGGAAAAGAAAGTCAAAGTTGGTGGCATCACAATTCCAGACCTCAAGCTCTATTACAAAGCTGGCATCATCAAGACAGTATGGTATTGGCACGAAAACAGACATATAGATCAATGGAACAGAATAGAGAGCCCAGAAATAGACCCTCATCTCTATGATCAACTAATCTTTGACAAAGCAGGAAAGAATGTCCAACAGAAAAAAGACAGCCTCTTCAACAAATGGTGTTGGCAAAATTGGACAGCCACATGCAGAAAAATGAAACTGGACCATTTCCTTACACCACACAGAAAAATAGACTCAAAATGGATGAAGGATCTCAATGTGAGAAAGGAATCCATCAAAATCTTGGGGAGAACACAAGCAGCAACCTCTTCAACCTCAGTCACAACAACTTCTTCCTAGGAACATCACCAAAGGCAAGGAAAACAAGGGCAAAAATGAGCTATTGAGACTTCATCAAGATCAAAAGCTTTTGCACAGCAAAGGAAACAGTCAGCTAAACCAAAAGACAACTGACAGAATGGGAGAAGATATTGACAAACAACATATCAGATAAAGGGCTAGTATCCAAAACCTATAAAGAACTTATCAAAGCCATCATCCAAAGAACAAATAATGCAATCAAGAAATGGGCAGAGGACATGAACAGACATTTCTGCAAAAAATACATCCAGATGGCCAATAGACACATGAAAAAGTGCTCCACATCACTGGGAATCAGGGAAATACAAATAAAACCACAATGAGATAACACCTCACACCAGTCAGAATGGCTAAAATTAACAAGTCAGGAAATGACAGATGCTGGTGAGGATGCAGAGAAAGGGGAACTCTCCTACACTGTTGGCTGAAATGCAATCTGGTGCAACCACTCTGGAAAACAGCATGGAGGTTCCTCAAAAAGTTGAAAATAGAGCTACCATACGACCCAGCAATTGCACTACTTTGTATTTACCCTAAAGATACAAATGTAGTGATCCTAAGGGGTATGGGCACCTGAATGTTTATAGAAGCAATGTCCACAATAGCCAAACTATGGAAAAAATCTAGATGTCTATCAACAGATGAATGGATAAAGAAGAGGTGGTATATATATATACAATGGAATACTATGCAGCCATCAAAGGAAATGAAATCTTGCCATTTGTGATGACATGGATGGACCTAGAGGGTATTATGCCTAGTGAAATAAGTCAGTCAGAGAAAGACAATTATCATATGATCTCCCTGGTATGAGGAAGCTGAGAGGCAACGTGGGGAGATTTGGGGGATAGGAAAGGAATAAATGAAACAAGATGGGGTTGGGCGGGAGACAAATTATAAGAGACTCTTAATCTCACAAAACAAACTGAGGGTTGCTGGGGGGAGGGAGGTAGGAAGAGGGTGGTAAGGTTATGGACATTGGGGGAGGTATGTGCTATGGTGAGTGCTGTGAAGTGTATAAACCCAGCGATTCACAGACCTGTACCCCTGGGGCTAATAATACATTATATGTTAATAAAAATTTTTTTTAAAAATACAGAAGGTTGGAATTCCTGGGTGACTCAGTCAGTTAAGTGTCTGCTGTGGGTTCAGGTCATGATCCCAGGGTCATGGGATGGAGTTCCTCATCAGGCTCCTTGCTCAGCAGGGAGTCCATTTTCCCTCTACCTGCCATTCCCCCTGCTTGTGCTCAGTCTCTTATTCTCTTTCTCTGACGAACAAGTAAATAAAATTTTTAAAAAATAAAATATAGAAGGCTGAGCGTCCAGACTCTAAGAAAGAAATTTAATAATTGGAAAGTGATGAGAATTTTGCCTTCTGCTTTCTATTTTTAACTATAGGTACTTTACTTTCCCCAAAATTATAGATGGAAGGTCTTTAAATTATCCCCATTAGTGAGGTTCTGCTGCATTTAGATGTGACATAGTGTATGTACCCTGAATACATTACCTTTCCATCTCTTACTCCTTGCCCAGACTGGATTTATGTACTTCGACAAGTAGAAAACCATTTTAACATTGGACTTGCATGTGGAACTATGCATATGCTATCTCAGCTTCTATTTCTGAGGATATCCCTGCACAAACTTGTACATCCAAAACAGATCTGTTGGCCTTTGTCTTCCACCTGTCCCCAACCTTCAGATATGCTTTTCTCAGCTCTTTCTCATCTGGTCCATGGTACCAGCCAGCCTCCCACACGCTCATCCCTTTTTCCTTCCATTCCCTCACCCCAACCTCCCATCCATCACCATGTTTTTATTTGTTTTCCTTCCAATATGTTTTTACATTTTGCCTCCTGCTCCCCAATTCTTCTGCCATTACTATTGTCCAAGCTGCCACCTCCTGTCACCTTGACTTATACAATAGCCTTCTGGCTGGCTTCTCTGTTTCCGGTTTTACCTCTCAAATTCATCTTCCATAAAACAGCTAGTGATTATTCTCAAATGTACATCAGCTCCCCTTCACTATCTCTGTCTTGGCGACCACACTCTTATCCCATGTCTTCTTTCTGCTTCTCTCAGGGCCTATGAACTTGCTGCCCTTCACCATTGTGTCCCTCAGCGCTCTGAATGACTGACTTGTTCCCTTTCTTCAGCCCTGGGTCAGATATCAGCTTTCCAGGAAAAATTCTCTTATATGTCCATCCTAAAACAAAGCTTTACCTGCACTTCTGTTCCTCTCGGTCACATCACCTGTTTATTTCCTTTGGCGTAATCATTAGATTCTGTAAATTATGTATTTGCTTGCTTAATTTCTCCCACTTCATGAGGACCACTTCCGTGGTCCCAGCTCTAGGCATTATGGTCAACATATAATAGGTGCTCGTTATGTATTGCTACATAATGAATAAATCAAAACCTGGATAAAGAAACAGAAAACATGGGGCGCCTGGGTGGCTCAGTGGGTTGAACTGTTGCCTTCGGCTCGGGTCATGATCTCGAGATCCCGGGATTGAGCCCCACATCGGGCTCTCTGCTCGGTGGGGAGCCTGCTTCCCCCCCTCTCTCTGCCTGCCTCTGCCTACTTGTGATCTCTCTCTCTGTCAAATAAATAAATAAAATCTTTAAAAAAAAAAAGAAAGAAAGAAACAGAAAACACTATGGTTTTTCATGGGCTTATATAACTTCTGATTATTAGGTTTGTAATTGGTTTTAAAGACTCATCTGGCCTAAATACTCACTTTTTTAATAGATGACAAAACTGAAGATCAAGACAGAAAGCTCTAGAATATATTCATACTGGAAATTTCTGGCATTTAATGTTTCCTTCAATATTCATCTCCTATATTTTAACACTTACTAAAAAGTGACTTAATTAGGAAGTATTGTATACATTGTACTAGCTAAATTTTACCTGATAAATAAATGCAGTATCCTTTGTTAGAAATACTGAAATATTGAGAAGCCATGTGGTCCCTTTCTCTTCTGGGTTACAAACAGAAGTCCTTCCAATATCCCAGCCTATCAGGTGTCTGGGCTATTCTGAGGCTACACAGGTTCTCAGGGTCCCACGCCTCATCCCCTTTCCTACCCATTATTTCCTTTTGCCATCTTATTGTATGGTGTACTACCAACATTTTAATATAAATTAGAGGATATTCATCAGGTATGGCTGCAATCAATTCATGGTTGATTCCTAAAAAAATCAGTTGTCTAAGAAATTGGGAGAAAGCTATATTTATCCCTAGGGGTTGCTTATAGCTAAGACAATTGAACATTCTTTTAATTGGACAGGGAAAATAAGAAATGGTTGCTGTCTTGTATTGAACAGACTCCACACTGATGCTTCAGCCTCCCTAGTGGGACCTGGTTATGTTTTCACGAGATTCTGAATTTTCTTTCCAAAGGGCTTTATCATTTTCACATAGTTCCTATTGGTCACAAACAGGCAGGATCAATAAAGATATAATCCTACAGACAGCCGCAAACACAAAAGTTCCTGATGAATTCCAATCCTGAAAACCAGAGTCCAAACATGCTGTGACCAGCTGGGAATTTGCTCTAAGTTATTATCAGTCCCCAACATCTAAAATTTCCCCATGGATACAAGAGATGAAAAAGCTGTATACAAGCTTGCTTCCATCTTGCAAGGCAGCATGTACAAACACAATTGTTGCCTTTTCCAGAGTCATTCCAAGGGATTAAAGAAAGAGGAGGAAAGAAGGGAATCAATGTTCATCATAAATGTCTTGGTGATATCTTGGAATGATCACTGTCCATGAATTCCAGTTGCTTCCTGGTTGTTTTGTACACTTCATATAATATATTCATCCATTTAACATGTATAATCCAATGAATTTTAGTATATTCACAAAGTTACATAACCTTTACCAGAATCAATTGGAACATTTTAGTCACCCCAAAGAAGAAACTGTATCTTTTAGTTTATCCCCAATCTCCCCAACCCATTCCCTGGCCCTAGGTAATCACTAATCTACTTTCCTTCTTATAGATTTGCCTATTCTGGACATTTCATATAAATAGAATTGCACAATATGTTGTCTTTTGTAACTAGCTTCTTTCATTTGGCTTTCATTTTCAAGGCTCATCCATATTGTGACATGTATCAATACTTCATTTCTTTTTATTGTTGAATAATATTCCCTTATATGGGTATACCACATTTTACCTATTCATTCATCCACTTACCCATGTATCCATTTATCAACTGTACATTTGGGCAGTTTTCACTTCTTAGTCATTATGAATAATGTTGCTATAAATACTGATGTTTAGGTGTGTGTGTGGACATGTGTTTTTTTTTGTTTTTTTTTTTACTTTTGAGTATGTGAGTAGGAGTGAAACTGCTAGTTCATAAGGTAATTATAGTTGAACTTTTGAGGAACTTTTTTTTAAAGCAGCTGCATTATTTTATATTTATATAAGGGTTCCGATGTCTCCATTTCCTCTTCAACATTCTGTTATTATCTCTCCTTTTTTATGATAGCCACTCTAGTGGGTGTAAGGTGATATCTCATTATGGTTTGGGTTTATATTCCCCTAGTGATTACTGATGCTGAACATCTTTCATATGCTTATTTGCCATTTATATATCTGCTTTGGAGAAATATCTATTCAGAGTCTTTGGTCATTTTAAAGCTGGGTTATTGGTCTTTTTATTAGGGAGCTATAATTGTTTTTCCCTGTTGCTTTTTTGCTAATGACTTTTTGATGCCAGTTTAGAAAGTTAAATGTATATTTCACAACACTGGAAATCATTAGAACAAAATAAATTGTTTTCTACCCAAGAATGAACATATCTCTGTGCAACTCTTCTCATCTCCTAAATTCTCACAGATTTCCATTGACATATCCATGGGTATTACATGTTGAAACTTGTGTACAGTCATTGGTAGAAAACCTTAGAGCTATAGAGAAACACCTGAATTGTCCACTATTTAATCCTGAGGCAAATTTGAAGTCATATTTATTTGAGGTAGGTACAGTAAAAAAGAACAATGAAACACCATTGCACATAGTACTTGCTCATTAAATGTCAGTTAAAGGGATGCAATGTGCATAAGGCCCCTGTGAAGCATTCGATTTTGAAGGTTTGGCTTTGTTCATTTAGAAAAGCAGATGAAAAAGCAGAATTATTTCCTTCTTGGTCAGAGTTGTTGCTTTTCCAAAGCCAGAGCCAGTAATACTAATGTCTTGATGATTCTGAATGTTTTTCCCAAAATTTGACAGGGAGAGAAGCTCATTTGCAGATTGACAGCCCTATCTACAAATAGATCCATTTCCCAGTGTAAGTTATAATATATACATGAGATGGTTTTTATCTAGTTCTGGGAAGATAAACAGATCTAAGTCATATGAGATTATCAGAGCAACTGCTTACTCACAGATCTAGAAAGACGTTTAAAAGTCATTTATTTAGCAGTTCCATCGTCCTTGCCCTTAACAAGCACTCTCTGAAGATTAACTACGTTCCTCGTATTTTCTTTCTTTTTTTCTTTCTTTCTTTTTTTAAATTAACATCTAATATATTATTTGTTTCAGGGATACAGGTCTGTGATGCATCAGTCTTATATAATATCCAGTACTCATTATAACACATACCCTTCCCAATGTCCATTGCTCCTTATTTCCTTTGTTTCTACTCCTGGTTACCTGTTTGTTGGTCCTTACTTGGTCATATTTGATCATAACTAATAAAAAGAGACAGCTCTTCAATTTCTGCAACGTAGTGGCTGTTTAACTGTGGGTAAGACACTGAACTTCTCTGAGTCTCAGTTTCCTCTTTCATGGATTTGAGATGCTGAATATTACATCTTCCAAGATTGTTGTGAATATAAAGTTGAGGTAATAAGGAACAGTACCTTGCAAAATGCTAAACTCAAAACAAATGTTAGCTGTGTTTGCTATTATTGTTTGGCAACCTTAAATCAACCCATTAGTTGATTCTACTTTTCTTTTTTTCTTTTATAGCTTTGTTCATATGATGTATGGAAATAGTTAAAAAAAAATGAATAAAATAAAAGTAAAAGATAAATGGCTAATTTTTCTGGCCTTGTGTTTCTTTTCTGCTAACACAGATCATATGGGAATTTGAAGGAAAATGGCTCAATGGATACATAGATATTGAATAAATCTGACCCAGAAAAATGATGGAGAATGCTTTTGTTGATTGTGGTCCTTGAAGGGGTGGCAAGAGAAAGGGGGCTATCACAGCTTTCTCCTAGGTTTTTCATGATAGAACTTGTCTCTTTCCAACTCACAGTTGGTGGAATCAGAAGAATTCTGGACCTGTATTGCCCAGGCTATAATCCTTCCTCTTATTAACAATCATAAATGGCATAAAAGAAGGCAACTCCTGGGTGGGCCAGCTTTCTTTTAGCTGTCCAAGGAGAGAAAGCCAAGGGGTGAGTGAAAGCATCTCCCTTGAAAACTGAGTTGCGCTTTTTAAGTCACTAATGAAGAGAAAATCTTAGAAAGTATCAACTTAAAACTAATCCAATTAAATTAAGGATAACTTTCAAAAAGCAGGAGGTAATTCCCAACTTGGAAGTGAGCCAGAAATAAGAAATTGCCCCCATTTATTCCACTTGAAATACCACAGGAATTGAATGACCACAAAGACAATATTTTCCAGGAAATGAAAACCACTAATGGACATTATTTTGGTAATTCAAATACTTTTTTTTTCATGATAAACACCTGCTCCTTTTGGAAACAAATTTAATGATGATGTTTATCCATTTATATTTGTATACTGCTGAGCTCACTGACAGCACTCAATAAATAATAAATAATGATAATAATAATCCTGATCCAAAAGTCTTCAGGAGGAAAAAATAAGGCCCAAAGATTTATTGTTGGCACATCCTGTAAAAATCGATCTGGCTCTTTAAATAGAAGAAGTGCCTTGAGGGAAGATAATCCATTGATTTATGATTCAAAGAAAATGTAATTTTAAGAATTACAATAATAATAATGATAATCAACATTTTATATGGACCATAATAATACAAGAAGAAAAGAAAAGAAAACAACATCCAGAATAATGCAAGTTATCATTTTTAGAAAAAGGAAGATTTCACAAGCACTTTTGAATTACTGGATTCAGGAACAAAATCTGTCCCAGATATAAATGTACTTTTGTTTGGTTCTTAAGGAGGTAGGCTGCCTGGCTGCAGTGAGAAGAGAAGCTAGTATAGATCCATGTGCCTCTCTCGGCTTAGCCAGACTCCACTTTTTCAAAGGTGAAGCTCATGTCTGTTGTTTCAGCCATCGACAATGACCACACTAGCTGTACTTCAGATCACATCTTCTCAGAATGGCAAGGTTATAATGAGCTATAATAACCTCATAACTACCCCCTAGACCCAGGCTTTTCCACATCATCCTTCCTTTTGCCTTCACAAGGAGGTTTATAAAACACAGAAATCACCATTCTCAAGATCCTTCAATGATTATGTACTAAAAGAATGAAATTCAAAATCTGTGCTGATGGCCTGTCCTCACCTTAGCTCTTCTCAGCTCCATATCCCACCATAGTCTCTCTTGAGATCCTTCTTCTACTAGCATACCAATAATGACCCTCCCATTTGATGTGCTTATTATGTCTTTGGTTTTATTTTGGTTGATTCCCACAGGGAATTCATTTCACCACTTGTTCAGATTCTTCTGTAAAGTGGAGCTCAGATGTGAACTCCTTCATGTAGCCTTTCATGATTCTGTGTGTGTGTGGGTGTGTGGGTGTTGATCCCTGATTCCCTTGTATTCCAATGGAATCATAATTATAGCATTTTTATAACATTTCTTTCATTCTTCATTGTATAAAATTAAATGTATATGCAATCTTTTCCTAGGTTGTAGGGTATCAAAGTACATGACTTTTGCCTGTAGTAGTTGTTTAATATATACTTACTGAATTCTATTGCTATAATGGAGAGGACACCCATTGGGAAAATATCAATATCTTGAAATTTTATGAACTATGACTTTTAGTAAAACCATGTCCATGTCTTTATTTAGCTGCATCCTAACATTGACAACCATTTCTCTAATACGTAGAAGTCTCTTCACGTATTATGTGTGGTACACAGTAGGCTTTCAATAAAGCTCATTGGCAGTCCATTGTTAAGGGAGATTGAGAACCCATGAGAAAAAATGTTGGTATCTATGACGTGTATAATCTGTGCATTTCTATAATATTCCAGCTTGTCCTTATTGACTTTGGTAAGCATTTATTGAATACACTGAAGTTCTTTTGGATTGTATTTCCAGCATTCATTATGCTACCCAATCAAGTGCGATTGACAAGAATCAATGATTATGTTCTGTCATCAGTCACATCATGCTATCTGTACAGAATTAAATTAGTGTGGGAAGGAGAAATACAGGATTAAAAGTTATCATGAAAATGGTTTTTATCTTCCAAAGGATCACATTTATTATTACATATTAAAATCCCCTGCTTATGTGTCTTTGTCTTCTCATTAGATTTTGAACTCTATAAAAACAGGGGTTACTGTGTTCTTCATGATCATGATTTTCAGCACCAAACCAAGTATTTATTTATTTGAGAGAGGGAAAGTGGGGGGAGGCAGGAGGGGGGCGGGGCGGTGTGCAGAGTGGGAGGGAGAGGGGAAGAATCTCAAGCAGACTCTGCCCTAAACATCAAGCCAGATGTGGGGCTTGCTGGGGGGCTCAACTTGAGGCTTGATCTCATAACCTGAGATCATGACCTGCGCTGAAACCAAAAGCTGGACACTTGACCAACTGAGCCACCCAGGCACCCCAGCATCAAACCAAGTATTAAAACATAGTATATACTCAATAAACAAATATTTGTGACATGAATGAACTCTGTTGTCATGCTAAATCAGCAATGATCCTGAGGAGGAAAGTAATTATAGACAAGAACATTTCTACCTTTTCTCTATCTAAATTGAAACACTCCCAAAGGTTTCCTTGAGCTTAAGTGATCAGACAATACAAATTTAAGGCAGTGATTTGGGACAAGAAAGTTTAGTTTTCAAATATTCATGGGCTGCTGAGATCAGTGTACACCTGTGTCTTAGCAAATTGAAGAAAGAACTAAATAGGATCAAGGAAAATAAATGTATAAAGAACAAGGGGCTTAACTAATTCTTCATAATGACTTTGAGGTTTAATGCACCAAGCCAGGTGTGGAATTTCCTGAACTCCCTAAGTCGATTCTGCCCCTGAGCCTTGCAAGGTGTTATTAGTGGATTTCTTAACCACCTTGGTGATTTTAATATCAGCTTAATGCATCCATTCATGCAGCTGCTCACTCTGACTCCTTATCTCTTCTCTATGGGGACAACAATGACTGGGTTTCCATCCTACATCCAAAAATTATTCCATAGAATCTTGGGAAATGCTTGTGCATATTAATCTTTGCAAAGATGACAAGGCAAAATCTAATTTCCTTGGTGAAGGTTATTTTCTGACTTTTTTTTTTTTTTTTTTTTTTTTACCAGACAGACTGCTTCTTGATACCAGAGGGGATAGTTTAGTAATCTAAGCACCAATTCTGAAATGTCTCCATTGCCTGGAACCAGACTTTTAAGTAAAAATACTTTGCCCCTTCATAGCACTGCTTGCTGAGAGATTTATTGACAATCAAATATATTTCTTCCATTCTATGCAAAGGCCAGAATGGAGTAATGGGAGAAAGGGCAATGCGAGTGAGGAGAGTGAGAACGATTGGGACTCTACCAGGGCTAGAACAAATAAAAGAAAAACCAGTTTGTGAGTCAAGACACATGTTCAATGGCCCAATTGCCCTGGGGTGGGACCCTTGTAAATTGATGAACATATGAAACACTAACGAGCTATTTATTTACATGTCTGAGGCCTAAAGACTTATTCCTGTAACTGTAGTGACCCCAAAGGCTTACTGGAAGTAAGCATGATTCTGTGTACAATTTGACATTACTCAAAGAGAGGGCATCTCACCATTTCCGATAAGAGCAGGGTGCAGGGAATACACAGCTAAGGAAGACAGTCAACTGGGAATGACTTGCCTTGAGTGTGTCATCTTGATCCAAATCAGTATGCTACTAGAAATATGCTGTCCTAAATTAAATTGAGTTACATTTTCCCCACCCTAGAATATGGAATCCATCATCTCTGCAGTATTTCATGCTTACTGCAAACAACATAGCATTTTAACAGAAAGATTTTCCACCACTATATGCTTCTTTCCCTTTTAGCATCCTAAGTGATACCATCTGGAAATAATGGATCCTTGGAATCTATGAAATCTTAAAGGGTTCAAGAGATGTAAATAAAGTATAACTTCACTTCTGTAGTAATATATTGCCCTTTACCTACCAAAGGATCAGCCTTTTGGTAAAAGATCATTAAACCTTAGTATGTTCCCTCATTAAATGCAGAAGCCATGTCATTTCAAAGTTCTGCACCAAGATGCCTAAAGCATGTGACAATAGCAAAACTACCATAATATTAAGCATACTAGTGCAGACTCGTTTCCAAACCTCACTGCTTCCCTCAAGTGAGTAAGGTCTGGAAATGCTGAGATAATCAAACAGTCACTGCAATTAGGTGGGAATGACTAATCGCAGGAGTGAGCCAGTCTTTAGGTTGATCATGGAACTCTTCTCTCTGGAAGGCAGACAAACCGTATTTATGGCAATGAATTCCAAGTCAAGAGCCACACTGCTGCAGTGGGTATTGATCCAGCAAGAGTGGGTTGCAGAGAGTCTGAGCTATCAGCTCTTTCACAAGTGCCTGTGTGTGATCGACTTTACTGATCCCTTGCTTAAATGGGGCAGGCATGATCTGAATGGAACATCTCCCAACAAGCTTTTAGTCAAAGAGCAGGTGAGAAAGGGAGAAAACGGGTATCTTTTCTGGGGAGTTCAGGCCTTGGCATAGCCAGAAAAGAAAAGGAGTGTCAGACGCTAAAATTATTTCTTCCAGGAGGATGCACTGTTTAACCACCAGGACCACCTCAAAAACGGTCATCGGTCCAGATGACCTATTTTTAAGTTACTCATTCCCAACATAAGGTGGCTACATTTCTTATACTGGTAGAAAAAATGAAGAAAATTGTCATCTTTCAACTTTCCTAGAACAAACAAAAACTCACTCATGAATCCTTCCAAAACGAGCTCAAAAGATTTTTGTCCCACTTAATGATTTGTATATGGATGAGGATGAGACCGGGTGTAAAACCTTATTCCATTTTGGTTTTTGTAGGTTCTTGTATGATAACTTAAAAAAAAATTCAGTGGGAAGGTGTGTTTTAACAGCAATATGTGAAAGATTCTCAGGGGTTTTATAGTATTCTTAAAGCCCTGTGCTGAAAAGTAAAATAATGAAATGACTATTTAAAATGTAAGTTTTATCATAGATTTCATACAGTTGACACAGTAGGTATATTAAACAAGTAAAGGATTAAAAGCCAAAGAAATAAGACTCTTGCTCCATTGATCAGACTGTATCTGGTGACAACACATTAGATGTCTGTACAAACCAAGAACATTGCCTGCGGAACCGAGAAGGGCCTCACCATCAGGGTCTGGATGGAGATGAGCAAGGGCAATGTCAGAGGAGAGAACGTAGGTCCCTGTGAATAGGTAGAGAGTTTGCTGTGAAGAAGTGGATTACATTTATCCCATTTGACCCCAGGGATCAACAAATATTAGTGGAGTAAATTTACTGGGAGACCATGAAATTGCAATGGGAAGAGGCCCCATCTAAAAGTCATTGCTATGTAGAGTAGCCGGAGTTGTAAGCTGCAGAGATGTCCTCAGGGATGTTCAAACAGAAGCTCTTTTGGCACTCAATGGGAGGGCTGTAGAAGACATGCACATTGGGTTGGGGGCAATCAAAGGATGAGCTAGCTCTAAGTTTTATTCTAGTAATAACAGTATGTGAATCTCTGAAATAAATCTTTTTGTATCTTAGAATAGTTTATATGGGAAGGTACATCACACAGAGCACTTAAACAAAGAACATACTCCCCCATATGCAAAATACAAACAACACGATGGATAAGAGAACAATCTGATTTCTTTCTAGAGGAAAAAATGAACATAAAAAGCAGAAGAAAAATCTTAAACTGGCTAATTGGAAAGAACAGAAAGCTCTAGTTCATACATAGTTTTGGCCTTGCTTAAGTCCTGAGGAGCTGAAAACTTTCAAGAAAAGAATGAGAATAGCCTGACTTGTGCAAGAATTTGGGGAGAGGGTGAGCAGGATTATTTAAAATCAAGTTCTTTAGAGGATCCGAGAACAGTTTCTTGCTTAAAATTAGCTCTAGGGGAAAATATTATAGTTCTTTGGAAATTATTTTAGCTTTTACTACTGTTTCACAAGTACTTTTACAAGTAATCAATTTTTCCTTTTCAGGGTTTTTTTTTTTTTTTTAAAGTTTTAAGAGAATCCTTTAAAAAAAAAAAATAAGGTGCACAGTTTAGTGTGCCAACACCAAACCATGACTCTCTAGTCGCCTAGTGACGGAAATATGATAACACGGAGAAGGGAATAACTAGCTAGACAGATAAACTAAACAAATTACCTCTCTACTCTCAAGACAACTGAGAGAAGAATAAATGCTGCAGCTATTTCAATGTTTTTTATTCCAGTATAGTTAGCATGTAGTGTTGTTAGTTGCAGGTGTACAGTATAGTGATTCAACACTTTCATACATAACCGGGTGCTTATCATGGCAGGTGCACGTCTACATCCCCATCGCCTATTTCATCCATTCCCCCACCTACCTCCCCTCTGGTAACTATCAGTTTGTTCTCTATAGTTAAGAGTCTGTTTCTTGGTTTCTCTCTCTCTCTCTCTCTCTTTTTCCCCCTTTTCTCAGTGTTTTGTTTCTTGAGTTCCACATATGAGTGAAATCGTATGGTATTTATCTTTCTCTGACTAAATAATTTTGCTTAACATTATAGTCCCCAGCTCCACCCATATCGCTATAATTAATAAGATTGCATTCTTTTTTAAATGGCTAAATAACATTCCATTGTATAAATATATCACATCTTCTTTATCCATTCATCTATCAAAGACATTTGGGCTGCTTTCATAATTTGGCTATGTAAATTATGCCACTGTAAATATCAGGGTGCATGTATCCCTTTGAATTAGTGTTTTTGTATTCTTTGGGCATATACCCAGTGGTGTGATTGTTAACACTGAGGAAACTGTACTATTTTCCACAACAGCGTAAGAGTATTTCTTTTTCTCCACATCCCTGTCAACATCTGTTGTTTCTTGTGTTGTTGATTTTAGCCATTCTGATGGGTATGAGGTGATATTTCATCATAGTTTGGGTCTGCATTTTCCTGATGACAAATAACATTGAACATCTTTTCATATGTCCGTCGGCTCCTGGGTGATTTCTTTTGAGAAATGTCTGTTCATGCCTTCTGCCCATTTTTAATTAGATTATTTGGGGAGGTTGGGGGGATTTTGAATTGTATAAATTCTTTTTATATTTTGAATACCAACTCTCTATCAGATATGTCATTTGCAAATATCTTCTCCCATTCAGTAGGTTGTCTTTTAGCTTTCTTTCTTTCTTTCTTTCTTTTTTAATCATTTCCTTTGTTATGGAGAAGCTTTTTGTTTTGATATAGCCCCCATAGTTCATTTTTGCTTTTATTTCTTTTGCCTCAGAAGGCACATCTAGGAAGAAGTAGCTATGACTGATGTCAAAGAAGTTACTACCTGTGTTCCCCCATGGGATTTTTATAGTTTCTGTTTTCATATTTAGGTCTTTAATCCATTTTGAATTTATGTTTGTTTATGATATAAGAAAATGGTCCAGTTCCATTCTTCTGCATGTTGCTGTCAAGTTTTCCCAATATCATTTTTTGAAGAGACTCTTTTTCCCATTGGATATTCTCTCCCAGTTTGTCGAAGATTATTGACCATATAAATGGGGTTTATTTCTGAGTTTTCTATTTTTGTTCCACTTTGATGTTGATTTCAAGAAACACTGGCTGTATCTATATATTTTCACCCTTCTGAAGTATTCTCCAAAGTATGGAATGTCCAAGCTGCTTTTAACTGTAGATTTGAACCACTGGTCCTTGAGCAACACTTCATTTCATCAATTCTTAATACTAACTACCTACAAATCATATTATAGTTTCTTACTTTGTCTTTTTCTTGAGAAGAAAGAAAAAAAAAATCTAAGACTACTAGAATGAAGTCTCCAAAAAGGCAAGGTCTCTATATTTCTTTTTATCATTAACTTCTTACACTTTGTTACAACCTAATGTCTAGTGGGTATTCAAACAATATTTCTGAAATTCAAGAATAAAGTGAATCAGTCTTTGCACTGACTTCAGGGAGCTCTCTGAAAAAAGAAGCCCTTAACAGTCTGGACCTGGCCTACTATATGACTTTCTTTAAGCTACTGCCAAGCCACACCCTGCCCTCCACCTATAATGAATGACACTGTATTGCTCAAATTCCATTTTCAAACCCCTAGCCTGTACCCATGCGGTCTTCTGTGTGAAAAGTTCTATGTGCCTGCAGAAATCCTATTTGGGCTTTAAGAACCAGTTCAAGAACCATCTGAGAAACCACCCATGACTGCTGCCAGAAAAGCCCCTCCCTCCTTTATAATCTTATAAGATCTAAAGCATCTCAGATGTCCAGTGGTTTGTGCCCTGGCTTACAATTATTTACATATGTTTGTCTCCCTTAAGAAGAAGACCATGGCCTATTTTGGGGTGGGGTCTAAGGGAGCAATTTTATAGACACTGATTTCACAACCATTTTTGCTGTTGTTACTTCTTGTTTTAAAACTATAAATGTTATTCCCGTTACATAAAAAGATTGGAAAAATACCAAAGTACCTAAAGCAAACCTCTTACTATCATCAATCCCATTCTTTTATAGGTGGCTACTAGTATCAAATTGTTGTGCTGTTTTAAAGGTATTTTTTTTCTGTAGATAATTATCACTCAAAAACCTCTGGGAATATATCTAATCTATAGATGTAGATGAGATATGGACAGGGGCATAGACATACAGATATGGAAATAGATACTTTGTGATATTCTAAAAATAATTTCCTAATGTATGTTACCAAATTGCAATTTATTTTTTCCACTCAAGAATATGTCCTGAGTATCTCCAATCTCAGTATACATAGAAAGTAAGATGTTTTTGTTTTTGTTTTTTTGTTTGTTTCTTGCCATTGAATATAATTCTAGAGCATGGAAGTATATCTAATGCAATTTAATCTACTGTGGATTTCTAGGATTTAGCACAATGCTTGACATCTCATAAGTGACCAGGTCCCACCTACAATTCAAGTGGTCAAACATTTTGATGAATATTTTCTCTAAAACTTTTTTTTTTTTTAGATAAATAAGGTAGCCATCTCTCACTCCAGTTTATTGCAGTTAAGTAGGGATGTAGCATGTAAGCAGGATGTTGATAATCTAGAAGATACATTATTCAGAAAATGTGCAGTTCTAAAATCAAGAGCACAGAACAAGAAGGAAATAGGAAAGGAAGTAAATAAAGAAAACAAGGAAAAAAATGAGATTTTCTAGATTTCCAGAAAATTGAGGTTGTATAGTAGCAGGAGATGAATAACTTGGAAGACTTTATTTCTGTGCTATGTCTGCAGATCAGGAACACCCAGAACTTTCTAGAGCCATTCCCAGGGGACAAAGATGGAAGTCTTTGCCTCCTTCCCATTGCATCCCCAAACTGACCTCCCAGTATTTACCTATTACATTCATGGATTAATATTTCATGTCATTCAGTCATTCAAGAAAAAAATTTTGAATGTTTATTAATTACTAGCTACTAATATTGTTCCATGTGTTCGGATACAACTATTTTCAAAACAAAGTGGTTTTCTTAATGGATCTTATACTCCAGTGGAATAGGCAGATAATAAACTATATAATCTACTGTCAGCTACTAGTAACACTATTACATAATAAAGGAATACAAAGAAATAAGGAAATTTTTGGCACTAATTCAGATAGGATAATCAAGGCAGGGTTCTCTAAGGAGGTAACATTTGCCCAGAGATTTGAGTGCAGTGACAAGGTCAGCCATGTTAGTATCTGAAAGAAGCCATCTTTCCTTCATTTAGTAGATGAAATGGGAAGACGGCTGGGATTTTGGCCACCCCCACCTCCTCCATTCTCTTTCTACTACCAATTAGCTGTATAACCTTAGGCAAATATTTCTACTCCTGGTGTCCTGTTTTTACCTGTACAATAAGGAATGGAGTTAGTGGATACTATGGTCTCTCCATAAATAATAACAATCACTTGGGGCGCCTGGGTGGCTCAGTGGGTTAAAGTCTCTGCCTTCGGCTCAGGGCATGATCCCAGGGTCCTGGGATCGAGCCCCTCATCGGGCTCTCTGCTCAGCAGGGAGCCTGCTTCCTCCTCTCTCTGCCTGCCTCTCTGTCCACTTATGATCTCTGTCTGTCAAATGGGTAAATAAAATCTTTAAAAATAATAATAATAATCTCTCATGAATATAAAATGAGAGTACTATCAGAAATACTTCACTATCTTTACAATATATCGCTTCATACATCCCTTCCTAACATAAAAAGAAGCATGTAGATCATGTAGCCACAGCAGGTCTATGGGCTTCTGTCATCCCATGTTTTGCCCGAGTGCCTGAGATGAAGTTCAATGGTCCAAAAGCTTGATCCTCTTGTTTGATGATTTCAAGGCAATGCTCCTTACAGAGAAACTTCTTCAAGTAACCACCTGCTTAGTCCTTTGAATTGGAGCACTGTAATCCATGTGAGAAGCTCAGGTGTTCTGTCACAGCTCCCAAGGGGCTTGCTAGGACCCAATGTTACTACATACAGAGTCATTTCACCAGAAAATCTTAATCACTAGGGTAAGTGTGTATTAATGTGTATAAGGGAAAGGATTCAGGCTTTGGAACTTCCCTCCTGGATTTCCACCCTAGTTTCCTCTTTTACCAGCAGTATGAACAATACTTGAACAATAATTTAAAATAGCGACCATTGTCTAGTTCTTCCTATGTACCCATGCTGAATGGGTGACGAGAATTTATTCTGTTTTGCCACATGAATATCATGAGGTTCTACTCTTACATATGAGGGACTATCACGTCACCGTTTTACAAATACAGAGAATGAGGCACAAAGAAAGATAATAAGTAGCTTGGTCAAGACCTCAAAGCTAGGGGGGACAAAGTGGTAGAGTTGGAATTCAAACCCAAATCTAGTTTCAAATCTAAAGCTTTCTGTTATACTCCTTCTGAGCAAGGTACTCAGTCTTTCGGAACTTCAGTTTCCTCATCTGGAGAGTAGGATAATAATACCTTGCAGTACTATTGCCTTCTAAGTGAGAGCCATGAGGGACCTGGAAGGCTAGATGGCAAGAAGGATATCCCTGCCCAGTCCAGAGACTTTTCCATGAAGGACTTTTCTGTCTCAAAATATAGCCAATATGTAGCTGTGAATTATTTATATAAATATGTGGAATTAGGAAATGAATTAACAGGAAAGGTAAATAATCTCCAATCTCTGACCAGTTCCATCTATGAATTATTATAAAATTCTGAATTTGTGGAGGCCAAGTTAATAAGGCTGCACTGTACCTTTCTGTCAGATTATTATAAGTGTTTTTATTTTTTTATTTTTTTAGATTTTATTTATTTATTTGACAGAGATCACAATGAGGCAGAGAGGCAGGCAGAGAGAGGAAGGGATGCAGGCTCCCCGCTGAGCAGAGAGCCTGATGTGGGGCTCGATCCCAGGACCCGGGATCCTGACCTAAGCCGAAGGCAGAGGCTTTAACCCACTGAGCCACCCAGGCGCCCCTATAAGTGTTTTTAAATAACATAATTTCTCTTCATTGCAAGATAATTTTAAATGATGCAGTAGAAAAGGTACTTCTTTCATCCTTTTAAAAAAAAAAAAGTTTATTTAAAAAAATATTTATTTATTTACTTATTTGATAGAGAGGGAACAAAAGTAGGGGGAGTAGGAGAGGGAGAACCAGGCTTCCTGATGAGAAGGGAGCCTGATGCAGGGCTTGATCCCAGGGCTCTGGGATCATGACCTGAGCCGAAGGCAGACGCTTAATGACTGAGACACCCAGGCACTATTTGTTTTTTTTGTTTTGTTTTTTTGTTTTTTTCTTAGGGAGAGGAAGAGTATGATTGGGAGGGGAAGAGGGAGAAGGAGAGAGAATCCTAAGCAGACTTCATGCTGAGCATAGACCCTGAAGTGGGGCTTTATCTCACAACCTCAGACCATGACCTGAGCCAAAACCAAGAGTTTAATGCTTAACTGACTGTGCCACCTAGGTGCCTCAGGACTTCTTTCATCTTAACAGATCATCATCAGTTAGGAAGTATTTAAAGTATGTGAAATATACATTCACAAAATAAAAGGATGAGACAGAATTAAGACAAGGTTATTACCTAAATGCCAAATGAGAAGAAAAACAATGAGCTGGTCATTTGACTTACCACAAAAACTATCTGTAAACCCAAATTTGACGTTTCTATTTTGATATTCATGACTAATTGGTTTCTCCCTGACCTCTTAAACCTATCCTTACTCTCCATTTTCTGTTACTCTAAACATGAAAAAGGAATGTATTATATGACATTCATCATGTGATGCACATACAATCTTTATATAGAAGGATATTATGATAGCTGAACACTAAGGAAGATGTAAAGACTGCCAATGGGCTGATACTTCATCATTCCCCTGTGAACTGATCCACACCCCACAGCAAGACCTTCACAGAACATCTGAAAAACACACACAAACACAAAACAGAACTAAGCAAATAGTAAGTTTCATCTTATGTTTGTTTGTTTGGGGGGTGACGTTGAGAGGCTTGGGAATACAATGACATGTATT
The DNA here is from genome assembly GCF_009829155.1 of Mustela erminea. Lineage (NCBI taxonomy): Eukaryota > Metazoa > Chordata > Mammalia > Carnivora > Mustelidae > Mustela > Mustela erminea. The sequence goes on from NC_045622.1 coordinate 28,112,590, forward strand.
CTTGATTCTTCAGGACATAGGCACTTCTTAATGAAGTAAAGCAATTTTAGTTTTCCAAAGGGCAGGAATGTTTCAAGTTAGGGACCGGAGAGAATGATTCCCTTTAGCTGTTATTTCTCAGAAGCGTGAAGATCAGAGTTCCTCAGTTGATACTGACCTTTATTTACTTTATAATAAATGGGTTACTATTTGTATTACCCCTTATCACTAGGAATCTCAAGAAGATGCCATTTGACATAAGTTTTATTTTGTGTTTTTAAACTTAGAAAGAATCAAGCACAGTGAGAAAGAGCAAAGGTTCTGAATTCTGACAGATGTGAATTCACATCCTGCCTCCTAAAGATGGATTGATGCAGAGTGAGACTTAATCAGGGCTCCAGTACAAATCCTGCCTCCAAATACTTGCTAGTTTTATGATCTTGGACACGTTATACACTTTTGTGTTGCCTCAGTTTCCTATCTGTGAGATAGGTATTTCTAGTGGTACTGTTATGAGTGCTACAAGAACTGATGCACATAAAGGATTTTGAAGAGTGTCTAGTGCCCACAGTGAGCTTGATGATGATGATGCTAGCTATACCTTATAAGATTACTTTAAGGCTTAAAAGAGACAATAGACCAAAAAATGCCTCACATAGGGCCCAACACAGCATAAATACTCAATGAATGGGAGCCATTGCTATTAAAAAACAGAGGAATTAGACAGTGAATGAAACTTCCCATATTTATGTCTATGTGTGCTATGTTTTCTTAGAGACATTGATACACTCAATTCCATACTACCACTAGCTAGGGAAGTTTCAGGAAATTATGTAACTTCTGGGGTCCTCAGTTTCCTGAGCTGTAAAATATAAAAACTAGATCATCAAAGGCTCTTTCAGCTGTAAAACTGCTGGATTCCATGATTCCTCAGTAAGAGTACAAAGAATGTGTTAGAGAGGAAAGGAACAAAGCGAATTACTGTTCTCTATCACACTCCTTCTGTCACATCCTGTGCTCCTGGAAACATTTGCAATTCTAAGCCATTAAGTACATAAAGACTAGTGGGTTTGAAAGGCCATTTATAGGCTAGCCCAATAAGCAACTGTCCAGTACTGCTCTGAGAGATTACTAGGGCCCACCAAAGATTACATTGTCTTACCTTATGTACCTTCTGTTCCTGTATCACAAGGTATGCTTGTTTGCCAACTGTTATCCCTGGGACCAAAATGGAAACAAGAAGTGCACTAATTCAAAAGATCCTCCGGTCAACAAATTTGTGAATGGATAGAGCACAAATTTTTTCCTGCTTTGCTCCCACTTATATACTCAGAGCTGCAGTGACCCTTTGACAGAATCTTAGAACTGAAAGGTTAAGACTCGGAGTGTGGGGTTGTTGAGTGAAACTCAGACCAAGGAATGCATTCATCTGATCTTCCTGAGGAAAGTCATTTAAACAACAACAACAACAACAAACTCAGTTGAACGAATTAACAGGCTTTAAATTCAGAATATTAACAATTGACTATCAGAGTTTTCAGACACTTCTAACTATAAGTAATGATAATTCAATGTAAAGGTTTTGGACTGCATGATCTTAATTATAACATTAGCTGTGCCTGCAGCTCTGTGACCTTGGGCAGTTGACATCTATCACTAGATCTCAGTTTTTTCATTGGCAGGAGTTGGGGTAGGATTAGTAGAACTAAAGTGCTTCTGCAATTTCTTCAAATTCTATTTTAAATAATATATTCATTCAAAAAAAACCCTACTGCGGAGGTCGACATTGACTGTTAGATGCCCAGGCACCTTAAGTCTGTGGTGAAGCATGTAGACTCTCAGAAAACAATCTCAACAGAGGAAGAAGGCAGACTGTCAGATGTAATTCTCAGGTCCAGGTTCTAGATGCATTACTGTCACTATGATTATCTTTTAATATGAGGACACCAGACAACCCTTATGATGTCCTTACATCTTGCTTTACTGCAGCCATATTGAACCCTGCAATATGCTCTGTTCTAGCCAGCATGGGATCCTCATTCAGGGTGTCCTTTCACTTTGGAAAATATTTCCTTCCCTTTCCCCATCTGCTTAGCACCTCTAAGCCATGTAATTAATACTTAAAACTGCATTTAACCACTTGGACAAGGTGAACTGTATCTCCACTCTGAGTTACCATGGCATCTTACACTTTCTCTACACAGGGGGCACCTATCACCCTGTATTAAAGAGTTATTGATCTTCTTGACTTGAATATAAACTCTACTGGGGCAAGAATCCTGTCTATTCTGCTCCCCCATGGTATCCCAAGTGCTTGGCACATTGCTGGGCACATAGGAAGTACTCAGCAACACTTATTGTACTGTATAGTTGTATTGTGTTGTATTGTGTTTTGTTGCATTGTGTAATGTTGTATTGCCTTATGCCATGTAGTGTTGTATTGTTTTGCATTGTTGTGTTGTATTATCAAGTATAAATATATGAGTGGGTGAATTGATCCAGGGAGTAAGTCTGTACTGTATGTATTTTGCTGTAGTCAGAATCACTGTGGAGAACCTATTAAAATCAGAAACAACAGACCAGCCTTGAAACTCCCTGAGCAGATAAAACCAGTTTAGTCATACAAACAACACTTAGTTTAGTTTATTTTTTAAGACTTAACCTGACCTGGGTCAGTTCTATCTTATGCTTTTGGAAATTGTAAGCACAACCTAAGCTGGTTCCCCAGGTTGATATGACATAACCACTAACCAATTCCCTATCATTAAAAAAAAAAGTTTAATATTGTAATGAATCACTCTGAAGAATAGTCACTGCCTTCTCACTATATATGCTGCTTTATAACAATATAACCCTGGTCTTCATTACATGTTTTGCTTTGAGTGATCCCAGTCTGCAAACTGTTGTTTTGGTGTGTGCATAATAAACTTTTACTAATTCCTACTTCACTGATTCATTGGTTTGACTTCTGCGATTTATGAACTTATGAGAGGGCAACTGGGCCATAGTAGAAAGAACAGTAGGTAAGAACTTTGAATCTCTGGAGTAAACCCTGGGCACAGAATGTGGCACAGAGTAACTCATTAAACCTCTCTTAATGATTCAATTTTTGCATGAGTAGTTTGGGATGATAAAATTAAATGAAGTATGTTGATAGGGCATCATAAATATGACACCAGGACTGGTTACTCATATATCTATACTAATGAACATGGAGTAGGAAAAGGTGGTCTTTGATATACATTTGACACACATCTCACCTACTAATTACCCTTTCTGTGCTGTTCTGGCTCTGCAAGTTCCGGCTATCCCAGAAGAATGCCCATGTTGAATAAAGGATGCTATTAGACTGAGAAACATTTTATCTAAATCAACGAACTTCTCCAGGACCAAAGGAATATATCAAGGGCTAGAGTAGGTTATAGTTCAAGGTATGGGGATTCCCATTCCCTATAAGTCCTGCCACTTCATGGCTCCCTATTCTAACTGCTCCCAAGATAGCCTTACTTCACACCCCCACTGATGTCTCAGAACAAAAGCAACCCACTCTTGGAAAAAGACATACTTATATGGGAACAACAATAAAAGAAATTGGCCTGAAAAGATGTTTTATGTCCTCTCTACATGACCAACTTATATTATAGATTCATTTATAAAGAATGCTTTTATAAAATTTAATTTAATCTTATTTTTTTCAGTGTTCCAAATTCATTGTTTATGCATCACACCCAGTGCTCCATATAATTCATGCCCTCCATAACACTCACCACCAGGCTCACCCAACTCCCTACCCTCTCCCCTCCAAAACCCTCAGTTTGTTTCTCAGAGTTCACAGTCTCTCATGGTTCATCTCCCCCTCTGATTTTCCTCAACTCACTTCTCCTCTCCATCTCCCAGTGTCCTCCATGTTATTCCTCATGCTCCACAAGCAAGTGAAACCATATGATAATTGACTCTCTCTGCTTGACTTATTTCACTCAGTATAATCTCTTCCAGTCCCATCCATGTTGATACAAAAGTTGGGTATTCATCCTTTCTGATGGAAGCATAATACTCCATTGTATATATGGACCATATCTTCTTTATTCATTCGTCCATTGAAGGGCATCTTGGTTCTTTCCACAGTTTAGCAACTGTGGCCATTGCTGTGATGAACTCTGGGGTACAGATGGCTCTTCTTTTCACTGCATCTGTATCTTTGGGGTAAATACCCAGTAGTGCAATTTCAGGCTTATAAGGTAGCTCTATTTTAATTTCTTAAGGAATCTCCACACTGGTTTCCAAAGTGGCTGCACCAACTTGCATTCCCACCAACAGTGTAAGAGGGTTCCCCTTTCTCCACATCCTCTCCAACACTTGTTGTTTACTGTCTTGTGAATTTTGCCCATTATGACTGGTGCAAGGGATATCTCAATGTGGCTTTGATTTGAATCTCCCTTATGGCTAATGATGATGAACATTTTTTCATGTGTCTGTTAGCTATTTGTATGTCTTCTTTGGAGAAGTGTCTGTTCATGTCTTCTGCCCATTTTTTGACATGATTATCTGTTTTGCATGTGTTGATTTTGAGGAGTTCTTTATAGATCTTGGATATCAGCCCTTTGTCTGCAGTGTCATTTGTGAATATCTTCTCCCATTCTGTGGGTTACTTCTTTGTTTTGTTGATTGTTTCCTTTGCTGTGCAGAAGCTTTTGATCAGATACAGCATCTGTTCCTAATTAAAAAGTTTCAAAGTACAGGGATGGAGGGAACATTCCTCAACTTCATAAAATCTGTGTATGAAAAACCCACAGCAAATATCATCCTCAATGGGGAAAAGCTGACAGCCTTCCCTTTGAAATCAGGAACAGGGCAAGGATGTCCATTCTTGCCACTGTTGTTCAACATAGTACTAGAAGTCTTAGCAACAGCAATCAGACAACAGAAAGAAATAAAAGGTATTCAAATTGGCAAAGAAGTCAAATTTTCTCTCTTCACAGATGTTATGACACTTTATATAGAAAACCCAAAAGACTCCACCCCAAACTACTAGAACTCATACAGCAATTCAGTAATGTGGCAGGATACAAAATCAATGTACAGAAATCAGTTGCTTTCTTATACACTAACAATGAAAATATAGAAAGGGAAATTAAAGAATCGATTCCATTTACTATAGCACCAAGGACCGTAAGATACTTGGGAATAAACCTAAACAAAGAGGTAAAAGATCTGTACTCAAGGAACTACAGAACACTCATGAAAGAAACTGGAGAAGACATAAAGCATTCCATCCTCATGGATTGGAAGAATAAACATTGTTAAAATGTCTATACTGCCTAGATCAATCTATACTTTCAATGCCATCCCCATCAAAATTCCACTGGCATTTTTCAAAGAGCTGGAACAAACAATCCCAAAATTTGTATGGAGGCAGAAGAAACCCTGAATTGCTAAGGAAATGTTGAAAAACAAAAACGAAACTGGGGGCATCACATTGCCTGATTTCAAGCTTTACCACAAAGGTGCGATCACCAAGACAGCATGGTACTGGCACAAAAACAGACACATAAACCAGTGGAACAGCTTATAGAGCCCAGATACGGACCCTCAACTCTCTGGTCAAATAATCTTTGACAAAGCAGGAATAAATATACAGAGAAAAAAAGACAGTCTTTTCAATCAATGGTGCTGGGAAAATTGTACAGCTATATGTAGAAGAATGAAACTCTACCATTCCCTTATACCATAGACAAAGATAAACTTGAAATGGATAAAAGACCTCAACGTGAGGCAGGAATCTATCAAAATCCTAGAGGAGACATAGGCAATAACCTCTTCAACATCAGCCACAGCAACTTCTTTCAAGATATGTCTCCAAAGGCAAAGGAAACAAAAGCAAAATGAACTTTTGGGACTTCATCAAAGAATGCTTCTCTTGAACCCTCCCTCTCTTCCCCCAAACTATGTCCTCATTATACATTCCTCATTATACGTTCTTAAAACATTCTGTCCTTTTCCATCATATCACTTAATTACAGCTGTAATTAAATAATTATGGTGCAATTATTTGTTTAATATCTATTTCCCTTGATAGATTAAAACCACATAAGTGTAGGAACTGCATGAGTCATGTTTACCTCTAGAATCCCCCAATTTAGTATTATACCTAGAATGGAAGAGATCCCCAATAATTATTTGTTGAGTAGATGATAAAGAAATGACATTTTTTTCAATATTAAGAAGTTTAAGAATGGAAGGTTCATATCATACATGGGAAAAGGCACACTTGTCAGCTGTCCTAATGCTAAAGTTAGAGTTGAAAATAAAAATGCAACTATGTGTATTCTGACAAATAGCACATCCATCATAATAAATATATAGGGGCAAGTACTACTAATCTGAATTTCAAAGACATTATATTATTTCTCAAAGGGAATATTCTAGCATAATATATAACACATTATAGTTTAGATACTTGTTTTTGATGTGTCTGTCTCCTTCACCAGTTAAGAAGTTCTTATAGAGGGGCACCTGGGTGGCTCAGTGAGTTAAGCCTCTGCCTTCGGCTCAGGTTATTGTCTCAGGGTCCTGGGATTGAGCCCAGTATCAGGCTTTCTGCTCAGCAGGGGGCCTGCCCCCCCCCGCCTGCCTCTCTGCCTATTTGTGATCTCTCTCTCTGTCAAATAAATAAATAAAATCTTAAAAAAAAAAAAGAAATTCTTATAGAGAAATATCACTTAATCAGCTTGGCAACCACCCTGTACCTATTAGAGTCATGGCAGAGAGCAGACTTCCATAAAGTATCTGTTGAATGAATGAATGAATGAATGAATGAAAGAACCAAAAATATCTAGAGAAGTAATAAAAAAAAATGAGCCCAGACTATAAGGTAGAAGAAGTAAGTTACCCATTAATGCCTTCACACTAGGTATGCAGAAACAAAATATTTCTGTTTCTGAGTTCACCTGTATTTATTATTAATAAATGACTTCCATAATAAACATGACTTTTCCGAGAAACTTACTAGATTTTCAAGAAGTAGCAATAGCAGTGATGAATTGGGAGGAAAAAAATAGCAGTTCTCCCAGGAGCAGGTGCCTTTCAATTTAGTTTTAAGTATGCATGTGTGTGTGTGTGTACACACACACATTTGTGTGTGCTGCAACACAATCCGTAAAGTCTTTCTCTCTGCCTGTGCCTGACAGATGAAGCCAGAGCTGGGACGTGCCTCATTTGGCCAGGCTGTCACTCACTATTTTTGTTCATTACAGGGAAATGAAGTCCATTTCCAAGCAACTGGGGGACACAGAGTAATTGGGCTCTCCAAAGCCTTTCACTTAATTTGTTCAAGTTGTATTTATTTTTTAGAGAATTAGGTGTTAGCAGTTGATGGACAGAGCATCAGGAAAATGAAGGCAAATGGACAGCATAATAAAGAAAATGATGTGGCTTTCCCTGGCTCTGCTCCCCTGTATCTCTTTCTCCTGACAGCCCCTCCTTTCTCTCTCCCTCTTTCCCAGTTTGCCTCACTGTGGGATTTTGCAGCTCTGCCATTACTGACACAACAGAGTTCCATGGGTAAGATTCCTTCTGCTGGCCGGGGTTCTCTCTGAAGAACTTCCTTTGAGCTTTACATTAAGAAGACCCACATGCATTGTGTGCTATTTTGACAGAACGTCTTTTCCTTTTGACTAGCAAAGCCATGGAAACTAAGCGCAAATGGACATATCCTCTGTTGTTGCCTTCTTCATCCCTAGTTCCATCATCGTGGAAGTGACTAAGGTGTAGTGTTAGAGGAGTTGGGGTTCCTATGTGTATTACAACTTACTTTTCTTTAGAGGAAATGTGGGATAGAATCAAGCTGTTTTCTAGTGAAAATCAACATGGACCTTAACTCAGAAAGATGAGACTTCCAATGCCACTTCTACTTCCTAATAGATGTATGATTTGGGGCAGTTCACCTAACTTCTTTTAATTTGCTTTACTGAACACACTATTTTTATGAGACTGTCAAGAATTATCTGAGGTACTAGATACTGAACAAATACACAGTAAGAATAACCTGGGTCTCTTAAACCTGTTGGTGCCCTTTGATAACATGTCTCCATCCCAGACTTTCAATCATTACTATCATAAGAGGACAGAATTTAGTAATATGAAAGAAGATACACAGGGATATCTCTCTTTGAACTACAACCACCTATGAATAGAGATAGCATAATTCCAAAAGAAGCCTTGCCCACTGCAACCTCAGCTTTCTAATCACCTGGTTGATGAGCGGCTCATGAGGACTCCAATATTTCTGTAAGTTTGGAAAATTTGGTGAAGATTCCTTTAAATTCTATCTTCTGATCGTGGTTTTCTGGAGCCCAGGGAGCAAGTACATTGTTATTTATCATTTTGAGGGCTTCTAAGTGAAACCACAGAACCCAGTGCCCCCCAAATCACTCTCCAAGCAAAGTGTCCTTTTGATTTCTTTAGTGCTTGAACCCTGGAAGCCCTGAGTCTTCTCGGTCACTCATCTGGAACAATGGGACTTCAAATCTTTGCATCTGTGATAAATGTATTTACCACACTATAATGAGACATTATCAATAAACCACCTTGAGCCTCTAGAGATTTTTTTTCCACACACAATCTGCATATAAGCCAGAGGTGATGTGAGTATATGTGTTGTTGGAGGCTGTGAAAACTTTGAACTCTTTCAAGGAGTTTGTGACCATGCTCTTATTTGGCATCAACAGAATGGAAGGAATTTCCCAGGAAGATGCTAAGAGACTCAGAAGCCTTCCTTATAGCTACAACTGTGAATCTTATGACAGAGGACATTCCCTGGACAGAAAATCATCCAGTTTTGTGGCAAAACAGAGTATGTGGATTGAATCATCACCACCACCACCATCACCATCATCACGTCATACTCTTCACACAGTATTTCTTTTAAATCTAACAAGAACCCTACAAAGTAGATGAACCTAAGGCTTTAAGTGTATAAGCACTTGACCCAAACTCACCTAGTTATGGAGTAAAAAAATAGAGAATGGAAGCCAGTTACCCGGATATTGAGTCTGGGACTTGTGATCACAAACACTATGAAGTAATCTATGTACTCAAACAAAGTCATGAACTCCAATGGCATCATTCTGGCCATGCCCACTCTCACCTGGACAATATATATTTCACTGTGAGCAGAGCATTTCAATGGTGTAGCGTGTACTAGCGTAGTAAGACGGGGAGTCAGGATTTTTCATGTATTTGAACCTGAACATGAAAACATGCAAAATAATGCCAATCACACTAAGATGACAACCACCCATCCAACTGACCAAATAAGCAAGGACAACAATAAAACAAATCTGGTATCTGTATAAAGTTCTTCCAACAGTCTGTAAGGCTGGGTGATAATCTTTTCCAGTCAGTCTTTGATCTCACGTCCTACAACTCTCCTTCATTGCTCCTTCATCTCAGCCACTCTGACAGGTTTTGTTCTTCATCAAATATGTCAGGTGCATTTCTGTAACAGACATTTGCACCTCCTGCCTCCACTTCCTGGAAAGCTTTTCCCACACTTAGCTAACCCCTTACCTTCAAGTCTTTGTCCATTTTTCTCTTTCTCCAGGAAGCCTACCCTGAGCACTCTATTAAAATTGCAGCTTATCTTTGCCACTCCACTGTACTCTTGACTCTCCTTGTTCTGTTCTATTTGTTTAGTTTTTCCAAAACACTTGTCATCTAATAATCTCTATGATTTACTTCCCTGCTAAAAGTGTTGTATTCTCTGTCTCCTGCTAGTCTAGAAGTTCCATGATTCTATGGCCTTTGCTTGTTTTACTCAGGTGCCTAGAATAGTGTTTGTATGAATGACTAAATTAAGGAATCTTGCTTAACTTTTTTTTTTTAGAAACAGAGTTCTAAATAATAAAGTGAAATATCCAGTTACAATTTAGGATGAGTCAGATTGTGGCTAAGAAAGCATTTTAACATTTTAATAAATAGATGATAAGGAGGAGCTTGGGAAAAAATTGGTTCTCAGAATCTACAGTCAAGAGAGCATCCAGGTCTTGGTTTAATTGTGTGCATCTTCTAAAGCATACCTCTCAAAAGAAAAGCAAGCTTAATTTTTATGGTTAATTTGCAAAGTATGGCTTGCACACAAAACACCTTGGAGAATAAAAATACAAAGTTCCTTTTCCAAAAAGATATTTAATTTTCACTTGGGTTGAGAGAGAATCTAAAATTAAAAAAAACAACCTCATAATAATAAAATCAAGAGTATTAAGAACAATATGGTACTTTATGTATAATTTCAGGATCATGATTATAGCCCAGCCTTATCCTTTAGCAAGGGCAATGGAGTCTGTTTACCTCTGTTCTCTGTGCACTCTGACTCCTTGATTCTCTGTATCTGTCTTTCCTGGCTCTAGTTCTTCCAGTCAGATTTCTTAAAGTCAAAGAGCTTCCATTTGTCCTCCAAAATCTTATGCACAGGTCATCAACTCGGCGAAGTCTTCCTTAATACATCAAATCTGATTCCTTTTTTAGTTCCACATACCGATTTCTACTCTGCTATGTTAAAAGATATATTATGTGGTAATGTGATGTGGCCACAAATTCCTCACATCCTTGCATGCAAGCAACACTGTAATGTGACTTTGCTGCCACTCTTATCAAAAGGTGTAGTCTATTTCTTCATTCCCCAAAGCGCAGTTTGACCATGGGATTTGCTTAAGCCAATGAAACATCAGCAAACTTGCCTTAATAGACATTCCCATAGCATTGGATCATGGGACTTTTCTTACTGCCTTTGGGACACCTGTGACTACCACCATGGGGATAAGACCCGGTGGGATGAAGAGAGATGTAGAGCCAAGCCTCCCCGTTTCTCCAGCTGACATCGAGGTAAAGGTCACATGTGAGACCATCCAGCCCAGCTGAGCCTCCAACAGATCTCAGAGATCAGCCTGAGATCTGTAGCCCAGACTAGAACAAGCCATCAGTCCCACCACGGATCACTTGAGAAACAATAAATATTCCCTACTTAAAGCCAGTAAGCTTTGGGGTTAATTTGTCATGCAGCAAAAGCTAAGTGATGCATAAGATACATGTTACTATGGGACTATGAGGAGCCAATGAGCAACTCAAATACTGGAAATGGGTATTTTTTACCCTTGAATCTCAAGGGCTACTGAGATCTGGCACACAGCAGGCCAATGTCTGTTGAGTTTAACTGGATTTAATAAAGATATTCTATCAGATGAATAAGCTAGACCAATGTCGTAAAAATTAGGGAGTGCATACCATACACAGTGGTTTTAGATGGTATACGGTTGGAAATTTAAACAAAATCATATACTGAATATTTTTAAAGGAGTAATTTTTAAATTAAACCCATGATTTCACAGAAATTGTGGTTTAACGTCAGACTTCAATTGGTACTGCCATGGTAATTGATGTAGGCCACATAAGCCATTGGTGTGAAATTCAGGGATGCCCTAACATGTGTCGGACCCTTCAGGACTGAACCTGGGCTCATAACTGTTAAGAGATTGAGTGATCTTGGGGTGCCTGGGTGGCTCAGTGGGTTAAAGCCTCTGCCTTCGGCTCAGGTCATGATCTCAGGGTCCTGGGACCGAGCCCCGCATCGGGCTCTCTGCTTAGTAGGGAGCCTGCTTCCTCCTCTCTCTCTGCCTGCTTCTCTGTGATCTCTGTCTGTCAAATAAATAAAAAAAAATATTAAAAAAAAAAAGAGAGAGAGAGAGAGATTGAGTGATCTCATGACATAGCATCAGTAGTGTGAATTTCCAGATACTCAAATTTTAGGTACATATCTGTATTGTTCTTTTCAACCTTACATCAAACCGTTACTCTGATGGCACTTCAAAAACTCCAAAAATCATGTCAATGGTCTGGAGCTAGTCACCTTAAATTTTAGTTGTATACTGCAATGGAACCCTGCAAATTGAAAGAATAGTAAGTCATTCTGTAGTCTAATACCTCCATTGGCTGCCACTGTAACCTAGGACAAGGTCATGGGCATTTCTGTGCCCCCATTTTCTCATCTCTCAAGCTTGGGTCCCTTTCTTTTTGAACCCACAACACCCTGATGAGTTAAGAAGAGAGAAAAGGCAACATGTTCAAGGCAATATGGGTATTAAGGAGGATACGTATTGTGTGGAGCAGTGGGTGTTATATGCAAGAATGAATCATGGAACACTACATCAAAAACTAATGAAGTACTGTATGGTGACTAACATAACATAATAAAATTAAAAAAAATAAAAAGTAAAATAAAAACCAAGAAATAGTACAATAGAGAGTGGAATATATAAAATAGAATTTTTTTGTCAAATGTTGCACATAATGTTTGAATTATAAAAAAAGCACATTAGAATCAAACAGAAGTATGGTCTTAATAGAGCAATAATGATAATAATGAAAATGAATAATTAAAATGTGTTTTTTGTGTATAACTTTATTGTATAAGGATCACAATGTAGAAAGACAGCTCTACAGGTTATAATTAAAGTTGAAAATTTGTATTTTAGTGTAACATTATTTCAAAAGTGACTATTCTCAGAAGAAAGCAAAGAAGTTCTTCATATATTAGTTTCACAAATGAGGGACTTCAGTTAATAATTTGGGGGCAAAATATACAATAAATGTATAATTTTCCAATTTTAATAATAATAAAAATAAAAGTACCCAAACGGATGAAATAAACAAGTATATTAAATTGTAAAGGTGTTTCTAATCCATGTTCTCAGATTCACAGGCTGAACTTTTCTATGTATGCATGTGTGTGTGTGTGTGTGTCTGTGTCTGTGTGTGTATATATATATATATATATATTTATATATACTATATATATTTATGATAGAAAAGGTTTTAAAAGCTTAGACTGAATTCATACACTTTATGTGGTGTGTGTATAAACACATGCACTTATTTTAATGTGGGTATAATTATTACTGAATTGTAGCTTTTAATGGGGAGATCATTAGGGACAGTTAAATCTGACTACATTTAAGCTCTCATTGAGACTCTGAAATTATTTTTTCAAAACGTTCGGGTTTTGAAAAAAGGCAAACTGTGTTTGTCTCAAATAGTCTTTCTTTAATTTTTCAGACTGGCATTTTAAGGCAAATTTAATCCATATAGTTCATACTCATTTACACCTAAATTATCCAACTAGAGCTTTTAACAGCTATTTAATGTCCCAGACACCTTTTGAGCTTTTAAAGTGAGCTCCTAAAAGCCTTTTCCATCTCCTGCACCCTCTGCTCATCAGCTTAAGAGGTTGCATTTTGCTCAGAGTAAACAAATTGAATACTGAAACTTTTGGTTATTTTTCCTCTTGGTTTATGACCTATGAATGTAAAGTGGTTTTCAGATGTGACATAACTAATTTTCCCATCCCTATGAACCAATATAGGGTGTGTGTCACATTACACTTACTTATGAACGGCTATATAGCCAGCAAATGAGGCAATCTCTGGACTCCTCATTGGGCATCCGTAGCATATAAATAGATAATTACAGAATCTCAAACTTCTGTGACATTTTTCATCTGAAAATTGCCAAAGCTGCCTTTAGAATGGCATGAGCATATATCTTGGAATGTGCCGTAGACACAAAAATACCTAGTTATATCTTTAAGTATTTCTACCTTTTTACAGACAGGGAAGCCTTAAGCAGCTATAAACCAGGGAACCGAAAGTTCTTCTCCCAGGCTTATGGTCCTGTAAAGCTCAAAGGAGTTCAGGAAAAGATGATATTTTGAGCGTGTGTGTGTATGTGTGTGAGAGAGAGAGAGAGATAGAGACAGAGACAGAGACAGAGAAATCAAGAGACCGAGAGACGGGGCAGAGATTTAGGCAGAGACGGAGAGACAGCATGAGACGAAAGACATTAAAAAAATGCAGAAACATCCATCTCTCGGGGCTTGTGAGGTTACTAATAGCTGGGGAGAAACCTTATGAACTCCAGTCGTTCTTTTCAGAAAGACGGACCCGCACAGCTGCTGTTGAGCTGCTCCCGCATATCCTTACTCATTTGCTGTCAGTCCTTACAGGGACAGATACTGTCTTCATGGATATTTCAAATGTACTTCATACATCATTTTCTAATTTCCCTTCATGACTGTTCTGATCTCTATATTCAGTGTGTTCTATGTTCTATGCCCAGGGCCCACGGCAACGTGTTTTATACTCTCAGACCGGTGAAGAGAAACACGTATCAGGAATGCCCTGGGGGAACACTTAGTGAGGCAATGGAAGAGATTCTCCTGGAAGGAAGCACCCAGAGAACAGACCTGGTAGTCAGGGGCTGACTGGTTTAGGGATGTCCACTTTGATCTCTGAAGGGAGCTGAAGCCAGATGAGCTGTCCTGGCAGGGAGGCAGCTCAAAGCAAAGCGCAAGGGGTCACGTCTTCCTCCTGCCGGGTGCCGGCCACCGCCCTCTCCTGCCACAGGAGACCAGGCAAGAGCTGCTGTTCTGGATCGCTGCATTTTCCTAATAAGACTGCACTAGCCGCTAAATGAAGCTGGCTGCCCGGTTGAGTTCAATCCCAGCCCCATTTCAGTTTACCCATTTCCTCAGAATGTAATCTCACCTCCTCGCTATTGGATTCCTTCAGGGCCTTGTAACTGATGAATAGAGGCCACCGGGAGGGAGGTGGGGTGGGTGTAGGTGTGCAGGTAATACAGAAATCACAGCACACCACATTGAGAAGGCACTGTCTAAAAGGCCAGGGAATATGTGGATTTCTTTTCCAAAGGAGCTCTCAAAAAACATGTAGCACAACCCTCATCTGATATTTAAATTTCTACATATGATTGCTCTGCCTCTGCCAAAGCATCCTATATGACACGGACCTCACCCTTCAGAAGCAACTTTCTGAGAAAGTTCTCCCTCGTATGGAGTTGACATTTACCTCCCTGAAACTGGATTTACACACTATCACCTGCACCCTTGTGTATTATAAACCCCAACAGGGATTCTCCAATATATCACCCAGTTATAAAATAGAAATGAGTCATTCTTGCAATGGAAGCAACTTGATTAAAAAAGGAGAAGAAGAAGAAGAAGAAGATATCCCTTAGGAACCCTCTGGATGGTACATAATGGATGAATTTGTTTGGAACACCTCAAACAGAAATGCCACCAACTCTGCCCTATTTTCATTACCCACCCTAGAGAATAAGAGAGTCATTCTTCAAGTAGATGTAGTAGTGCGAAAGGTGGGAGCATAGCTATATCGACCATTCATCGCCTGCTCCGCATGTTTGATATTCATTATATTATTCCTTATAACATCTGTATGAAATTTATATGTGCCATTACGCCTACTTTCAGAACAGGAAATTAAGGCTCAATTAAATAATCCACCCAAGGGAACACCTTCCCTAAGTGACAGAACTGGGACTCAAAATTGAAACTATCTGAAACTATCTGAAAAAGACTATGCCTTTTTGATTATCAGGTCATTATTTGCACATAGGTTCATTTATCTGAACCAATATGTCTATACATACACATTTTGTAGCCAGATCTTTTTTTTGCTCTGTGTGTGTGTTTGTGTGTGTTTATGTGTATATATATACACATACACGTGTATATATATATAAAATATGTATATGTACTGTGGTGTATATATACATATATATGTGTATTTTTATGTATATATTTATATTTGTGTGTATATATACAAATAAATATATGAGCTGTTATAGATGAGTGTGTATATAGGCAATCTATATACAAATATCAGATATAGTCTATGTATCAATATATGGTACAAATAAATAATTGTATAGATATGTATACAGCCATAAACCAATATTATGTGTGTATGTCTCAGAAATAGAGCTAATCAGAACACATGGCTTGGCCTGGTATAATCCATAGCTTGTGTTAAAGAGTAAGATTTTTACCCAAGTCAACTGACTATCCTCATTTATGCTTTTTGTAGGAACTTGGTTCTTTCCTTTCAGAGAATGGGGACAGTCCCTCACTTTCAGGTCCATGACCATTTCCACCAAACATGCCTGTCCTTCTGGTTTCCAGTCAACCTTCACAATCTCTCTTGGCTGGAATTCCCTAGCACCATGGTCTGCTGCTGCAGCTCCTTTGCTATTCCCCTGCATTCCCCCACAAACAGATCACCAGGGATGAACCCTCCTTCTTTTAATTGCTCATCAGTCAAACTCCTTTCCATGGGTAGAATGGAAGCCTGTTGTCTTGTTCAGCTCTTGGACCCCTAGGCCTCTGGAAAATGAGCATACCAGAAGCTCACTGCCTGTTCCTATGCTTTTAAGTACTTCTAACTTAAGTACAATGGGGAGGCCGGAGTGGAGTCCAGGAAGAGGACACGTTCACAGGATCACAGCACTCAAGACAGTGACCAGAGGAATGAGCGAGCCAGACAGGCAGTGGGAAGAACCATCAGCCTGGGTGGCAGGTGCGCCAGCCGGCCAGCAACTGCAGCCAGGCCGAGGGGGTCAGTGCCTTTTACATTTTCTTGTTCAGTGAAGCCCTTTCCCAGCCTGTCTCAGGGGAGATGAGGGAGGCTGGAGACAAATAACACTGAGCCTACTGGGCTGTCTGGCAGAGGTTTAAGAGCTTTTCCTCACTGAGCAGATTTCACTCAAGACTGGGTTCCTGCAGAGAAGGTCTTGCTGAAACTGTGGCAGACTGTGGTGGGAATGTCCTGTGCATTTTTTATAGGCTTACTTTATTTCATTTGTAGTTAAGAATAACTCATAGAGAACTCCAGGCTTGGTATAATCCAAATTGGAGTCAACCAACCCAGGAGGACCTCAGCCAGAGACTTATGCCTGTGCAGTTCCGGGGGGCCTGGCAGCCTCGTGTGGGACAGCAAATTACAGTTTGTGCTGAAAGAAAGGGTTGGTCCATAGAGAAGGAATGAGGACATAAAAATTAAGTGATCACCTTCTAGAAGCCAAGAAACACAGGAGAAATGCAGTAGGTCATTCTGTTGTATAGGCTAGTTGCATTTGGGTTTTCCAGAAAGAAACTGAGGCAGATAAGAGAGTCTGACTTACAAGACAGATATTGTGAACTGGTGTACCCCTGTACATCTAAATGTAAATTGGCTGGTACTGTCTGCATCTAGGATTGACTTGTGTTGTCTGCAGCAGGCATGGCAAGGAGAAGTGGTGGCAGGTATGCTATTGCCGTAGTCCAGGCACTTCCTGGAAGCTTGGTGCCATGAGAACTATTGTGTCTTCCTCTGGAACATGGTAAGTTCTATTTATGGGTTTGCTAGAGTAAGAGCCACATAAGAGCTTCTCAGAAATCTGGGGGATTGGCCCTCAGCCAAGTTCATCTGTTGTACACAGGCCAGTGGTACAGGCACTAGAATGAGCTAGTCCCCATCATCCCACCAGGAAGCCCAGTGCCCCAGCAAAGAACCTGACACCACACACCTGTGTCCTTTATTATTCATGGGGTAGTAGTTGGATTTATAATTGTTTTTATTTCCCTACCCTAATGTGTTGTCTCAAAGTAAGATTTAGGTCTGCTCTGTATTATGTAGTTTATCCCAGACTTTATGTTTCTCTGGCCAGTTGCCTTGACTGTTACCATAGATAGGCCCTGGGGGAGGCAGATGCTGTTATATCTAACTTACATGCAAATCTAAGAGTGGAAGAAATGCGGCTTCTCTCAGTTTGCTTCTATAACTAGCTACACAATACCATAAGGTAGCCAGTGCCTATTCCATAAGACTTGGCTGATAACAAAAGTGACAGTCTGAGGGTTCTTGGAGGCAACCACATTTTGGCAGCAACTTCATTATGGTGGAGAACAGTGCACTCCAATAGCACTTTGTGCAGTGATGAAAATATTCTGTAACCACCTTATCCAGTATCAGTAGCCACCAGTTACAGGTGGCTACTGAGCATTTGAAATGTGGCCAGAGTAACTGAAAAACTATTTTTTTTTATTTTAGTTAAAATGGTTTTAATTAAAACCATTCCAATAGCCATGGTTGACAAATGGCTACCTTGTAGCTCTGATTCTCAAATTTTTTCATGGATAAAAATTACCTGGAAGGCTTGTTAAAAGGTAAACCCCTGAATCCCAGAGCCAGAAATTCTGCTTCACGATGTCTGGGTATGAGGTGAAAATGTGCATTTCTTAGAAACCCCCAGATGACACCGCTGCTACCTGTCCCAGGACCTCACTTTGTGTAGCTCTGATGAAGAAGACTGACATTATTTACCTCAGTGGTTATCGATAACTTGGCTTACTAGAGGACATTTGACAATGTCTGGAGACAGTTTGGGACTGTAACAAATGGGCAGGTAGTGATACTGGCATCTACTGAGTAGACATCAGGGCTGCTGTTAAATATCATAGGCACAGGACAGTCCTCACCACAGAGACTACACAGCTCAAACTGTCAATAATGCCAGAGTTGAGGGGCGCCTGGGTGGCTCAGTGGGTTAAAGCCTCTCCCTTCAGCTCAGGTCATGATCCTGGAGTCCTGGAATGGAGCCCCGCACTGGGCTCTCTGCTCAGTAGGGAGCCTGTTTCCTCCTCTCTCTCTGCCTGCCTCTCTGCCTACTTGCGATCTCTGTCTGTAAAAAAAAAAAAAAAAAAAAAAAAAAAAAAAAAAAACCTTTAAAAAAATAAAATAAAATAATGCCATAGTTGAGAAATCCTGCTAACTGTTCATGCGGATCAGATCCTGACTACAAAGTGGTTACAGTAACATCATTTCTATTCAATGTTACCCTGTACTCTTGGCAGGCTTGACCAGATATTATAATATCCATCCGTTCCATCAATCCTGAGACTCTTCCAAACTGTGAAGTTGAACCCTGGAGTCTAGCAGGTGAGGTTTTCCCTGGCTTCTGCAGCGGGAGATAGGACAGGTATGCCCTAGGCCACCAAGTCCCAGCGGGAGCACTTGTTCGACAGATGAAAAGCATGCCAGACAAGAGGGGCAAGTGGCTTCTTTATCTAGTCTGGGAGAGGAGCCGTACACTGGGTGTCTAATTCTTGCATGTGAATCACATGAGAATTAGTCATCAAGGAGCTTTGTTGGAGGCATTAACCTGGGAAGTGCATGAAGAAATCAAATAGGCGTGAAGGTCACGGAAAAGCCAGGGCTCCAGATCTTCTTCTGAAGAAGTTTCTTCAGCTTTGCCTGGGTGATCCCCACAGTTGCTTTCCGGGGATTTACAAACTGTCAAAGAAGAACATGCAGGACAGGGACTCCAGACTCCTGGAGTCCCTGGGAGTCAGAGGCCAGAGGAAGGGAAACTCCCCTTGGCCGTTCTCTGTGCCTTCCAGACACATAGCAAACATATAGGTCTTCAAGGCATGCAAGTCACTTAGCCTACTTAATGATAGCAAATGCTGGATGTTTTCTGTCTGCCTGAGGCTGTTCTTATGTCAGGTCTTAAAATCATTCAGATATTCTACCTCTGCTACCACTAACTTATCTCCCAAAGTCTCAGAAAGCAAAGTCCCACTCACAGATCCTATCCTCCATGTGTAGGCCACAACTTCAAGGGAGCAAGAGGAGCCTCTAAATGCATAATAGGCCCCCAGATCCAGAGGTCCTGGCCCCTGTTGGGGTGTGTGCACAAAGCTGTTTCTGTCTGGATTCTCTCCTTAGCAGTTGCAAGATCCCCGAGGCCTCACGGGTGAGTCATGGAAGTGAAACGGACGGAACTAATCTCACAGTTATATGGCCCTTCCATCTTTCTGTAGGAAATGAGAATCTGAAATCTTTCCACAATTATCGTCATGGCCTGAACTCGCTTTCCTTTTTTAGAACCCCCAAACTATTTTCTAATACTCAGAAGGCCATCTTGAATGCAGCTGCTGTCCCAGTCACTTGTGTATATGACCCAGCAAGGGTCTGACAGGTCACCGTTTTCAAGCCTGTGGTTGGTAATGTTCCATCTACTGCTCCCTTAGCAGCGCGGGATGGAAAAGGTCCCACCATGTGATGTAGGCTGGCACCTATGAGGAAAAGCTGGATCCTGGAAGACATCTTGGTCTCCTGCTCCCTGACCCTTTCTAAGGCGTCCTAAGTCCCCATACCCCTCACCTGCCTGCTGTGTGATCAGAGCGCCATTGCTTGGTTCAAAACCTGGTTTTCTTCTTGGGAACACGGAGTGAACAGCAGCTCCCCAAGTTGTTTAAGGTGTGAATTAGATAACACTTCTTCTTGTGCCAGCACAGTTCCCCGCCCACAGTGGGCATTCGGGAAACTCAGAATCTCTTAGCACAGTGCCCACATCCCTGGGCCCCAGAACCTGGGTCAGAGACCATGTAAAGTTACGAGGGAGGGAGAGAGATGCACATATGGGGGAGGTGTCATCATCTGCATGATGGGAATTCAGCTACACAAGAGAATGACGTATTATCACTGAATATTGTTTTTACACTATGGTTCATGAGTTTTGACCTATGTGAATTTTCTCTCATAATTACACAACTCAGATTTCTTGTTGTACTGTGATCTGTGTCATTCCACAGTCCTCAATTATCACATGACAACAAGGACTGGGAAAAATGACTGATGTTCTCTTCTGAAGATGTCTTCTATGGGCAGAGCTGGCTCTCTGGGTTTGCAAGGTTGAAGGACACTCTCTCTTCCCATTTGTAACTCTGGCACTATGTACTTCCTCCCAACCAGCAGCTTCCCAAGGTCAGGGCTAATGAGCAAGACTTGGGAGTCCCCAGGTGTATGGCGTGTAGCCAGTCCACGCCCAGTGGGCCCTCACACTCGAGGTGCTCCTGGGACTGTGAGTGATCAGGGCTGAGGTGCCCTGCCAGGGAAGATGATGCCTGGGGAAATTTAGAGGCCCATGAATGACCCAGTTGCCATGGAAGGGTGAGTGGAAGGGTACACAAAAAACTGAAACAGTGCAGAAGCCAGGGCTATGAGAAACTGAGGAAGAGCACGTGGGGGTGGAGGCATAGGTGCAGGGAGGGAGGTAGAGCACACAGTGGGGCTTGCCAGATGGGAGGACGGGGCTGCTTGAAAAGCCGACTTGAGTGTCTGGGCTGATGGGTGGGTGTGGCACCCACTCTTTCTATGAGTGCCCAGTTACTGTTTGGGCAGAGGAGTCTGGGTCCACACTAGGGCAGACACACACCTCAAGGAAGACCATCTGAGCCACAGACACAGGGCTCTGTTGCTTCCCAGCGTTAAAGGTGTAAACACCCAGTAGACTGTGGTAAGCAG
Organism: Mustela erminea; assembly: GCF_009829155.1. NCBI lineage: Eukaryota > Metazoa > Chordata > Mammalia > Carnivora > Mustelidae > Mustela > Mustela erminea. The sequence continues at coordinate 28,133,781 of NC_045622.1, forward strand.
CTGAGGATGGGCTGAGCACAGCCCATGCAGCTCTCTCTGGCCTCTAGCATTATAAATTATGTAGCTGTCTTCATCTATTATTCAGCATAATTTATTTTGGACATTTGCATCAGCACTTTATATACAAAATAAACCAGATGCCAAAGGAAGGAGGGGAGGATTAAAATGGACATGCGTGGAAGCATAAGGGGGCAAAAAGGGAGGGGTGGCCTGAGGAACGGTAGGCCCCATCATGAATTAAATGTGGGCTGCAGAGTGACAGGAGGAGATAAAAGGGCAGGTTGGGAAGCACTTGGAATTATAACAGCACCTGATCAGCCCTCCCCAGGTCCCAGATTCACATATGTCAGATATTGGGGTTTTGCTTGGAGAATGCCAAATCTTAAACAAGCATCAGAGCAAAGGGCAGCATCCTGCCAAGAGCTGGGCAGCCGGGCCCTGACCAGTTCAGGATGGAGCAATGGTGCCTCCTTGGGCGGGGAGAGAAGGTCTCTGCACCGCTCCTCATGGAGCAGAGATCAGGCCTTGACTCTGGGGTGCCCACTGAGCGAGTTCAGTGCCTTAACCATTGTCCTTGTTCAGAGCTGTGGTTTCAGATGTGGAAATGGCCTCCAACTGGGAGTAGGGAAGGAAGGACAAAACATTCCTTCTGGGTCCCAAGCAATTGTACTATCTGGTAGAAATGATCAAGCACGTACAGTGTTTTTGTTCTGTTTTTCTCATTTCTCTTTCCCTATTCAAAGCCTCTGATCCTCTCCCCTCCCCATTCATATTTTGTAGCAGAGAAAAAACTGGATGGGAGGAGGAGGCAGAGTCAGGAAAACTATGGAGACAAGGGTCACAGGGAAGAAACTGCACCGGGGGATCACTTAGAGAAAGAAACTATGGTTATTTTTCGGCAGAATCAATAAAAGGTTTTGTTTTGTGTTTCTGAAACCTGCAGGGTACGATTGCAGACAGTTATGAAGTACAAGTTTTTCTGTAGCAGAAAGAAAGATGTTTCCACTGTTTAAAAAAAAAAAAAATGCATCCCCACCGTATCTTACTTACGGACCCATGAACTAGTTTAAAACTGAAGCTCCGTGATGCTAACTCTTGCCATTTCGATTTTGAAGGCTATCCCTCTGCCACATCTGACCCACCAGCTCCTGTCATTAGCATCCAAGTGTTAAGCCAGAGGAACTCAATCTGGGAATATCACCAACGTAGCCAGTAAGCTGCAATTTAGTTAATGTGCACCACTTGTAGGCCGTGGTTTTGGCCGGAGCATATTTGCGAGGAGTGTAGGGTGGTGGTTGGGGGAGGTGGGAATTAGAGAGGAAGGGAGGGTGAAGAGCTCATTTGCAAGAACTGCCCAGCTGAGATAACATTTAAAATGACAACGAGAAGGTCCAGTGCTTTGTAATCCTCCAGCAGCTGCTCACTCTGGGTCGAGATTGGAAGGCAGCATTTTGCCGTGAGTCCCCGTGCCAAGAGTGGCCGGAGGTGGTTTCTCATCTCTCTAACCACCTCCAAGGGGGCCACTCAGCTGTGTCCTAGGGAAGCTGAACAAGAGAAAAAGAACAAGAGGGCTTGTAGGCTCCATCCATGTGTGTGGCCCCTGGGATGCCCCGCAGATGGGCCTGGTTGGAGACAGTGATATTTTGGACCAGCTCACTACAGCTCGGTGCCCGGAAAGGGCAGCTGGTGGGCTTGTTCTACTGTTCTTCAACCTGTCATTGTGCAACTCTTAACAAGTTATCCACATCCCAGAGATACAGAGTATCCTTCAGCTCACAGCATCTCACTCCCTCCAAGTGACCAAGCCAGTCGAAAAGCTTCCAGGACCCCCAATACCTGCCAAGATCCCCTCAAAGAGAAGCCAAGGAGCCACTTCACTGGTCACTGTTCCAGTCAAGTCCACACCCCTACTGGCCACTCTCCTCTCTCAGGCCTGTGGTTTCTCCCACTTGAGGAAGAATGAGCTTTTTCTTTTGCTGTAAAATTACAAATAAAGCTAAACTGACTTTGAGCATATTAATGATACCAGATGGTTTCATAAAATGTAAATAGAGCAATAAAAATACAAATGGGGTCCTCCCAGTAATTAACTTTTGATTTACATAGTCCAAAGAGAATTGGATCAAGTATTGCATTTCTAACATATTAAGCTTAATCCTTAGTCAGTCACACTTTGGGGCTCAGCCTTGCTGGCTTTCCCATTCCTCTTCTCTGACCCTCCATCCTATGCTGAGAGTTACGTCTAAGTTTCCTGGCACCGAAGCATTGAAATAAACGTTTGCAGACATCTCCTGGGAATGTGTCAACAGGCTGCCTAATTAGGACGACCATGAAGTACTTGGGGGACATAAAGTGTTCCATAAATGCACATTATTCTTGTTATAATCATGACACAGTAGTAATAACTCAGCTTGTTGGGGCATTTTCACAGTAGCAAATATTCTCTCATTTATTTGACAATGATGTGCTTTGCTATTTATGGATAGAAAATATTCTTTGATGCCAAGGTCAGGTCACTGTGTAAAGCCAACAGAGTGGAGATATTCTGATTTCTAGATTCTCCCTGAGTTCAGGAAGATTCACAAAACCATGCTAACAGAAAAACATAGAGGCACCGATTCTATTTCATACCCTCACAACTCTCTCCTTGATCTAAATATTGGCTCCCCTACTCATTTTCTGAGCAACTATGGCAAACTCCCTGACCTCTCTCTGCCTTAGCTCCCTCATCTTTGGGATGAAGATATAAACTGAAACTCCTCAGTGGGATTACTATATGAATTAAGTGAGTTAATACAAGAAAAGCACTTACAACAGCACCCAGGTACATAATTTAAGTGTAGCTGCTGATCCCATGGCCTATAATCACACCAGTACAGCTGAAAGAGTCCTCTGGAGACCATCTAACTTGGCCTCCACATTACACAAAACAAAGCAAAATTGAGCCCCACAGAGAACAGGGACTTTTCCTCGGTCACCCATGTATCTTTGATAGAGGATTTGCATTATCTCTGTGAGGTCATTTTAAGGAAAAGAGCCTTAAGTTATAGCAAAATAGATTGGAAATTCTGATAGGTTGGAGTTTCCCATCTTAATTTGGCATAAAGACCGGTGAATGAAAAGCAATTTGGAAGGACCATTTATTAATAATAGCAGTTGACAGTAACATGTTTATAAAAGACACTAACTATTCTTCAAAGAGCTTTTCATGCAACAGTATTTTAATCCACAAAAAGTCCTATGTGGTATATATCATTAGGAACGACATTTTATAGATGAGGAAACTGTACAGAGAGGCTGAGTGACTTGTAGCAGGTTGCACAGCACTTAAGTGGTAAAGCTGGGTTTTTAAAACTTCCAGGTTGGCTATAGAGCGCCCTCTACCTGTAGGCGATTAAGCTGAGGTACAGGTAGGTTGGATGTAGCCCAAATTATCTAAACACTATGATTCCTTCAACAAATGGGTCGTAAACCTCCACACCACTGCTCCCTCCAGCCCGCTCCCACTCCCACCCCAATCAGGCACAGGGAGACACCCCGTGGGTATGGCAGGGAACCCGCCAGGCACGACTCTTGTCCTCATGGAGCCGTGGCCCATGGTTCTAAAACCCTGCAATCTGTGTGTGAGTTGGTTGCGGGAGAGGGATGGTTTGCTCTATTCCCACCAGGACAAAGCACACTTCTTTTTATCGACTTCAAATGGTGCTGGTGGAGATGAAGAGAACCAGCTATGACCAATTCTCTTCCCGACCTCTTTCCTTTATCCCTGAAGGGATTCAATTTGGTGACCATCTTTGTTTAATTAGCTAGATATTTCACAAATGGGGTCACTGATGACCTACAAGGGCTGCCGGTACCCCCTCCCATGCACTTCCAAATCTCTAAGGCAGCAGCAGTGATGTATCTAGGTCAATCATATGCGAGATTTTAACATCTAAATTAAATGGCAAGCAGGCCTGGAATCCATTACCTTCTCCATGGCTACTAAAATCAAGCTAATGGGACCAATTCAATTTTTCTTTTATGGATGGAGCTTGAGAAGGCATAAAAGCCAATAAAGATCCGGGTAACTCTCTGCTCTGGGGGAAAAGGGAGGGAGAATGGGTTGGATAAACAGTCAACACAGTCAGGGAGTGCAAATCGGACAATTAATAATAGCAGGGCCCCTGTCCAATGGACATCGGGAGAAAGAGTCCCTTGGCGGCCACATTTAGACATTCATAACTCCATATATTCTTGTCATGATCCAATCTCACCGGGCTAGATAGTGATTCCAAAATATATTTCATTTTATCAATTCCAGTTAAATTATTACATCTGAGGAAAAGAAATTTACCTTGGCTGATCTGCCTGTGTCAGCTCAAACCTGCTTCAAGGAGACTGGCGTGTAAGCGAGAGTGACGAGTGCTGTCCCCACACGCTGCCCCTCCCTTCCCACACTTGCACACCCCTCCATTGTCATTGCCTGAGCATCGCAGTTACGAATGTCCTGAAGGGGCCCCGTGAACTCCAAGGCAGCCCCGTGTCATAACGCTGGGAACCCTGCACCCCCTGTGCCCAGGCTGCACCCGCACCATCTCCTGAAGGACTCCTTTACAGACACACTCTACATCCTCGTGATATCTGAGCCCATAAATCATCTGTCAGCTGTACACCCAAATATCTCCATTCTCGTGATTTTGTCAGATCATCACCGCTAATAGGATGTTGAAATTCATAAATGCATCTATTTCCAGTAATAGGCCCTTGCACTGCCATCTCCCAGTTTGAAAAGAGAGAGGTTTTTGCTGGGGACACGAATCCCACGCGTCTCAAGAGGGCACCTGGCTTACTTGAACTGGGGAGGTAATTTCCTGGGAGAGGCTTCTGAGATCTTTAATACCGAAAGTTTAAATATATCGGTGGCGGCGAAGCTCAGCCAGCAAGCTAAGAATTGCTCAGAAAAATCACAGGATTTTAAAGCAAGGGAAATAAAAAAGGCAGTTCTTCCTTTCCCCACCTGTTAGATTAGGTTCCCTGTGGCTTTGTCTGGAAATTCTACAGCCCACCAGCATGGAGGGCATCTGTGGAGCAGAGCCAGACAGTGGCCAGGAGCCACCTGCTTCTCCCAGACAGCTTGCTTCTCACTACAGGAGAAGCAGGCACAGCTACGTCGGGATCGGGCAAACCAGAACTGGACTTACTCTCTCCATTTAAGGCTTCTTGGGGTCGGGAGTTGGGGCTTGTGGCCACGAGCAAAGGGACGATGGGTCAGACTCTGACCTAGAGGACAGCATGTTCAGTGTCCATTCCTGCCCAGAGGGCAATGGCCAAGTCCAGGACCCTGGGGACTCTGCCTAGAGAGCTGGGGCTGGGGTTATGGCACTTCTTAGCTGAGGCTCTCGACCTTATTAGGAGACCTTTGCCCTTGGGGTGGGAGGAATCCCATTCATTAATTCTAGTAATGCCTCTGAGGAAGTGCTAAGGAGAGACTGGCATTCACTGCTGTGCAGTGAGAACAGCAAATTAGGCACATATGCCAGTTCCATGGGCACTGCTGACATCCAGTTCCATGGGCACTGCTGTGGGGGTGCAATAAAGGCCATTCACTCGTCCAGGGCTGTACTTTACAGAATACTTTTAGGTCCACTGTCCGGTTGAGGAGAGCATGGCAGGTGTCGCCCCACTCCCTAACCCCCAGTGTCCAGGTGAAACAGCCCTCCAGAGGGATCCAGAAGATGAGGTTTGGAAAGGTAGAACTTGTTGAAGGTTAACACAGCACAAGTGCTTAACAAAACAGGGCTAGATTCTAAGCTTTCTGCTTCAAATTCCAGTTCTCGTTCCACTAGACCTCATGGAAATAGACTCTCAGACACGATTTTGAAATTCATTCTGAAGTCCACCCCGTACCTCTTTTGGACCAGCCCTGAGCTGCCCCCTGGTGCTCAGTCCTGCTCTCTGAGGTGTGCAAGAAGGCCAGAGACTACAGTGCCCTGTGGAGCTTCCCTTCCTTCAGGCTTCCTGTCTTGCTGCTTGCTCCCTTACCCTGCCTTAGGCAGCCCCTCCCCCACACTCTTGCTGCCAGGCAGCATGGGGCTTCCCACGAATTTATAGAGGGAGATTGGATCCTGCAGGGCCCCTCAGCACGAGCCCAGGAGGCTTCGTGTGAAAAATGATTGCACCGCACACATGGAGGCTGTTTAAACCTGTCACTTTAAAATATCCCTTCTACTCTGCCTTAGGCTGGGGCCAGGAGAGCAGACCCAGTCAGTTTAAAGTGACAGCCCTTAATTTCTGAAGCCAAACCTCTGCATCTGCAGCAGACTTTTTATGGGCTGAGGTCTCAATTTAAAACCAGAGTGTCCCAATGGCACCCCATAATTCTCAGTAAGTTTTTGCACCTCGTCTCCAGATTTCTCCTTACAAGAAAAAATCCAGAAAGCTAAGAGGAGGCTTCATCTAGGGGCTGGGTTTGGAGCGGGCCAGTTGAGAAGCAGGTCCAGGGCATTAAAGGGACAGCAAAGGACAAGCCAAGAAGCCGACTGGGTCTATTTAATTGCTTTGCTTTTGTTAAAGTTGCTGTCACCAGGTGGCCTGGGGCAAGGACAAGATGCTCAGCACTCAATTAAAATGTATTTCATGGGACGCCTGGGTGGCTCAGTTGGTTAAGCAGCTGCCTTCAGCTCAGGTCATGATCCCAGCGTCCTGGAATCGAGTCCCACATCGGGCTCCTTGCTTGGCAGGGAGTCTGCTTCTCCCTCTGCCTCTGCCTGCCATTCTGTCTGTCTGTGTTCGCGCTCTCTCTCTCTCTGACAAATAAATTTAAAAAAAAAAATCTTAAAAAAAAAAATCTTAAAATGTATTTCATTATCAGAGGGCTGTTCTAAACCCAAGCACAGGAGATGCAGAATAGAAGTTTACAGCACCTCACAAGTATTTCCCCTGTCCACACCTCTTCCATGAAGCCTTCCCAGACCAACCCATCTACAACTCTCAATCCTTTTTAATAAATCCCTTAAGCCCTTTACGCAGTGTGGTTAAGGTGTATTTATTGCCTGGTCAGTTTCACAGTATGTAAGTGTGAATATGAATACCTCATGCAGGTATTCTCACTTGAGTGCCTAAGGCAGTGCTTTGATTATATTAGATATTCCATTAAATGCCCCGCTGCGATTTTTATCCAGATTGGGGGAAAATGATCAATTCCTAGGATTAGTAAAATGTCTCCCAATGCATCTGACGTGCCGTTCTGTCCACCACATTTCTAGGGCCTTAACGATGGCTCAGTCCACAGTCAGCTGCTTGCGGAGATTTTCTGAATGAAGGAAGAATTGCATGGATTTTAGCAGAAGTATAGAAACCATAATTTTCCAAATCAAGTGGAGAAGAAAATCCCCCTCCTGGTGTAGTGGCGGCATGGAGACATGGCAGTTGGGTGAATGCCAAGTAGCATCCCCACCTGAGATGTAGACAATGGAGAGTAGTCAACTGCCCTACCTCCTTCCTTTCCCCTCCTCTCCCTCTCTTGACCTCACTGTAGACTCAGAAGGAGGGATGCTGATCTAAGGAACAAAGCACAGACTTTGAACCAGAGCTGGAGCAAAAGGCTTTCCCAAGGGTTCTTTCCCTGGGCACCCATCATCTCAAACCTGCTTAGTTTATAAGATTATTACTTTTAACAAACCCCTATCCAGCACTTTGCATTTCTAGAATGTTTGGCAATCATGACTGAGTTAATTAATTCCACACAATCAAGGGCATCCTAAAAGTAGATGGTATGCACACAGTCACCCTATCTTAGCACATCTGGGGTGAGTTGTAGACGGTTTCACTGAAGGGCGAAACTTTTTTACCTAGCTGTCCCCCTCTTCCAAGGGGTGTGCCCCCATGCTGCATGCTGCTGCTGCTCAGTGGCTTGGACAGCCCAGCATTATTACCATTACTGTTTCTGAAATGTTGACAATCTGATTTAAGGAAAGGAAGAAGGCAAGTGCTTCTAGGAGCCTGTGATTCATATCCACGACCTGCCACCACTCATAACGAGGGTGGGTGTGCAGGGCACTTTCCACACATTTGCAAACAGATTTAATAATAAGGGGCTGTCTGACTCAATGTGTCAAACTCCCTGCTAGCTGCACAAGAGAGTATCAGGGAAGGCGACATAACACAAAGCAATGCAAGGTCATGAGTTCTCCTCTTCGCTGTTCTAACACATGATACAATTTTCCTTCAAATGGAGATTTCATAGAAGTACAATCAACCACCTAAAGAGCAGCTGGGCTTGAAACATTTGAGAATAAAAATTAAAGCTCCAAGGAGATAGGTAGAGGAGGCTCTTCTCCCCTTTTGCCCCTTGATCCATGCAGACTGGAGGTGCAATAAAGTGGGGTGAGGGTTGGCCCCTGGGACCAAAACCTGGGCTCAAATCCCTGCACTGCCACCAACCACCAATCAACACAGGAATCAAAGCCACTTAACCTTTACGACCTTTAATTACTGAAGAAGGGATGAAAGTTAGCAGAGAGCATCACACTCAGGCCTCCGTGTTTAGAGAATCCTAGGCGAAAATGTATGCTGCCTTGACATACAGACATTAAATGATAATTTAGAGAAGTGCTCTCCTTCTGGGATCCCAAATTAAAAATTGTGTATTATTTCTCCTATGGTGCCACCCATAGCACCTAACTCAGTGTAAAGCACGTCAGATACCTGCTAAAAATATGCTGATTCACTTAAGTCCCAATGGAGACCTCAAGCAATGAAGTCCCACTAACAGCCCCTTTGCTCCCCTGCTCTGAAGCTTTGGGTGAGATGACCTTGCGAGCAGATTCCTTCAGGGGAGTCATACTGTGCCTCCATTACATGTAGATTAAGTGAGCTGATACATGTAGAACACATGCAAGGACCAGAGAAGTGGGGAGAGGGGAGTGGACTCAAGTACCAGCACCATCAGGAAGTACAGGAAGGACGAGATGTGGGAGAGAAGCAAAGCACAGTTCACGTGGGCTCCTGGATTTACCCTGAGGTCTGGACCTTTACTCATCTTCAACATGACCTTAGGTTTCCACAGCAAGAAATGGGATCCAGGAGGTCCAGAATCTTGATTGTGCCCAGCCACGCTTGCTCTCGGTGTCCTCTAGCAACAATTACCTGTGCGGGTCAACCTCAGGTTTCATTTTCAATGAAAAAAGAGAAAGCCCTTCTTCAGAAAGAAGCCTATGGTATGGTAGAGAAAGCCTGGGATTTAAACTGGGATCGTCTTTGAATTCCTGATTTCCTGACTGGGTCCCTGAGATAGATGATATTATCTCTGACTTGCTTTTCCTTCTTCAGAGGCACAAATATCTCATGGGTTTATTGGAAGAGGTAAATGAAATAAAAGAACATGGAATCAATTTGTAAAATGTGATGCACTATGAAGTCATGTCAATTATTTGAACTTGAAGTGAAGAGAACACTAGGCTGGAAAAGAAGAGGTTCCTGGGATAGGTCCCTATAGGAAATTAGAAAAATCATACTTCACTTTCCCCATTACGTAATGGGGAAACACAGCAAACACACACACACACACACACACACACACACACAGAGAGGCTGGTGTTGAGGAGATATTGTGACACTGCTTTGTAGAGTTATTTATTTACTTATCAGATAGTTTCAAACATCACAATTTTATAAATGTTTTGAACAGGAGAGGGAAGGTGGAGTAAGAGCAGGGGAAAGAGACCCTCAACCAAACAGGTCTGACTGCCACCAAGTGAATAAAATTACCTTCTAATCAAATGCATCATTAAAAGTACAGACATTAGAGCCCGGCGCTGACAGGTTTATGAGCAAGGCATTTGCAGTTAATTAGGATAGACTGTCTTTGTAGTTGGGATTGTGTCAGGAGTGTTGTTGACTTCTGCCAAACAACACCTGCTTCCACGGTCACGGCACCTGGGCGCTGGGGCCACTCTTTGGGGCTCCTCTTAGCCCGATCTTGCAGGTAACCAAGGGCTGTCCCACACTGGACTGTGTAGCAGATGAGCTTCTTTTATAAAGATTAACAGCAACTTTTGTGGAAATATATACAGAGAAATTATGGGCCCAAAAAGGTGCTGAACTTCCTTTTGGACCAGAGAGAAGGGTCACAGGGGGTAAAGACGCAGCTGCATTTCCCAGCTGCCACACCGTCCTTTGTAGGAAGCATGTGAAGGGGTTCAGAACATGCTACCCCAAAATATACCTCTTTGTCATATTGATTATTTTGGGCTGAAGGCACTTGAGAAACAGCAGGTGCACAGAGAGCTCTTGGCCCTCCCCTCTTCTACCTAAAAGCAGGACATGAAATTTCCCAGTAGAAAATGTCCCTGTACCAGGAAGAGAAGAATATTCTTATCACCAGAGACTGGGAGTCAGCACCAAAATGGATCTGTACAAACAGACCAGGCGAAAATAACTCTGATTTCTTTCATTAGTTTCCCTGGTGTCTTTTCTAGTCACTCTCAGAAGATTTACAATTCCCCTCCCAAACCCTTCTTTACTTAGTCTTGTCATGTGTCCACAATGTATCACTCTTGGTTGAAGTGGTCTTTAAGCCCCCGGTGTCTAACAGCTTCTTTCTCTGAAGCCCCCAGCGTCACACAAAAATATTAGCATCATAAAATTTGTATGTTTTTCTCCTAGTGAACTGTATCTTGTCAGCTCAAGTCATAGGTCCTAGTTATAGAACCTGAGAGGGGAAAAGAAGTTTTTCCTCCCCTGCAGATAAAACCCAGATTGCCCAGGGGGTGTTCCCTGCCCAGATCACTGGCCCGGTCACATTAAACAAATCTCAGAGCAACCAGGGCAGCTGGTCTCCTGCTCTCCAGGTCCTCCCAAGTGCCGGATAATTTAAATGATTGCACCGCCGAACTGCTACCAGCGTTAACCTGGAGAGGGACAAAATCCCCAGCTAGACCATCCTTGTCTACAAGACCCCAGGAATACTGTTTTGACAGCAGAGATCAGAATTGTTGGTTTTTTGCCTGTCTTAGTGGAAGTTGACGGTTGTTCTCAGACCCAGCTCTTCTTTGAAAGAGTCCAGTTTCTCAATTTCTGCAAAAATACCCCAGGTTCCATTTTTAAAATAACTAACAAAAATCTTTGAAAATTGCCATAAAAATCCCTCGAAAAGATTACTTAGCAGGTTCTTCTGTTTCTAGGCAGTACTCTATCAGCCAGCAAAAACTTGCCATTTTTCAATCTAACCACTATTTTAACCTAATGACTCATAGAATCATGAAAAACACAGGAAATGAAGCAGGCCATCGAGTGGGAAGCCCCGAAAGCTAAGGGACATATCCAATGCCACACAGACAACTTCTAATAGAAGGGACAGGGCTGGGACTGCTTCTCCCAACTGTCCAGCCCAGCACTTGTCCGCTGCACTCTGTGACCACTCTACTCCTCTTATTTCGGCTTCAGGATCCAGTTCTAAGCAGCCAACTTGCGGGCCTGTCTGCACATTTGAAGATAGAAAATCACCCTCAGCCTCCCTCTTCCGCATTAAATAATGCTTAGTTCTTTCGCCTTTTTTTTTGGAAGTTTTCATTTTCCAAGCTCCTTAATCACCTTGGAATCTCTTCAAGCCACTCTTAAAATATCTGATCCGAGGAGGGAATCAACAAAATAGTAAAAACAGAATAAAGCAATCGTTTGATAGAAACACTTGGGAGTACAATTGAAGCACCAAGTCATCCCTGGCTAGCCCATTTCCATGGTGTGGATGGTCTGCTGCCATTTCAGAGGTACCACGTGGGAAAGGTGGAGCTTTCCACCCTAATGCCATATTACCTGCTGCTGTAGACCTGTAGAAGTTTGCTGGATAATTGAACGACTGATAGCAGTTATCAGGAGCTGTGCACCAAGATAAGAGTAATCAAATTTCATGCTTCAGGGGCTCTGTGGCTTTAGCTGGCCACCTCAAGGGTCACAAAGAATTCCCTTCCCCACCCAACCGCACTATCTTTCCCTACAAACAGTTCTGCACAATTGGTCAGTTGTGTTTTGTGCTTTTGTGTTCTGCTCCAAAGACGCCCCCAGAGGAAATTCCTGGAGGCAAAGAAACCTCGGTAATACAGGAGCTTGGGCCAGCTGATCTCACGAAAATGAATTCCTGTTATTCCCTTTCCCTCTCCTAAGAGGTAGTTGATTATTTATGTAACCCTAGTACCCAACATTTACATGGAGTGGTGGGGAGGGAGACCAGAACAAAGGAAGGGAAATAAAATGCAAAAAAGGAAAAAGAGGAAAAGGGAGGGGAAGGAAAAAGCACAGGAAGAAATCAAACCTCAGCTCAGACAGGAGGGCAGAGTGAGCTGTCAGCACGGCACCCAAGCTGTGTTGGGAAGCAGCGAAAGTCAGAACACAGGGTGCGCAGCTGCTTGTCTATGCCGGCAGAGGTCATCCTATTAGGAAACTGAATCCTGGCTCAACAGCTCCTACAAAACCACTGCTGGTGACCCTAAACAAATAACGACCCCCATGAGGGACCTGGGACGAGCTCCTCCCTCAAGGATTACTGCATGCTATGGCCACTCGGTTTATGGACTGATCAGCGGGGGGTTCTACGTTCAGTTAGCAGCTCAGACCAGAAGTATCTGAGCACCCATCTCCTTCTTGGTGAATGGGAGACCTGCAATAAGGTCTATTCCGTATTAGAGTATCAAGGGCTGCTGGTAGGAGAGCCACTTCCCAAGTTGAGAAGCTTTTGGAAATGCTTTAGAGTATGAAAACTTCTTGCTGAAAAGATGTCTCTTGAAGCGACACGTTTAGAAACAGGACGACTTATATTTCCGTTGCTGCTTCTTATTTTAAAATGACCTAAATTGAAGGAATTGTTGGTGTAAATAACATTGGGCAGCCCTGAGCTTCAAGTGGAGACAGCGCAGAGCACCCACGATATGCGTGAGTGTTGGGGGCTGGCCCAGGTGCCCCTGGCAGCTGTGTCCCATACCACTAGCACCCTTCTCTGACTTAGCAAAGATCTGGTGACCATTTATGGAGAAGCCGTGCACGCCGGCTGTACCATGAACACGTAAGTGCAATGACAGGTTCCAAGTGCCAGGACTGAAGTTAGCACAAGATCTGTGAGTCAAGGTGGAAGAACTGCTCTAGATGGAAGGAATGTGGTGGACAAAGGCAAGGAGAAGCAAGACTTTCTGATGTGTTTGAAATGCATCACGCGAGCAGGGCGGTCAGGCTAAAGGTGGGCAAGAGTTACGGAGGAGCTAGTGTTTCTTGTTAAAGGAGAGACAGTAGAAAGGCATTGGAGGCACCAAGACACTTGCAGAAATAAACTTCAGGGGGCACCTGGGTGGCTCAGTGGGTTAGAGCCTCTGCCTTCGGCTCAAGTCATGATCCCAGGGTCCTGGGATGGAGCCCTACATCGGGCTCTCTGCTCTGCAGGGAGCCTGCTTCCTCCTCTCTCTCTCTCTGCCTGCCTCTCTGCCTACTTGTGATCTCTGTCTGTCAAATAAATAGATAAAATCTTAAAAAAAAAAAAAAAGAAAGAAAGAAATAACCTTCAGATCCTGGTCCCCTTTATCTTTCCTCTCTTCAAATCATGTGACCCTACAAGGGCTCCTTGTCCTGGCCGCACAAAGCTGTGAGTGTATATCCATGTGAGAACACAGATCACACATGGGTTGAGGCTGGGAGAATGCATCTGTCTACCCCTTTGCCAAAGCCCAGCCAAATGCAGAGTCAGAACTGGGATGCATTTGATACTAGTGGAGAATGGGGTAGAGTCAGGGACTTGAAATAGGAGCTCCCTCTGTTCAGAAGACAATAGTTACTGTTCATTGCATCATTATCATATGCTAGTCACTTCTCTAAGTGGTTTACAAAAATAATCTCATTTAATCCTCATAAAAACTGTGACAATGGACGTAGAAGCACTCCAAGGTTATACATGAGGAAGTCCAAATGGGTTAAATAATAAGTCCAATATCACACAGCTAGTTGGTTTCTGAATCAGGAGGGCATTTGGAGCTTGTCTGATTATGGCCCATACTTGACCAGGGTCCCACTCTGCTGTGTGACTTATAGCCCTGGATGACACCGCCGGGGCATTCTGGACTTTTCTTCTCAAAGACAGTCTAGATCTGTGCTGTCCTATACAGTAGCCACTGTCCACATGTGGCAACTGCGCCTGAGAATGACGGCTAGTGCACCCTGAGATGTGCTCTCAGTGTAAAATACACTCTGATTGCAAAGATAGTACCAAAAAAAAAAGTAAGCTATCATTAGTAAATTCATGTTGTTAAAATTATAATATCGTGGGTATATCGTGTTAAATAACTTACTAAGACCAATTTCACCTATTTACTTTAGAAAAATTGGACACACATGTATCTCATATTATACTTCTACTGGGCAGCACTGGTCCAGGCTCCAGTTCCCTGGCCACCCATGGGGAAAGGGCAGGCTCGCGGCTCCTTTCCGTGGATGGTCAGAGCAGCCCTCCCTAAACAGCCTGAAGATGCCTACTGAAAGGAGTATCCTCTGCCTCCACACCACAAAGCAGTGTTTCCATTTAAGTGGAAACTCATCAGAGGCTCCCCCTTGCTGTCCTCGAGGGGAGAGAAAAGACAGTATTTTGTGTTCATTAGTTAATATTTGCAAAGTGCTTTGAAGATGAAATGCGCTACATAAATGCTAATAATAGCCAGTACTTCTGTATTTCTATGGGCCTTTCATCTGGAGATTTCAAAGTCCCCATCACAGGCAGGCATTATTGTTCTATTACTTTAACATTAATTGTGCCTCATTGGGGTGCTGGATCATTATCTTCCTTGCTACCAGGCCTGACAGAGGCCGGGAAGGAGAGAGTGGCACGCGGTCTGGGTCAGGGAAGAGCAACAGCCGTCTGCTGGAGAGATCCCTCCTTGCACCCAGCCGGGTCTCAGGTAAAGTCACGTCAGAGGGCTCAATTTACACATACACAGAAAAGGACTCTGAAAACTAACCAATTTCTTCCTCGGTGCTCTCTCTGCTTTCCCTGCGAGGTTTTCACAGAGCAGAGCACACACCGAGCACTCAGGAAGTGTTCGCTGATTGACCGAGCTGTTGGTGGAGGTGTCTGTCACAAATGGTTAGCCTTGGTGGCCCGTGAGACAGCCTGACTTAAATACGGTGTTCGGTCCAATCCAGACCAGCCTTTGCTTGGACCCCTACCATTTCCTGCAGTCTACAGCGGGCTGACATGAGGCAAGTGACATCTGACGCTGTGCTTAATCAAGCAGAGGGAGAAAGCCTGCTGAAATAGAAAGGGGGCAGACTCTGTGCTCCACTCCCTGCATCCTGGCTTCAGCCCAGCCTCAGGTGTGAAGTACTTCAAGGCCTTGAGGAATGCCAGAGCCAAGGCCACTCAGGGCCTCTCCAGTAGACGCCCCACCCCCTGCCTGCCAAGTGTGAAAGACCAAAAAGTAGGGTTGCCCACCAGGCGCAAAGCCACAGTGTGACATCCCCTCTGAGGAGAAATTCCTTTATGCTAATTAAAGCCACCAGGAAGTCAGACAGTGTGAGATGACACAGCTGGATTCCCCACTGCTCAGGAAGAACTGCTGGAGATGCCTAATCTCTCACCGAGTGAGAAAGTGAGCGAAGGGGGGAGACAGAGCGCAGGGACACAAAAGAGCACCGGAGTGACAAGCACTCTGCCACCAGGCGGGGGCTGGGCTAGAGTTCGCAAAGCTTTTATAAAAAGGAATAAAATGTGTCATTTCAGATTGGATAAGTTGAACATTACTAATTAAGAAATTACTTAATTATGGAGAAGAAAATAAAATGAAGGTATTTTGCCCTTGAAAGGGGAAAAAAAATCTTTGATTTGCTAAATCAAGGAAATGATTAGATTCAAACATTAAATAATTGGAATTGGCTCCAACAAAAACATTAGATATGAGCGCCGCACAGCCCTCGCAAGAAGCCGTGCCTTTCCCTATAAATGCTCCGTCTTCCATGCTTTCTTTCTTCCTGTAAATGAGTCTTGCCCAGAATAGACTGAATACCCTCACCCTTTGAGCAGGGCAGAAAACCAGACTTGCGTGCACCCTGTCTCACACTAAGGAAATCCATCCATAATGTTTTATTCATCGTTCCTCAACTGTTTTTAATTCCTGCCCTCCAAGTGTGGGCTTTCCCTAAGGCTCAATCAATTGCTTTCTTCTCACCCACAATTCTTCAGCTAGTAGATTACAAATCCTTATCTGTTGGTCCACTAACCCAGGCATCAGTGTTAATGGCCTCTCTGTCCTTTCCCCCAGCCCCCTCAGGGCTTCATTCTGCAGCCAAAAGTACCCATTACAGACCAGGGTAACCAGCATCCAGCCCACCTGCCTTCATGTTGGAGATACACAATTCCAGGGCCCTAGAATTCTTTTCTAAAATCCAGATAAGGAAAGCTCTTTTGCATTTTTTTTTTTTTATCTTAACACTGACCTTACTCCCAGACCTCTCCTTTATATTGATAATCCCTTTTTCATCTAGCTGAGCCCTACCTGTCTCAGCTGCATATATCATATATTCATAGATCACTTCAAAAGTCAACATCACTCTCATGGCCGCTCCCTTCTCAGCCAACAGTGTTTCTTCTTAAACCATTAAACTTAGTTTTAAAGAATTTGAAAATATCCTAAGCCTTTCATTTTTCCAGGTTGAAAACCATAGCCTGCCTTTCCTTATGTCTTTACCATTTCTTTATATGCAATCAGCCACAAAGATCTGCCAATTCTTTCTTTAAGGGATAATATCCTATATTTATTTTGCATTTAAAACTTCTAAACCTTTCCCATACATTTATCTTATTTGGTCTTGGGAAACTGATGAAGTACACAGGCAAAATACCCTCCCTACTTTTTGTTTTTAAGGAGAAAAATCAGGACCCATCTGATGTCCTTTTCCTGGGAAGCCTTGGTATCACTTGCTTGAACCCTAAAGACTAGTTTTATGCTTCCTTTAACCTATATATTCTTCAATACTTTCTCTGTCACTAACATTAAGTGTTGGTTAGATGTAATCAATACCACTTCCTCATTGTTCAGCAGTGTGCCTAAAAGATGGAAAACATATACTCAATTATTCCCCAAGGAGTCATATGCATGCATGAAAATAAATGGCCTGGCAATTGTACTACCGGGTATTTACCTGAAAGATACAGACATAGTGAAAAGAAGGGCCATATGCACTGAAGTGTTCATAGCAGCAATATCCACAATAGCCAAACTGTGGAAAGAGCAGTTCTCCAACAGATGGTTGGAGAAAGAAGATGTGGTCCATATATATAATGAAATATTACTCAGCCATCAATACTGTATCAACATATACAGGACTGGAGGAGATTATGCTGAGTGAAATAAGTCAAGCAGAGAGAGTCAATTATATGGTTTCACTTTCTTGTGAAGCATAAGGAATAACATGGAGGACATTAGGAGAAGGAAAGGAAAAGTGAATTGGGGAAAATCAGAGGGGGAGATGAACCATAAGAGACTGTGGACTCTGAAAAACAAACTGAGGGTTTTGAGGGAGTTGGGTGAGCCTGGTGGTGGGTATTAGGGAGGGCACGTATTGCTTGGAGCGCTGGGTGTGATGCTTAAACGATGAATCTTGGAACACTGCATCAAAAACTAATGGTGTACTGTATGGTGACTAACATAACATAATTTAAAAAAAATAAAGGAAATAAATGAATGAAATCATATTCCTAAGGTCACACAGCTAGTAAATGGTAGAGCCTAGCTCTATCTACATTCTGTTGTGTTGCTGACCAGTCCTCTTGGCAGATGTTTTCAGAGCATTGTCAGATGAATTGCTAGAGCACATTTTATCATCACAGATCATATCATAATACAAAAAGTCTTTATTTGCTTCCAATTACCCAATGGTAAAGTCTATCAATATATCAAACTAATCCTCACTAAATTTTCAGACATATTAGGGAATCTTGGAGTCAAAGGAAGTCATAGAGAGCATAAGAACAACTTTCTTCCCAATGTAAGACTGTCTTTTCCCAGTGTCCAAAGAGAAGAAGAGCCTGGCATTCCCCCCCGGCCTTCAGGAGCAAACCTTCATCTCCTATGGGACACCAACACAGGACACACTCTGCCCTGCACAACTCCTTGCTGCCTGCCACCAGCTTAGCACACATTTCCACACTCTTCTCCAATCCTACCTATCATATGGGGTCTAGGTCAGGGTTCATCTTCAGAAAGTCTTCCGCTGGTACCCAGAGAACATCATACCAGCATCCCTTCTTGTAATCTTTTAAGATCTATTATCAGCACGTTCACACATAAGCCATATATTTTAGTTAGCCCTCATAAATGTTTGTGACTTACGTGGCAGCTAAGTTGTAAAAAAAATTTGGATCCTGTCTCCTCCTCCGACACCCAGGAAATAAATCACCAAATATGTAGTAAGCACCCGTGTGGAAACTCCATGTGCTGGGTGGGTACCTTCACACACATTTTGTAAATATGTCATTTAACCAAGCTTTAGAGAATAAGATGATTACATTATCAGATAGAGAAGCTGAGCTTGTGAGAGATAAAGCGATATTCTAAAGATCAAAGAGTGAATTAGATGACACAGCAGTGATTCTAATGCAGGTGCCCTGATTCACAGTCGAGGATTTATATTATTTTGCTGGGGCCTGCCATAATAAAATACCATAGACTGAGTGACTTAAACAACAGAGATTCATTTCCTTACCGTTCTGGAAGCTAGAAGTCCAAACAAAGTTTTGTTTTCTTCTAAGGCCTCTCTCATTGGCTTGAGGACGGCCGCCTTCTCCCTGTGGCATCACACAGTCTTTCCTGTGTGTGTGTCCCTCATGTTTCTTCCTCTTCTTACAAGAACATCAGTTAGGTTAGATGAGGCCTATCTAAAATCTTGTTTTAACTTACCCACCTCCTTACAAGTCCTATATCTACATTCAGTCACATTCTGAGGCATTATAGCTTAGGTCTTCAATATGACTTTTGGAGGGAACACAGTCTGCTTGTAAGAGTGTTCTTACTACATGTTGTACATAATTGCTTTCTATATACAGTAAATACCAGCTGAGCATAGCTGAGAAGCTGATCTATCAATTTTGGAGAGGAAATGTCATTCTTACATTTGTGATTGCTCTATTTTTTTGTTTGTTTTCATCTCTTTTGCTCAAGCTTAAAGTGACCATAGATATTTGGGCTTTTCCTAAGTTCCAGGTTCAAAAGAAGTAAGGATACTTTTTTTTTTTTTTTTAAGTAAAGCAAAAAATCCAACAAAATCCCACTGTATAATCACAATCAAGTTTCGCTCTATCACCTCCACTTTCTTCTGTCTTGGTCTTTATTTGTCCCTGGACACTCTGTTTCCAGGGGAGTGAGAAGAGCATCTTGTGTTTGCTTGCTCTAGGGGATTGCTTGGAGCAGGGAGATTCTTGTGAAATTTTAGAATCAACTAAAAAGTTTCAGGAGTCCGGGGCTCAGGGCAAACAATGTATTATTAAGTGTAACTGTTTTCGAACACGTGGTACAAGCCTGAAAGAGTGACTAGTACTGGACCTGAAACCCAGAGGTGCTCAGTCATTATGCTAAATGAGGTGAACTGAGTAGGGTTTCTGCTGTGGGGATAGAGAGAGTCAGCCGTTCCTGGAAATGTGTGGGCTGGGCTTCCAGGAGAGCTGTCCTGAGCAGAGCAGAGCTGATTTGCCACTTTCTGCACTTACATTTGTTGCAATAACCAGCCACCAACTAACCGGATCCAGGGGACAAGAGGTGAGAACCATTCATCCTTCCAGGTGCAGTGGAGTGAGGTGCAGTGGGTTATTGCAAATGCGTTCATAGCAAGGTGAGGAGGCCCTATAGAGGGACCAGACATCTGCTTTGAGAAAGGGAGAAAAGCAGATAATGTTGAGAGGCAGAGAAAGGCAGAGCCAGGGCTCTTGATAGACAGAGAAGCCAGACACTCCCACAGGCTTCAAAGTCCCTGGTCAGTCTCTGCTTTGCTCTATTTAGGGCACTGAAAGTCCTCGCAGGGGACCTGGGAGTGGTTAACACAGCAAGTCATTTGCTTTGGTTTGGATTCTTCTAGAAGCAGATGCTGAGATAAGGTTGTAAGGACAGATTGTTTATTTGGGAGGTAAAGGAAAACACCTGTCGGGGAGCAGGACCTTGAGACAAGGAAAGGAAGGCAGCTACTGTCAGCCCTTTGGGCTTCAGCCCATATGGGGAATTTGAGGGCCAGTGTAAAACCCATTTCAGTTATCCCACTGAAGGCAGGGCAGAGCCATAGGGACATGCACACACCAACAGCTACCATTCTCGGGGGACAGCTGCTCTGGGAGGCAGGTGGGGGCACATTACCTCCCAGCCCTTCTGACCTGCCTCCTGGTGAGAGAGTGGGCTCCAGCAGTGAAAGGGTGGTCTTCATATTTAGGTGGAGACATCCAGATGCTGGCAATAGGAATTCAGAGGACACAGGTAGGATGCACACAGCATCTGAGGGTAAAGACATACTTGGGAATCGGGCTGCTAGGCTTGGAGTTCCAGCTTGCCATTTAGCAGTGGAGTGCCCTTAGCCAGGTTACTTAATCTTTTATATCTCAATTTCTCCATTTGAAAAAGCATAAATAACAATGCATGGACATGCCTGAAAAGGCTGAGGTTAGATGGAATGAAATCATGTATGCAATGCTCTGTGTATTTGTCAAGCACTCAGTAATGTTGGCTTTGTATTTAACCACCAACATGATCACGACCAATGCGTTAACTGACAAAAAGAGCGAGTGTGTCCCTGAATGCAAGAGGCCTAGAACAGTTAAATATAGACTGCGATGTTGTCAGAGATGTAAGTGCTTCCCCGAGACCCTGCAGCCTGTCAGGCAATGGGCAATCAGGGTCCCACTGCTTGGGCACTCTGTGTTCCTGCAGTAACTCGTGAGGATGTGAGGCACTTCCCCATATGTGCATTTTCTTCATGATTTTACTTAGTTGATGTTAAAGGAAGTCTACCATTATATAAGAAGTGGCTTACTGATTCGTTGTGGTCAGATCTTCAGTTCACACCCCTCATCTAGTTCTCTGGAGTATGGGGCTGTGCAGAACAATGTGTCACTTGAATCATAGCCAGTTCTCAACTGTCTGCATGACTGAGAAAGATTAAACGTAGGTATGTGCAAACTTTTGGATAGTTCAAAAATTTTTAGGGGTAGTTCTTAGGTACTTTTAGGCACAGCCGATTTTCTTAAAGCAGTATTAAAATGGGTTTCAATTCTCTAAACACACACCAGCTAGCTGTTGGAGAAGGCAGGTCGAAGCCTACCAAAGCCTGAATAGTAAGGGAAGTTATCTGGAAATTATACTTTGGCCATTAATATCGAAGAAGACCACATGAGCCCCCAGTGCAGCTTATAGGTCCTGGGAAAGAAGAAGAGTCCTGGAGTTTCTGGGTTGAAACCTTCTTGATGCCAGTGTAATAGAATTTCCAACACATCCTTAACAATGGTTAACATTGTTAACCACAGCTTAACAATGGTAGCCTATGCTTTCTTTCTTTTGCCCCAAACAACTGCAGTTTTGCCCCCCAAATTAAGAGGCTTGATCATAAAATGGCCCAATTATTTCACACTAAAGTCATAAGTATGAAGAGTTCATAACTCATTTAATGTAGATTTATTCAACTCTTAGTGTATGATGGACGCTACGTATGTTAGGCTTAGGGGGTACCACATCAGAGGTGGTCTCTGCCTTCAAATTCTTCACCGTCTAATAGAAGGACAAAGAAGTAAATATAGCTTATGTAGAGAATAATGTGATTATCACTAAACTAGAAGGGAGGAAGGAATCTATGGAAGTACAAAGGAGAGCTCTTAATACATGCTCCTTCAGAAAAGTCTTTCCTGAGGTGATGAGGTGCATGAAGCAAATTATGAAGCAAAAAAAATTTTCCAGGCAGTAGTGAGCATACTTCAGGCAAAGAAGGGAAGTATGAAAATGCATGAAGGCCTGCAGCCGTCCCGGCAGGATGAGGACAGGGCATAGATTCAGGTGGAAGGAAATTTATGCTGGACTTGAATTCTGTCAAGTGTTTTGTATCTTTCATAGCAAGAACTCAGAAGACTTTTATTTTTTTTTCAATCTTTCAAAGCAAGGAATTATGGAATTATAATTTTATTATAGAAAAAAAGACATTTGATAGCATTACAGAAACTTGATGGACAATACCAAGTTTGGAGGCCAGCTAGGAAACTATCTTCCAACCAAGAAACTTTAACAATGAAAATAAATACAGCACTGGGGATGGTGAGGAAAGGACAAATTAGAAATCTGTTAAGTAGGTAGAATTGCCAAGTGTGATGGTAGTAGTAGTAACAGTGGTAGTAGTGACATGAAGGACAAGAACAGGTAGTAATCTAAAGAGATTGCCAGCCCTCTTGGGCTGTGGCATCGCACATTATGTCAACAGCCATGATCTCGACTATAATATAAGACTGGAATGAAAATAGAGGGAGATGTAGATATCAAGTTTGGTGGAGATGAAGTTAATGTATCTATGGAAATTCAAAGGAAACATCCAATAGGAAGGCAGCTATATAAAGCTAAAAGCTCAGGAGGGAGTGAGCACTTGAAGCCATGGCCACAGAATAGGTTGTCTAAGCAGGACGTCAGGCATGAGACAGGAGAGGTTGAGTGATACCCTGAGAACCACCAACAAGTAGAGTATGCTAGGAAGGAAATAAAAAAGGAGAGCCCAGGAAAGTAAGGGAAACTAGGAGAAAGAATGGCATTCCATATTCCATCCAATCAATTAAATCTAATTGTATGCTAATATGTAAATCTTTTTTTTTTTTTTTAAAGATTTTATTTATTTATCAGAGAGAGAGAGAGAGAGCGAGCACAAGCAGACAGAATGGCAGGCAGAGGCAGAGGGAGAAGCAGGCTCCCCGCCGAGCAAGGAGCCCGATGTGGGACTCGATCCCAGGACACTGGGATCATGACCTGAGCTGAAGGCAGCTGCTTAACCAACTGAGCCACCCAGGCGTCCCCTAATATGTAAATCTAATATGTATGCTAGGCAGTAGGTTTAAAGTGTGCATCAAGAAAGACATGATTTTTCCCTCTACAGAGTATATACTACAATTCGGGGGATGAATATTTATCAAATAATTACAGAAATGAACAATCTTTTGCAAATAGCATCAAAGGAGTCTCACAGGAGATGGAGTTTTGAAGAGAAAAGAGAAGGAATAGTTGATAGTATCAATGCCAGAGAGACTAAAATCAGGTGAGGATGAGCTTGGGGATTGGAAGACCATTCTGGCTTTGGTGAAAGGAATGGGAGCAGACAAGGACATAATGAAGTTAAACTCCTTGGTTTGAGGAGTTTCCAGCAAGTGAGGAAACAGAAAGGAATGTAGGTTTCACTTTCAACCAGTGAAAGAGCAAGAAGAGTATAGTTGAGGAAGATTTTTGCAATAATGGGAGAGACTTCAGTGTACTGTTTTGTTTTGTTTTTAAGATAATGACTAAATAGATGATTCTGAAAATAAAATAGAGCATATGGGTTCACTGATTAGTGGGGTTCACATGGAGTAAGGCTTACCTGTAAACAGGACGAGTGCCCCCTCTTTGGCTGAGATGGAAAGGAAGAAAGCAGGAGGGATAAGGATGCAGATAAGTTTATAAATGGGAGACAGGTACAAAATTTGAGAGAAGGGATACATGATTACTTTATCAGGTGAACTTGGGGCAAGGTCGTCTGTTCAGAGTGGGGAAAAAAAAATGTGTAGGAAGCTGAAAGAGAGCGGTATATTCAAAATAGTCAAGGTAGAGAAGTACCAAGAAATGCCAAGAGCACAGCTTAGCCTCCAGCCATAACTTTGTCAGGATACCAGTCTACATAGCTAAATAATTTCCCTGTAGCAGTGTTTGGGATCCTGGATATAAAGAAGATGGGATGAGGTGGGGGCTCAGCAATGAGGTTGTTTGAGGCACTTGTGGCAAATGGAAAAGGAGGTAGGAAGTGTGTTCTAAGATGGATAAAGAGGTTAGGTGGAACCAAGAGGAAACTGACAGACTTGGACAAAAGGGAATAATCAGAGGACTTTTAGATGTGAGAAAAGAGTTGTAGATATGATAGAAGATCAAGGGCCATATAAGAAGGAATGACACTGGGGCTCCTGGGTGGCTCAGTGGGTTATGTGGGTTAAGTCTTCTGCTCAGGTCATGATCTCAAGGTCCTAGGATTGAGTCCCACATCGGGCTCTCTGCTCAGTGGGGAGTCTGTGTCTCCGTCTCTCTCTGCCTACTTGTGTCAAATAAATAAATAAAATCTTAAAAAAAAAAAAAAGAAGAAGGTATGACATCAGAGAATGAAGTTTATTTCAAGAAGTTTCCAATCCCAGGCAGCAGCCAGTAGAGTGGACTACTGAGGGGGACTACCGAAGGGGAGTGAAGGTGAAGGTCTTTAGAATTCAAGAGAAATTATAGAATAAAGGTGCTATATTGCTCTATGTGTCATCTCCCTGGATGTGAATGTGTTTTGGGAAAATGGCAGAATTTCACTACCTAACACTGTAGAGTTGTTTGGGCACATAAAATCAATGATCCTTTCTCAAAACCACCTGGAGTCTATGCAAGCAAAACCACATCAGGAAGAGCTATTGACCCATCCCCATTTGACTCCTGAACAGACTTTCTGATGCATTCCCTGCTCTAGAAGAGGTGTTTTACAATAGGGTTGAGGCAACCCAGACAAAGGCAAAGGAGGGAAACCTGACAATGTCACCACCCATTTCTGATCTTTTTGACAGTTCATATATTTTAAACTTCACCTACCAAAGCTGTCAATTCAATCTAGACTCCCTCTGAAGATGTGATTGGAACCAGACAGCTCTATGGTAATTCTATCATCATTAAGCAGTTCTATAGCACTTTAGAATGTCAAAGCACTTTATGACTGTGCTTATTAATTTTTCCACGTAACAATACCAGAAGGCAGTCCAACAGTCTGAACAAGACTTGTCAGAAGTGTGATGAAGAGAAAATGGACTATGGGGAGAAGCTAGGCCAGGACTTAGCCAAGAAGAAGCAACACAGTTCAGATTACCAACCCTGGGCTTGGGAGATACCATTTAATAACCCCCAGAGACCCAACTCCCTAGTCAGAGGCAATGAAGGAATCAACCAAGTCACAAAACAGCCTAAAGAGTATCTTTGTACAGCACAAGTTCTTTCTATACATAATAGGTGTTCAAAATGTAATAAACACATTCATGTAACCTCAACTCCCTCTTAAGTAATAATAAAGGTATGTCCGTCTTTTAAATTTTTCTTTAAGCTTAACATTTATAATTTGTATCCTCTTCTACACTGAAGTCATTCATTATTCGATAAACTGTTAACTTTAGAAAGAAAAAGGTTTCTTTTTTTTTTTTTTTTTTTAAGATTTTATTTATTTATTTGGGCGCCTGGGTGGCTCAGTGGGTTAAGCCGCTGCCTTCGGCTCAGGTCATGATCTCAGGGTCGTGGGATCGAGTCCCGCATCGGGCTCTCTGCTCAGCAGGGAGCCTGCTTCCCTTCCTCTCTCTCTGCCTGCCTCTCTGCCTACTTGTGATCTCTCTCTGTCAAATAAATAAATAAAATCTTTAAAAAAAAAAAGATTTTATTTATTTATTTGACACAGAGAGATCACGAGCAAGCAGAGAGAAAGGAGGAAGCAGGCTCCCTGCTGAGCAGAGAGCCCGATGCGGGACTCGATCCCAGGACCCTGAGATCATGACCTGAGCCGAAGGCAGCGGCTTAACCCACTGAGCTACCCAGGCGACCCAGGTTTACATTATTTTTTGAACAATGACCTATAATTCTATTTCACCCAAACTATCAATCCAGGGTTTGGGTAAAATAAGTTTTCAGTCAGTAAAAGTAGAAAAGAAGAAAGGAAAGGAAAGGAAGTAGAGGGGAGAGAAGGAAGAAAGAAAGACGAAAAGAACAAGGAAATCAAACAAAAATTCTTTTGGAAAATGCAATTTTTAACATAGTTCATGGTGACAGTAAATGAAGAGTAAGCAAAAAAATCACCCTAGTCTTATCTCCATTAGACTGAAAGAATACAGTATTTACTAAGGACCAAATCAAAAGAAATTTCCTTAATTAGCATTTTTTTCAAGTTCATAAATAAGACACCTGAAAGGAAAGAAAGCATTTTTTTAAAGAGCAAAGAAAGAACTGTCGTTGACAGCTCTTCTTTAATTTAATTACTATGACGATCATTAGCAATGGACCTCTAGAATTCAACACGATTGCCGGTCCTACAATTACTCTCTTCCCACTTCTCATCTCTGCTGCACCTGCTAAAACATACCGTACTGAGCAGGAGTAGGACAGGCTTCCTGCACCATACTACTGGAGCTCTACTGGAAATAAGAAAAGCCTTTGTCCTTTGAGTAAAGAACCCATGGACATTCCAGTGACCCAATCAGGCTGATTTAGGAAATTACATGCTCTCATGTTTATTTCTAAGAGATTATTGGAAAAGGAAATTCCTCACCAAAGATACGTCAAGGATGTTCAATAAAACATGTTTCTGGAGAGTGGGATACAGTGGAAGACTCTTTGTAGAGATCATTTAAGACATGCTGGGTTTGAACATGAACCATTTTACAGGACAAACAAAAAGAGGATTATAAGGCAGAACTGGGGATAGAACAGAAGGCTTAACATCCCAAGCAGACAAGTGTCTATAGGTACAGAAGTAGAGGGAACTGTGCACTCTCAATGTTAGATGATGTGGAAGTCTTGTCACCAGCTCTGTCCTGACACTTCTTAAAAGAACCCTCTCTGAATCTGTTAGGAAACACCAGGGCAGTCCTGATGAGGCTAAAAGAACAAGGTACCCTCTCTGTGAGACAGAAAGTGATAGATAAATGTGAGGAACTCCCAACTTCATGCCTTCACCTTCTACCCTTCAAGTGCCCATGTGAACCAGATCTTACTTTTTGTTTTTGGAAACCCCAGAAGAGTTTTCTTAGGTTGGTGTAAAGGAGGAAGTAGGATTGCTAGAATCACAATTTCTCAGAAAAGTCAATATCAAACAGTTTGTTAAAATCGTATCTCAGAGAACTGAAATGCACTAGGCTTTAGGAGGAGCTAAGTTCTTGGTCCTTTGAGCTATCCTTAATGTGGAGGCTGATGCTCATCTGTCTTCCTAGAATAGCAAAATGCCTCTTGGTTGCCCAGGGAGGACAGGCAGGAAAGGTGTGCAAAGGCTCATGCTATTAAAAAGCCAAGTTATTTCAGACTATGCAAAATGCTCAGGTAGTTGTGAGTCCCATCTTTTGTCTGGGAGTGATTCTATTGGGAAGTACTGGTCTGATTTCACAGCTGTTGTGCGGGCGAGCTTCCACTAGAATCTGCACAGAGGGAGTCTTTCAGGAAAACTGCAGCCTCAGGCAGGGAGATTTCTGGAGGAATATCAAAAAAGCCTACCCATTAAAACCTTTGCAGTGGTAGGAATTTCATTTTTAAAATAAATTATACTAGGTACCAGCAAGGTTAATCTTTTTTTTTTTTTTTAAGACATCAGAAATAATTCCTAATGGAAATTCTAAAGTACTTATACACATGCATGCATACATATTCTCTACTAATATAAGAGAGACAAGTTAGACCAGAAATATAAACAGGATATATAGCACAATCTCCTATAAATTTCTCATTATATTTAATATGAACGTTTCATCCAGTTTAGCTATCATCTAATTATAAGGTTGGTAAAGCTTCGGGGAAACTATGCAATGGAGTTAAGAATCACATTTCCTTTTCCTTATAAAGTGTATATTTGGTTTATTTTCAGATTTGCTGTTGCTCGGCCTTCTTGTAAATTAAGCTGTCACCCATCAGCAACTGAAGTCACCTGATCAGGTGTTGGAATGCTTAGCTGGGAGATGGGCAAACCTCTGGAGGTCCCATTTCTGATTAACTCTCTTAGTCCAGGCGGTTCTAAGCATTGCCCTAAATATTTTTAATTCTGGCTATCTTCTCTAGGAATCTCATTAGTATTAGCTACTGGGCTTTGCTGCACAAAACCTCCTGTCTGGCTTCTGCCTATTCCACTGTGTGCCCTGTCAAAAGTGCCAGCTTCATTGCCTTTTCTTCTTTCCCTGTTTGCTGAGTAGGGGATTGAGGAGAAGAGTTAGGGATCAATTTCCTGAGGAGGTACAGCAAAATAATCACAGACTATGTTAACCCAAGATTCTGTGCAAGTACCCTTCTTTTCTCTTAGTATGCATTAGAATCAGAACTGGAAGTCATAAAAATAGAAATGATCATGTGATTAATGATGTAAATAATGATAAGTAGTCTTTTACTTTTACTTTTACATATGGAACTCTATCTATGATACAATGCAAGCCACTTTAAAAATCCTCACAGTAAGCAAAACTTGAAGATTCACAGTTAGTTGGCTTATTTTATCAATTTAATTTATCAATTTAAATAAATAAGAAGATAAATAAGAAGTAAAACAAAGTGAGCAAGCAAGAAGCCATCAAGTCCCAGGAGGTATTTGTTTAAGGTTAAACATATTTCCTTCCTTACTTTTCTTCTCTCCTCTCTCTATCCTCCTCTCTCCTCCCTTCAATATACTTGTATTGAGGAACACCTACACTCAATTGCGCTATTGGCAAAATCTGCAGACATGAGCATGATGTTGGCTCCCCCTTCAAAGATGTGCAATTGGTTGAGTGAAAACAAAACCTCAACTCACCAAGGTACAACACAAAAGCTAGCACGAGGGCATTAGCAATGATCAAGGAGCACCAAAGGAGGGGGCTTCATTTTCACTAGAGTATTAGGAAAGCTTCAGAAAGGAGGTGACACCTGACTTGTGCTTTAAATACCCACTGCAATTCAATCCCCCAGAGAAAAAGGAAAGGACATTCCCGGCAGAAGAAAAAGCAAGAGCAGCTCCATTAAGAAATCATCATGGGAGTGAATTGGCTCTGTTTCACACCTCCATCTACATTCATCATATCAAGTATTTCTACTTGTCTATGGGACAGTCAATGAGGGTAAGATTGTTTAGGTAAGTTGGGTTCAGATGAGGTTAACATATGGGGACCACATCAAGGAATTTGCATTTTATTTTCCAAGCATCTCAAAGTTCTTCAAAGAGGAATGGCAAAATGTGTGTTCTCTAGAGGGCCAGCTCTGGCAGCAGGTGGAGACTGGAATGGAGAATTGGCTGAACTCTGATGCTATTATGATGGCCCAGGCCCAGGAAGCTGAGGCTAAACCTGGAAGAGCTTGACCAAAGAAGAGAGGAGAGGAGCCAACTGGAACATAGGTCTCCTTAGACTGTATTTGCTCCTACATGATTGGGGTAAAGGGGAGAAGAGTCAGATGAATCCATAGCTTCAAGCTTGGGCGTTTGTTTGTCTAGGGATATTTGGAGGGAGACAAATTTGCAGGGGAGTGCACTGGAGATGGCAAAAGCAGAGGAGAGCCATAGAACCCGTAATCTTCCCATTGCTTCATAAGGCCCCAGAGGATCTTCATAAGGAACATTGAATTAACTATATGGTAGATGAGCCCATTAAATACAGCACTGAGTTCAAAAAGTGAGAAGAATCTGGCAAGCCGACAAAATAATAGGCAGGGAAGCCAAATTAAGAATCTACCTTGATTCAAAGCCATGTTGGATTTTTAAAAATCCACAATAGTAATAGGATATAATGAAGATTTAAGCTTTAAATATAACTTAATACCCATCTAATTAGGATAATAAAGTGCAAGGAGTGTTATCCCATCAATATGCTAATGTAACTCAACCTACCACCTTCTTTTCTCACACTTTTATTTGGAAGTTTGTCCGGGGATGGCACAGGCTGTTCCATAGACTGCAATGGAAGTTCACAGCACACACCTGGGGCATAAAATGTCTAAATAGTGATGTCATCTCTCCTGCTTGGGAAGGGGATTTAATGGTGTTTTACAGGGAGTATCAGGGTAATGCACAGAAGGGGGATTAATTTTTAGATTCCTGGTCTTGTTACAAAAGAGAGACTCCCTCCAGCCAAGGTTTTATTTGTGTCTATTTGATTTTCCTTTTCCCTGCTTTTAACCCGAGACTGAAAAAAAACAAAAGCTTTTTAAAAAGAAGATAAACACGTGGGGCTATATGAAAATCCAAAACTTTTGTAACAAAGTCTAAAGACAAACAAGAGATTTGTGGGAAGAAGGAGAGAGAGAGAGATTTACAAACAAGAGGCTGTACGTGGGGAAAAAAGAAAGAAAGAAAGAAAGAAAGAAAGAAAGAAAGAAAGAAAGAAAGAAAGAAAGAAAGAAAGAAAGAAAAAAAGAAAAGAAAAACCAGAACTCTTGCCAATCAAAAAGGAGTGATTAATGAACAGATAAAAATGCAACGATTATTCACAGAGCAAGTACAAATGCAAAGTGACGTGAGATCCGTTCAAACTCAGCGGCTTGCTGCCCAGCTCCCAACGGGGCAGACACTTTCAAAGCTGGCACCACGTACAGCTCACAGGGAAAGAATACTTTGCACATGTGTCCTATAAAACTGGGATCTCTGTACAGTTTTTGTCTGTGTCTTCCTTTCCTTATTCAGTGATACCCCATGGAAATCCCTCCACATTGTCTGGCCTACTTTGAATTTATTCTTTCAAAGCCTGAATAAATTCTATGCTATAAGTACAACTTAGTTTATTCTATCACTTAGTCTTAGGCAGGAGGCTGGGTGTGGAGACCAGAGGATGGACCTCAGATGTCCTGAGGGAGAGCGCGACTGGGGACCTTGCCCAGGACCTCCCTGTTCCAGCCATCTAGGCTTGGGTCTGTGGTTACAGCCTCCCAGTGGAGGAAGAATTCAGTTTGTTGCACGTTGCACTTGCGCAGAAAGCGGCCGCTTGTTATTTGACCTATGGGCCTAGAGGAGAAATAATATTGTGGTTCCCTACCCCCTGCATGTATTTTGACTACATCCTGGGAAACCACATACCTAGTTGGCTAATTATTATATCATCCAGGCCTGTCACTCAAACGTTGAGACCCTAGGACCCACCCAAAAGAAAAAAAAACTGATATAAGCCCACAGCCCAGGGTTTCCAGGGCCCTTGTCTCTCTTGACTGGCCTGTTCCTTCCTTGGAGTGCACTTGAATAAAACTTAGCTCTGCTTTACTTTCATTTCGCTGTCCTGTAATTCTTTACTCTGGCCGGAGAAAGAATAGAACTTCTCCCCTTTTCAATCTCACTTTCCGTAACATACCTACTAGTGGACATGCATGACTTTTTGCTAGCAAAGCAAAAATAGCCTAAATCATAAATATGTGACTTAATTATATTGCTTTTATTTTTATGGGATGGCTTTCTAGGTCTTCCAAGATTCAGGAGTATTGGTGCAATCCTTGTATTATACCTATTTTTAGTTTTAACAGAAGTTACTGAGTATAGCCACTACATGAAGAGCATAAGCACAAAAGCTCTGTTGCCTGCGCTTCATCCTGGCTTTGCCACTAAGTTTGGGCAAGTTATTTAAACTCTGCACGTTCAGCTTCCTTATTTGTAACACCGGAGTAAGACAGTACTTTATTCAGAGAACTTTTTTACAGTGATTAAATGAGTTCCTATCTATAATTAATGCACTTGTATTAATGTATATATAACTATATGTACATAACATATATGTGATATACATAATGTATGTACCGTAACCTTTGCAATGACCATTCCTTAGAAAAAAGACACTAGAGACTATAATAAGAACTCATTTTATAATTTTATTTTTCATTGTCTATGCCTCTGGTGGCGTGTGGGATGATGAGATTATTGCCTTTTATTTTTATACGAGATTATCTTAATGTTATTCATTCATTACAATTAGAACAGAGATACTGGTTTTTGGGTTTTTTTTGTTGCTGTTGTTTTGTTTTGTTTTTACTTACAACAATAAGAAAAAAATCTTTTAAAAATAAATCTAAAAAATAGCTTTAAATTAGAAAATAGTAAGTATGTTGATATAGGTTATGTACAATTAGGGCAAAATGTGAAGTTTGGGAAGGCTAAAGTTTGGGAATGATTGGTATTCTGTATTATCATGCATTGCTTCTACTCTTCTCCATGCAGTTGTTGTGAACTGGGTAAGTTCTGTTAACTAGTACCTACACCAGAGGTAGGCTGGTAAACCAACTCTCCAGGAAAAAAAAAAAAAGAAAAGAAAAGAAAAGAAAAGAAAAGGAAAAGGAAAGAAAGCTCTGATTTATACTGTTTGCTGATTTCTGTGAGGTAAATACTCCCACTAGGGCCAATTTGAAGTTGCCAACGATTTAAACCGGGCTACAAAATCCCTGAATATTTAACAATCAGCTCCTCACACACTGATCTGTGACGGCTCTGAAACACCACTGTCCTACTTAACTATTAAAGTAAAGATTTTGATAACTGAAGTGGACAAAACCAGGTACAAAAATAGCATCCAACATTCTGTCTCTGTAGGTTGTATTTCTATCTCCATGATATACAATTTCAAAAATGTGCAAGAGAACGTTCGTTCTGAGTAGGGGTCCAGTGGTTTAGGAACAGGTCAGGGTTCGTAAATTAAAGGGCACTTTTCCAAGAAAAGGTAGCCAGTGGGATGACTCTCATTTCACTGTGCTTTGCAACAGGGCCATGGTCTCTGAGGAACAGCTCTCTGATGAGAACAGTGGAATGCATTCCAGTTGGTTGTTTGGTACCTGTGTCCTGTGCCAAGCGCGTGTGTGCTCCAGTCCTTTCTGCCCCTGTGGTATGTGGGCTTCTGCTTTGGAAGCCGGTTCCCCTGGACACACCACAACCTACCCACCTCGAAGGCAGGGAGCTCCTTCACCTCCTGAGTGACCTCCCTTTCTATTGCCCCGGTCTAGAAGAAGCACACCCCGCACAAATGTTTGTGGAACGGACGAATACACAAACAACTGTTAGATTTAAGGTATTCTTGTACTTGAGGGCAGACGAGAAACTGGAATTCTGTGGCAGTGAGCGATTTTTCCAGAAGCTATGCCCCCCTAGACAGAAGCAGAACTGCGATTAGAACCCAGGGTCCAGTCTAGGTGTCCGCTCTTCCGTCATAGCGATCTTATGACTATGCCATTCATCCACTCATCTGCCCAAAAAACATTCACTGAGTGGGTGCTGTATGCCAGGCGCTCTTCTCCTTTTCTACCAGCCTCTTTTTTTTTTTTTTTTCTTTTTTTCAGGGAAATCAGTGGAGTTAATCACCTTTGGGGTAACTCTTAGAAAATACACAGTCAGGACTATTAAACCCACTGATTATTGGAAAAGCTCACTGGCCTTTGGATTTGCTCTAGGGATGTATCTGGGGGTGATTTTAAAAAGTCTCTGGTAGTAAGCTGCTGAGAATTTCAGGTGGTTCAGCACTGGCCTACATTCCCTCTGTTCTCCTGGTAGTATGACAGCCATTAGCAACAATGTCTTCTGGAGCCTCTCCCTGGGGTCCTCGTGCCTTAGCTCACACAGGATGGGACACTGGCATAGGGGGTAATGATGAGGAGAGCCTGGCACAGCCAGTTGGCCCCGGTCCCTGCCACTGGAACGACATCCAGCTTTGAAAGGCCACACACGTCACAGTCAGTATAGAATGACAAAGATCCTTTTATTTCTGTGAATGAGGCATGGAGGAAATGAACAAACAAATGATCCGACTAGGAAAAACCAGCTCTATAAGGCAAGCCTTACAGATAGGCATCTTGTTCCAGACTTTGAGAATTAATTAGTGGGCTTTGGTAAGCCAGAGTAGGAAGTTAGGTTCTTGCCTAGGGGCATATGAGTTAGAGGCACAACTCCCTTTTCTTCACGGTAGGGGGTGACAATGAATACACTGTCACTTTTTTTTATTTTTAAGATTTTATTTATTTATTTGAAAGAGAGCTCATGGGGGAGAGTGTGTGCCCACAAGAGAGAGCACAGACGGAGAGGGAGAAGCAGACTCCCTGCTGAGCAGACAGCCCTATGGGACTCAATCCCAGGACCATAGGACCATGACCCGAGCAGAAGGCAGATGCCTAAGGGACTGAGCCACCCAGGCACTCCACTCATTATCACACTTTGAATGAAAAGGCTTTTGTAGGAGGTTTTTCTGAGAATGTCATGGAGCCCTGTGAGCACAGCACTTGGGGTGTAGTTTTCAGTCACACCATTCGGAGGTCAGGATTGCCAATCACCGCCCTGGAGATGTGCTGGGTGGGGTCACTGGGGACTTCTGGAACGACTTCTGGCAAGTCCTTCTGACGCGCATGCCACCCTCTCACCCTTGGCCACCCCAATCCCCACACATAGTTCTGGTGATCCAGTGTCCCCAGATGTACCCCAGCAATGCCAGGAGCTCCAACAGCAAAGGGGTCCCCCAGACCCTGAGACACTGTGACCCACTCGCCCAGCTCCTCAGGGACTTCTGGGAATGCTCACTAGGCATCCACTCTGCATTTCAGGAAAAAAAAAAAAAAAACTGCAGGGGAAACAGAAGGGCCTGCCAGACTTTGGATTTGAAATCAGGATAATCCATTGGAAACCTCAAGGCCTGGGCAGAAGTAATGTAAAAGTTAAATTAAAATAGAAGCACAAAATCTGTCTTCCTGGCTCTCAGACAACCTCACCTTAGACTTCAAATGTTAAAGTGGATAAAATCACGATTAGAAATAATCCAATCTTTCCTATCCCCCTCTACTTTATAAGTAGGGAAGTTGAGTCCCAGTTTGATGGGAAATACTTATTCATAGTCCCCGAGATAGAAAAAGGAAATACTCTGTTAGGTTTCTGTTTTTTAAACAAACATTTTTTGTATGTTAGGCCGTGTTCCAAATACTGTTCAAGTATTCTCTCATTTAATTCTCAATTCAAATTTGTGGGATTATATAATTAATGTCATCATGACCTTCTCTAGGTTCCAAAAGTAGAAACTGAAGCACAGAGAGATTGAGCCACTTTCTCAAGGTCACAGAGTGTGTGATTAAAACAGACTTGGATTTCAACCTGGGTAGTGAGACTATAAAGTCAATGTTTTGCCCCACCACCAGGCTGCCAGCCCAGAACTCTGCATTCTGAGTACCCTGCCATTCTGAGAAAGGCTAGTTTTTGAAGTCTGAGATACAAGAGCTCTTAATGTAATAAAACCCCATGCATTTCCATCTAAGCACAAGTGTCTCTATTTATAGTTGAGTCCTGAATGGCACAGGAGCTGGAACACCAGTCCCCCCACCCCTCCCCCGCCCTGTCAAAACTTTTGACTCCCTCCAGAACTTAAGTTCTGATAGCCTACTGTTGACTGGAAGACTTACTGATAACAGAAATAGTCAATTAACATGATTAACACCTATTTTGTATACTTATATATTCTACACTGTATTCTTACAATAAAGTAAATTGGCAGAAAATGTTATTAAGAAAATCATAAGGAAGAGAAAATACATTTATAGTTCGGTACTGCATTTTGGGGGGAAAAAAAAATCCCTGTGTACATGGACCCACACAACAAACATGTGTTGTTCGAGGCTCAACTGCATTTGGTAGAAACAAGCTGATTCTTCTCAAACTTTGATGCAGAAGTAAGATAAGGAAAGTAAAAAAGGAAGTAATTTTTTTAAAAAAATTAGGATTACACTTAAAAATTAGAATGTTAATTATTAATCCAAATTTATGTTTCTTGAGAGGAAACAATACTATAAGGCAGTTAGGGACAAAATGGACAAATCGATTCTTTATGCCCTGGGAACTTTCACTGAACAAATATCAATGAATTAGTTATTAATCACTTATTAAACATTTAATCAACTTATTATTTTTTATAAGTTCCAGAAAGACAATTGTGAACATAACAAAACTCCCCGCCTTCATGGAGCTTACATTTTAATTAAGAAGATGCCAACCAATAAGCAAAAAAGAACTCGATAGGAATATATAATATGTTGCCCAACGATAAATCAAGGAAAGGGCAAGGGGGGCGTGGATCTCTTACGGCAGGCGATCACTGGGTGAGCCTGAGTCATCTGCCGCAGAGAGTTCCCCGGAAGCAGTACTTGCAAAGGCCCGGAATGGAACACACATGGCAGAAAGCTGGAAGCCAGTGGGGCTGGTGCCACGCGAGTGAAGGTGAAAGGCGAAAGAAGCCAAGCCGGAAAGCTGGTGGGATGTTGATCAAGGGCAGTCCTGGAGGCAGTTTTAAAGATTTTGGGCTTTTATCTTGACTGATAGGGGAGAGCTGGAGAGGGGGAGCAAGGACTGAGATGGCCCGGTGTCCATCTGAAGGAGCTCCCTCTGGCAGCTGGACGGATGGGCCCCAAGCTGGGGACCAGGCAGGGCAGGAATTGGGGCCGAGGGGGCTTGGGCCAGAGCGCTAACAGTATGGACAGTGATGAGGCACCATTGTCTAAAAAGGCTTTGAAGATAGGGCCACTTGGACTGGCTGCAAAATTGGAGCGGGAGGGGCGGGGGGCGTGTCTTAGAGATTGAGCGAGCAGTCAGGCTTATCGAAATTTGGGACTGAGCCGATGGCTCCCGTCCAGATTTCAGTTACCATGACCACACCTAGATTGGGAATACTCTGCTCTCCTGAGCTCCCCTGATTTACAAATGGGAAGATTTACTTTATTCCTCCATGTTTCAGTACATGGTCTTTTCTAAAACAGATGAAGAAGGAAAGAGGAGAAATAGAAAAGATGGAGCACAGTGTCCAGAGGACTTCCCGAAACACTAGCTTCTTATTCTTACACAACTAAAGCCCAACCACAGGTGACCTGGCTGCTCAGCGCACTTGGCTGAAGAGCTTGGTTCTTTTGCCAGGCTAACCTGCTGTGGGCGCCGTAGCAAGTGATCCAGCAAGTCACTAGGGAGAGTCTCAGCCTGGAGCTCTTGTTAAATGTGCAGAAAGGCTCAGGATGTGGGACCCAGGCCTAGGTGAGTTGCAATCCAAGTGTGACCACTATGTCACCCTCTGAATGAGAAAAGAATGTTTTTTCTCCTTCCTGAAACGCCCCTCTGGGCCAGTAGGTGTTTGGTTCTTCTTGCAGCTCTCCCTGGCTTTAGAGTCTGGGAGGTCTGACCCTGTCCTACCTCTTCAGTCTTGTTTTCTTGTTGGAAACATTTCTGGATATGAACTCTATGCTCAGGCTAGCATCCCAGCAAAAAGTCATGGAGGCTACAGCATTGGCCACATCAGTCCCTACCTATTTGGAAGCGTCTAGACACAATCGCTGCCTCCCCAGTGATGACATCTGGGATGGGCGGGCTCTCACTGTTTTTCTTCACTGTTGTGTCTTCCATGTCTAGAGATGCACAGCATGTGGGAGGGATGACAGAAGAAGAGAGTGATGGAAAGAAGGAGGGAGGAAGAGAAGGAGAGAATACGTTTTTCTGGGTCTCCTCTTCGTCAATCATCATACACCCTCACCTTCATCAATCACCATACACCAGTGTGGCTTCATGTGAAGTCTTTGCTCCTGGCTGCGGAGTGGCGGTAGTGGGATGCCGTGTACAAGAGCAAGGTCTGTGCAGGTGCTCCCCAGAGTGCCAGACTCACTCTTTCCTCCTCGCTTCTGCTTGCTTTCTAACATGCTGGTATTCCTGATCACACACATATCTGCCCCCTTCCTCTTACCCTGTCTGGTTGTGGGATGGCTATAGCTCTAACTAGCTACTTGACATGGGACAGAGTGACATTGCTCCATCTCACCTCAATTTCCTATAAAATCTAATTAGTAATAGTATCCTCCCTTAGAAACGCATTCCCTGCATTAAATGAGAAAATGCATTTTAAATGTTCAGAAACGTTCTTGGGCATGGCAGTAAGCATTAGCAATCATTCTCAGGTTGCAGAGCATGGCATTTTTCTAGTATAGGGAATAAAGAGGAACAGGAAAGCTGGAGGTACTGGGCCAAACATTTACCATTTTGCAGATACTTCTTTGACTCTCATCACGTATGGGAATCAGATATCTGATCCGTTATACCGAGGGAAGAACTGAGGCTCCATAAAACAAGTTGTCCTGCCTAAAATTGCACACCCACTAAATGGACAGGGATATACATCTGGAAATCCTTACACTATAGGCACAGCCTCAGTTGCCAGATTTTGAATATCTTTAGTGATATTCTGGGGATTCCCATCTAGTTCTTACCAACTACTCCCTTGATATACTTCCAACTGAGGATCATATCAGGATATCTTGACTACAGAGTAGCAACAGTGTCATTACAGACAAGAAGCTCTAATTACGAAGTCCCTGAGAAGAGTATCTCATGCTTGAAAGAGGATTTGCCCCATAAAAGAGTGTCTAGCAGCAGAAAACTTCTAGATGTCCTACACCATCCATAGTTCAATGACGCCTAGGAGAAATGCATCAAGACAGAACTGGGGAGGATACCTTGAGGCTTCTAGGGATAAAAGAGGGAATGCTCAATTTAAAGCTACTCCAAACCAATAATCCAATTGGGGAAGCAGTCATTTAGTATAAAATATATGGAAATGAAAGGTATATTGTTGGATCTTAGCTCAGGAACTTCCCATGATGTAAGTAACTCCACAAAGAGAAGGGACTTCTTTGAAATGGAAATGATAGGAGATAATGTCATCTATTTGACAGAGACCTTTGCAGGGATTTAAAAATTTATATAAAGCAAAAGACACTCCAGTAGTTACTGCTGTCCTGGATCATGACTTGTATTTTTGTGAGGGGCTGGGATGGATGCCCTATGTTTAATCACCTATCGGGTTCACATTACTAATGGACAAGGAGCCAAAGACATGCCTTGATGACAGAATATGGGCTTTGGGATCTTCTTGAGGCAAAAGAGAAAGATCTTTCCAGAAGAGAAACCATAAGCCAGAAATACATAAAGACATATATTTCCTTTTATTTCTCACACAGAAACCAAAATCTGACTTATATTTTAGGCTTGGTGCTTTCCAAAGTGCATTTGCAAGTTCTACAAATGCAAGTTCTTGCATTTTGCAAGTTCTACATGATTCAGTTTGGGAGGACATGGCAACAATTTCATTACACGGCTGTCCTCCAGACTCTTGATAACGTATTTCAAACAGAACAAAGAAGAAACATTGCCTTATCTTGTTTTCCCTCCTAGAATCTAAAGTCAACAACAATAAAAAATTCCATTGAAAATTAATATTTTGCTACTGAAAAATAGAAAGAAAAATTCACTGCTGGAGTTGTTGAGAATAGAAGCTGGGAGAAACCAGAAGTTATAAAATAAAAGGAATAAGAACAAATGTAAAGACCAAGGCCAATTAATACCCAAAGGAAAATAATCCCTAAAGTAAGCACTGATGCTGAGAAAAAAATAACTTCTTCCAAGTGATGAAAACACCATATTGCAAATTATTACATGCGGGACAGGATACTATCATTTCACGAACAAAAGCATGTTCTCATCTCCCGGACTTGATGAAGCTGACAAACACAATCAAAACCGTTCTCAGTGAATTCTCAAGAGGGAAGAGTTCAGAAGGCTTTTCTGTCTTGTAAGTGAGCACCTGAGAACTTCCATCCATCCTTGTGTACCCAATACAGACGTGTGTGTCCCTGGAATGGAGCGCTTTCTCTAGGTCAGTGTCTGATCTAACCAATAGCTACTCCCACCCCCAATAATCACCTGGGCACTGTGTGTCAACTCACACGCTGGAGTTAACCATTAACTGAGGCACAGATGGCAAGCACAGAACAGTACTCAGAAATAAGTGTAAGCCTCAGATTTCCCAACTGTGAAATCAGGATGATAGGAATACCTTCTTTACCTAATTCATAGGACTTTGCAAATCAACAGAAAAAAATGCATGCAGTAGCTCTTTATAAATATGTGCACGGCTTTGCAACTGTCATCAATATATCATAATTAATTATAAACAGTGCATAAAAATTCAGTAAACTGAGTACTTTAAGGTGGTAGGATTCTCATATTTGCTTCAAATAATAGACTCTTAAGTTAATTAGATGTTAGAATTCTTGGGGCGCCTGGGTGGCTCAGTGGGTTAAGCCGCTGCCTTCGGCTCAGGTCATGATCTCAGGGTTCTGGGATCGAGTCCCACATCGGGCTCTCTGCTCAGCAGGGAGTCTGCTTCCTCCTCTCTCTCTCTGCCTGCCTCTCTGCCTACTGTGATCTCTCTATGTCAAATAAATAAATAAAATCTTTAAAAAAAAAAAAAGAATTCTTTT
Organism: Mustela erminea; assembly: GCF_009829155.1. Lineage (NCBI taxonomy): Eukaryota > Metazoa > Chordata > Mammalia > Carnivora > Mustelidae > Mustela > Mustela erminea. Next base: position 28,174,001 of record NC_045622.1, read on the forward strand.
GCCACCTTTGTAGTTTTAATGCCTATCTTCGTGGTACATGGGAGGAAAGTAAAGCTCAGTGATTCTGACCTGCTCAGGGTTCTATAGAGAACCCCCATGAGATCTGAGGATTGGGCCCAGGTCTGTTCTTTGCCATCCATGCACTGGGAAAAAAACACACTAGGAGGATGCAGTGGCAGCCAAATGACAGGATGTGGAAGAGATGAGGAACACAGGTGATCCTGTAGCCAGGGGTTAGAGACGATGGAAGGATGCTCCTGACATGGAAGACAGGGGGTTTCTGTCCTCCTCAGGCCAGTTCCTCAAGCATCTGATCTCTCTGCCATTTGCACTGGCACTTCCTGTCCTTCATCACTGAGTGAAATGTGTCTTGACAGTCTGATAGGCATTTTCTATCTCTGATGTTCCCACATTCTGTTTTCTGTCTTTCTAGAAAATGCAACATCAGGGGAGAGGTCTGAATATTTACTATTAATTTCTCCTCTGAAAACAAGTAGGGAAAAAAAATACCCTCACCATTAATTGTTTCTGACAAGTATTGAAGAATATAATATCCCAGAGAGCAGGAGAAAGCAGGATTTGATTACTTTGAAACAAGACAGGGAAACCAGGGTGGGGAGCAGTGAAGTTGATTCCTTTCTTGCATAAAAATTCAGACGTGGGGCTGTGTCCCCCTCACAGTGGGATCAGCATCCCTTTTCTGTTTGTGGGGGAAGCTCCGTCTAAAGGAGTCAGGCTGCATATCAGAGATGCAGCCAGCACTCCTTCCAGGTGTCAGATGATTTGTGAATAACGGACTCTGAGAAAACAGGCCCTGGGATAAAGTGCTGCTGCAGACCCACAAAGACAGAAGGGGGAGAATGTGCCGGAAGCAATCAGAGCTTTTTGAGAAGCAATGAGACTTGGTGGCACATCCCTCAGCCAATCGGCTCACCAGGCTTTGCAGGCTATCGGATAATTAGTCCCAACAAATTCACTGTGAATAAGGTATTAATAGATCTCCATTTACAAAATGGGTAGGGAGTAGAGCAACATGAGGCAACCTGGCCAAGGATCAAAATAGCAATCTGATAGCAGCACTAGGGAAAAAAAAAAAAGCCAAGAGAAGCAGACATCAAATCCCAAGTCGAAGTAACCAATCCAAAGCCTTTCAAAACAAACATACAAGCAGATATATGACTCTTTATGCAAGCCCTACGGGACTTGGGGAGGGTAGCAACTGGCTCTCAGTGTTCCCCTGCTCTCCCGCTCCCTGACTCCATGCACCTAAACTGAGTTTTCAACTATTTGAAGACCGCGTTCTCTTGCTCGTTTCACTCCCTCTTAAAAACTGTTCCTTCCACTGTGAGCCCTCACAACCTCCACGACCCTCACTTTTCATGACCGATTTTGGCCTATCTTTTGGGCTTCTCTTAGATGTTCCCTCAAGGATCTTCCCCTGACCTCTAAATCTGGGTTATATGCGCTCCCACGATATACTGTGCTTTCTCTCGCCCCAGTGTCTGTTGGTATCTACCACTAAAATGAGCAAGCAGGAACCTGTGTCTGTTCAGCTTAACTGTTTACCCTCAGGACTTAGAACAATGCCCGGCACATATCAGGATCTCGATCAATATGTATTGCATGACTGACTGGGACACACTCCTTGCCTTAAGGAAGCTTTCAATTTAGTGGGTAAGGCAGACACACACAGTGCAATGGAGTGGAAAGTGTTGAGCATAAAGTAAGAATAGAACTAGCAAGCTTTAACATTCCAAACCAGAACGTTATGGTTAATGCCACGGCATATGCTATTGCTTTAGATTAGAATCCGATTCCAATAGATTCTTTCATGCTGGAGAGCTTCCCCAGGTTTCAGGGTGGGTGAGATATCTAAATGGGGATCCCCCCTTTTAAATTCCATCTCAGAGACTTGCTTGTCACTCTTTGGACAGATAAAGACCTTCTAGATACATCTACTGCATTGTCTGTCTTAAACGGAGAACTATGATTCTGCACCTTGCACTGATAAATAATTGTTAGTTTCCCTAGAGAGACTCTTTAGTATAACGGAGAGGACTTCTGTGGGTGGTGGAATGTAGTGTGTTGGAAAGAGCATAAGTTTTGGAATTAAAATGACCTTGGCTCCTATCCCAGCTCCTCAATTTACTAGCAGTGTGATTTGGTGAGCACGTTACAGTCTCTCTGAGCCTACTCTTAGCATTGCTGTAGGGTTGTATAGATTAGTATTATATTACAGTCTTGAGCCTCTATAATTCTCATCAATGGCATATAAACAAATGATTCCATACCCTGTCTCTACCCCTTTCTAGCTGTATGGTTCCTAAGAAAGTTTTCTGATCACTCTGAGTTTCAGTTTTCTCATCTTTAAAATGGGACAATCAATCTTCTTGCACACATAATGTAAGGATTAAATGAGGCACATACTAAAGTTTTTAATTGGGTATCTGAATCATAACAGAGGACAAACAGAAACCTTTACCATTTATTATATTGGTTATAATAAAATGTTGTCAAATACCTCCTGGCCCTGATCCACAATAAAGCATAACTGTTTTCTGTCTTTTATCTCCCTCTCTAGTCCACACAATATATATATTTCCTTTTGTATGATCTGCAGTGTTTACCGATGGATTCAATGATGAATGGCTCTGGCATTTCCCTTGATTAGGTGCCCCCCTGCCTCTCTTTCCTAGCCCAGCCAAAATTTCCGACCAACTCTTTGGGCCCGAGCAGAGCTCTGGATCTTCAAAACATACCATATTTTAGGGGACTTCTTAAGCTGATTTTGCTGTCTTGAAGTTAATTTAGAAATACAATCACCAAACAGTTCATTATAAGACACTTTCTCTTTCCGGTCAACTGATAGAATAATGTCATGATGTGGAAGCTCTTAGAAGCTGAAAGGGGCCTTTCCCTGAGCATTCAGGTTTTGTTCCTAACCAAAAGAGGATATTAGGTTGTTAACAGAAGATTGGTCTAGTCAGCCTTCTGAGGCTTCTTTACAGAGGAGACAGCTGATTTCCTCTTTAGATCCGAGTACATTAAAGTTCACAATTAATTTAGATAACACCATATGAGCTGATAGTAAAATGTCTAGCAATTAAATAATGAATGTGAGGGAGCCACAGTCATCAGAGATATCAGAATACACCTTTATTATAATGATGTAAAATCAGTGTGTTTTCAGATGATTTAATTATAGATCGACAGGAAAAAGTGCAAAACCGTAGATTAACAATTTTTAGGTACTGCATATATTAAAATCTGTTTCCAAAACTATGATTAGTATTGAGCAGGTTAAATTCACCATCTCTATAAAAGAGAATTTGTAGATTCCAAATATAATAACTTAGTATGAATAGAGATAGAGCTCTGAGCTAGGAGTATGATATGGGTTGATAATCTCTCCTTTCACATGATATGAAGTGAAGCTGGCTAAGTAGTGCATACATTTCTCAAAAAGCGGATTTTGCCACCGTGCTATTTAGGTCTTGGAGTAAAAAACATTGGTCCCACGGGCTTGCAATGAATGCAAAATGAAGAATCAACTGGTATTGTGTTTTTGTTTCTACAATCTAGAGGGCACCATTTACACAGTAGAATATGTAAATGACAATTCTCAGCTTGTGTTCCAGGGAAGCTGGTGGCTCCTGGGAACCAATAATGTCCTGCTTTTTCCTAGAGACAGTGAGAGCCCTAAGGTGAGACACACATCTCAGACCAATAAAGACCTATGAGTTCTTCAGTTTGGAAGCCACTCTTTACGTCTAGGAGTAACGGTTCATTTATCTGGGAAGAAAGACATCTCTGAACAATAACACTCAATGCACATGGCATTTTCAGTGATACCATCAAACATGGGAATTGATGAAATCCCACACAGAAATTCCTGGGTGGGGAGAAAGGAGGGAGTGGGGAGGCAGAAAAAAATACAAACTACAACAGCAGCGGCAACAGCAACAACAACTTTCTGCAGAAAGTAGCTGTATATGACTCTCAACAGGGAGGAGAGATGCCTTTCAAAAAACCTCAGAGCAACAGGTGTTTTCCCCCAGAGGGAGATAGCACAGTCGGTTTGGGAGCTCCATGGCCTTCTTGCACACGGACACACTAACATTCTATTTCTCAATAGCCAGTACAGTTTGTCACATTGTTAGGGACTGGATTCTCTTTAAAAGTTGTGTGTGTGTGTGTGTGTGTGTTTTGTTTGTTTGTTTGTTTTTTCTTAATGACAGTTAAAAAAATAAAAAGAACAAAGAATACTGAATTTCATTTAAGCCCACCTGCTATCTGTTTTAGGCAGCAGTAAAAATTCACATTAACAGGCTAAACATGGGAGCACATGGAGGCTGAATTCCATATCAGAAACAGACAGTATCATCCATGTGCACAAAGAGCAGCAAACCATCTCTCTAACCAGAGAAGCATTGTTGATCAGATTACGTTTTTGTAAGAGGAAGAAGAATATCCTAGCATTGTGCAAGGATTCTGGCAAAACTTAGCACCCCTGCAGGAAAGTTCTTCATGTTAATGAAAGGAATGAACAAAAGGAAAATACCTCCAAGAGGTGTGATTTTATACATTTTATTTTCGTAGCTAGTTAACTACAAGGTATAACTCGAAAATACAGGAAAGCTTAAGTAAAAGATGAGACTTGGGAGCTCCTGAATGCAGACATTTGAATCTAATTCTCACATCTTAGTCTGTGGTCCTTTCAATGTAGAGGTGCTAAGAATGACAGCAAAGACAGCAAGAACAGACTTCTTGTTACTTTGTCATCTTTGTGTTTAATTTCAGGTTTTATTTAGGTGAGATCTTTTGGTCGGAAAGACTGATTGACTGATTGACAGAAAATGGAAAGCAAACCTATTCTCTTAGACCCATTGAGCATATTATGGAAGGGATGATGTTCTCAGTGTTTTCTCCATGTAGCCTCACACTATGAGCATTAGCTAGATGAGGAATTAGGCCACCGGAGAACTTAAAAATATCACACTGTTGGGGAAAAGAAAATAACCTCTTTCCTTATCTGGAAAATGAGAAGCCTAGACAAGTGTTACCTCCGGTTCCTCCAGGGTCCGAACTCTGTTTCTCTGATTCCTGAAGACCTATTATAGGGAGAATGTTAGGAGAGAAATACTAAATACTAGTGATATGTTTTTTGGCTTCCATTTAATGTAGCTACCTGGGTATCTGTTTATTTTCTGATGTGTGCATTTCTTCTTTAATTCAATAATGAGTTTCCCTGGTTGAGAGTTTGAGAACACTAAGCAGCTAGTTTTAGCAGTTTATATTTTAACAACGCAGGGGCTCACAGAATTTCAGACAACCACGAAAAAGAAAGAAAAATGCCCTCCATTGAGAAGGTTCACATTTATCTTAATCTTGTCAGAAGCATGATGCATTCCAAGTCTGGAGTCATAGGTAAGAGGTTGTGGAAAGGACATCCCGAGTCTGCACGGCAGTCTCCATGGTGCTACCAACTTTGCAGAGGGAGCCGAGGAGGCCCAGAGAGATTACCAGAAGCTTTAGCTTGAGGAAGTGGTTGAGTGAGTATCAAATCTGCTGTAACCCAGTTCACATCCGTGTATTCCATTCTGAGCTACCTCTTAAAGTAGACAGTCATTTGGCATTCACTCTGAGTCTATAAGAAAGGGTGCTCTGATCTAACATGATAGAAAGAGAAGGGCTTTTGCAACCAGGAATGCCTGCACCTGCTATTTTCTTAACATAAGACTTTAAGTGAGTCCTATATGCTTTCTGCATTTAAATTTCCTAACCTGTAAAATAAGAGGATGATAATATGTACTTCAAAATATCTCTAGAGACTACAGAGGATAATATACATAAAATATCTTGCTTTCCCAGAGCCTGGTACAGAGTCTGAGCACCCAATAAATAGCAGTCTTCTTGAACCATGTTGAAGGTTTTAAGGACTATTACACACACACACACATATACGCATAAGGAGCAGCCTCTTCAGTTTTCAAAACCCGGAGCTTTGACACTGATGGGCATTGCCTGAATGTAAACTGAAAACACGAAGGAAGCTGGACCTTGCACATGTTAGAGAGAAAAATTTTAGTAGGGTTAAGTAGCAGGAAGAGAGAGTATCATCATCTCCTGGGCGATAATCACGATACCACTCAGCTGCCCCGTGTGGGAGGTGCCATGCCAAGGATGTACATTACTTCACCGACCACATATACGTACAACCTTCTGAAGGAGGTAGTATTGTGGGTCCTGTTTTTCAGAGGAAGAAACTGAACCTTAGGGGCTGGATTGATAGAACTAACATCCTCAGTCCTGTGCAGTATTACCACACCATGGAAATGTTCCGGAAACTATTACAAATATAAAATTGTCACCAGAATTTTACCTTACACCTGAGTCAATTATGCACCGATATACTATATGGATCCAGAATGACTTTCTCATTCATTTGTTTGTGCACGGATTCATTCTACAAAATTAAGTTAGCACTCAGTATTATGTGCCAGGCAGTATGCTAAATGCAAGTGTTATAAAGATGAAAATCTACAGTCCCAGCACCTAAGCTGTTCAGGCAAACCTAATGAAACAATGCAATGTGTTTCGATTGGACCTCCACCCACCCCCATCCCCATCTGTGTTCCTCGCTGTGATGTTCATCTAGGGACAAGCTCTCTGAGCCTCGCGGCCATTCTCAAGGGGAGAGGGCTGCTTCCTATCTAGTCCCTATCTGCATGAACAGTCCCAATCTATTGCTTCACCTCTTATTAGAGGCTCTTGTCTCTTAGTTCTTATACTGCTTGCTGCGTTATTTAGGATGAATGATAAATGGCAAGTTGAAGTGCTCTATAAAGCAGCTGTAAGGGCATTTGAACTGAAAAAAATAAATAAATAAAAAGGTGGAAGATAAAGCAATTTGCTAGTAGAGTAACAAGGAAAGATCTAACAGCCCAGAACATCATGCAAATTGCCGTTATTTCTTATCAGACAGTATTGTATAGGATTATTGACTAACTAAAATATGTTGCAACCAGATCTACAAAGCTGTGTATTTATGAGGCATACATCAGAATGTAGATTTTCCATATACAGAACACCACTTTTAAACAGTACTCCTAGGAGCGCCTGGGAGACTCAGCCGGTCAGTGTCTGGCTCTTGACTTTCACTGAATTCATGATCTCAGGGTTGTGGGATCCAGCCCCATGTCAGGCTCTGTGCTTAGTACAGAGTCTGCATGAGAGAGGCTCTTTCCTTCTCCCTCTGACTCTTTCCCCTGCTTGTCTCTCTCTCTCTCTCTTTCAGATAAATAAATAAATAAAATCTTTAAACAGTACTCCTTGTCATTGGATCGTATTTGTGTTTCTGACTTAGCCCCTACGGTCACATGAAAGGCTTGATCATTTCTTTTCAGCCAAGCAGAGAGACGCTGTGGTGCAGAGTGTGAGTCAAGAGAAAGGGAGCAGGGAGGCGGGGGGTGGCTTGCAGGAGTGGCACGTGAGCTAGGTCTGAACATGCAGGATCACATGCTGAGAACATGTATTTCTTATTTTACCAAACTCACAAATATACATCAGTGTGTTTCCTTCCATGGCCTCAATGCATTTCTTGTTAAAGAAAATCTCTTTGTGAAAGCCTTTGACAGACTATCCAAGCACAAAGGAATGAGTAGGACACGGAGAAGCCAAGTCTCGATAAAGTGGTGAGTCGCCAGGGGGTGGAAGAAATGTTATCGCTTCTACTCCTTGTTGGAAAATGAAGGGCCTTCCTTAAATCAAAATTTCCCTTTGCTCTTAATGCGACGACAGTCTAGAACACTCAGCCTGCTGCTGAGATAGTGGCTTCTCGCTGGGTTTGGATTATTCAAGAGCTCTGCATTTAATCTCAGACGGCTGCCAGGGGTTTCAAGGAGAGCTAGACGGAGCAAGAAGCAGCCGTGGACTGCTGGAAGGGGGTGTTGCCATGGGAGGAAATTAAGTTTGTTGACTTATGTGACCCTCTTTTTTTACTTTAACTCTAGCTGGTGTCACAGAGCAGAGACATAAATCGGCACCTTCTCTCAGGCAACTATGTGAACAGGAAGAAAGGGGAGGGGTTAAAAGGGAAGAAAGTGTCTAGAACCAAGCAAGAAAGACTAATGGGCCTCGGGAATTTAGGGGGACGCAGAAAGTGATATGAGTGATCCAAGTGAGGAAGTGTGAACCCCTGGGAGCAAGTGCAGGAGGCGAGGGGCCCGAGGTTCAGGTCTCCCCACCACAAACCAAACCCTGCTTTCCAGTCCTTCAGAGGCGGGAGGAGCTGAGAGCTGCTCCCCACACACACCCCTCAACCTGTTTCCTCTGTCTCATTAAGCCTGTCCATGAAAGGTCAAGATTGTAATAATGTGAGGGCCTTACGTTCTTTCTCTTGCAGAACTGGAGTTCAAGAGACAGAAGTGATGTGTGTGTGAGTGTGCTTGTGTGTGTGTTTTGCAGAAAAAATTTTTTTTTAAATTAATTAGTAAAAATTCTTCTTGGGCTTTAAATAATTCCTCAAGGGAGCAGATGCCAAGGAGATATGGTCTTCTCCCTTCTGTAGCAAGAATGGTCCCATTTTCTTAAAAAAGAACCACTTCCCTTTTCTGGAGGCCCTCGCAGCCTCAGGAGTACTGATTGTTAGGGGAGAAATGGTCAGTCCCATAGCAAACTGATTTTTCTCAGTATCAGTGGAATCTTTCAATAAGGGAAAATCTCATTGTAAGACTATGGGCAAAATCCACAATATGTACAAGTTCAAATACTACTACTTCTACATCCATGTATTAGGTCCTCTGAAAACACACAGTAAAAACAGTATAATTTTAATAGTTACATGTGTGATATCAAAGTACATACAAAACATGTTTATACACACGCAGCCACACTCATCGCCACATTCAGATCTAAAGAAAGTACATACTTCTCTGTTTGCTATCTGTCATGCCCACAGCCTAAGTCCTAACTGGTAGGAGTTCCAAGAATCATGTATTCATATGCCCATTGCTGAGCACTTTTTATGGGTTGAATTCCGTCTTCCAAAAGGGTAGGCAAAGCCTTAACCTCCCGTACCTGGGAAAGTAACCTTATTTGGCTATGGGGTTGTGGCAGATATAATTAGATAAGATGAGGTCCTATTGGAGTAGGGTGGGCCACAATACAATATGCCTCTTTCCCTTAAAAGAAAAAGAGAAGAGACACAGAAATAGAGTCACAGAGATTGAAGTGCTACTCCCAAGAGCCAAGGAACACCAAAAATCTTTGAACAAACACCAGAAGCTAAGAAAAGACAAGCAAAGAATCTACCCTACGAGTTTCAGAGGCAGCATGGCCTTGCCAATACCATGACTCTGAACTTCTAGCCTCCACAACTGTGAGATAATAAAGTTCTGTCCATTTCAGCCACCTAGCTAGCAGTTCCTTGTTTCAGCAGCCCTAGGAAACTGATCCAGCACAGACATGCTACGTTTGATGAACTGAATAGTCCCCATTTTCCAGAATCTTAACGTCCAGCCTACAAGGCCCCCACACTGCCATTCCGTATCAAGCCACAGATCTTTTGAAAAGAATTAATCAAGTTGAAGCCCAACTTTAAGGTTTCTCTTGGGATTCCCACCTCAAATCCTACAAAAGACAACCAGAGAGATAAAAAGGAAAACACAATTCAGCTGGAAAGCTTAAGACCTTCCCTTTGTTAGAAGCTGTGTGTGTCATTTATTTTAATTTGCCTTGGGACACTTGACTAAGATTTTTGTCTTTCAAACTTATGTCTCCTGCCCTTATGGTCAGAGAGGCAATCATGATTTTAGCTGTCCCAAGAATATTTCTGGGTTGGGCCACAATCAATAATTAAATTAATTTACTGACAAAGCATCCTTCAGCTTCAGAGTGAGTTCCTTGGAAGAATCTGTGCTTTTTCCAGGCGAAGGGAAACAAGGAAATTCAATCAACTCTCCGTGGTCAACCTGGATTTTCCCAACTGAGGAGTTCCTTTTTTCCTTTTTTTTCTCAAAAAATATGTATTCCTTGTAGGGGCACCTGGGTGGCTCAGTGGGTTAAAGCCTCTGCCTTCAGCTCAGGTCATGATCTCAGGGTCCTGGGATCCAGTCCTGCATCGGGCTCTCTGCTCAGCAGGGAGCCTGCTTCTCTCCCATTTCTCTCTGCCTGCCTCTCTGCCTACTTGTGATCTCTGTCTGTCAAATAAATAAACAAAATCTTTAAAAAATATATGTATTCCTTGAATAACAGGGATCATCTTGAAAAGAGTTTCTCAGACTTCAAGGTTTTCTAAGCCAGTAAAATTTAAAAGAAAAAAAAAAGGTAGAATTAGGTGACAAATCTTTTGCCAAGTAAAATATCTTTTATCTCTTATCATTAATTCTTAAAAATAAAGGGAGTATTTTTACTTCATAAGGATGTGGGGATAAAAATCTCAGCTGTTCACATGACAGGATGTTGGGGACATTCCACGGGCTTTGATCTCCTTCTTTTTCTTATTCCTCTGCAGATAAGGGCTTCCTTATGGACCAGCCTCTGTGCCTGGATTGGCATTTAGAAACTAGTGACCTCGAGAATGTTACCACTATCCATCTTGCTTTGCCTCCACAAACACTGATAGGAGCTCCAGCTCCACCAGGAGAATGACAATTTGAGATTAATATAACACAGTTGAAAACATGCCCTCTCTCTGCTGGACACTAAGTGTGTCGGGAGCTGAGGATGTGCTCATTCACCACTATTACTTGTACCAAGCAAAGTGTCCAACAAATGGATGTTTAATATTTATCTGTTGATGAAAAGAAGAAAGGAATCGTAGGCCTTGTTCTCATTTCCTACCTTGACATTCATGTCTTTATACTACTCAAACTATTACCTTTTTTTTTTTTTTTTAACCTCTTGGTCATATTTGTCATTCTGAGAGTTTTAGGTTCTCTACATGCCCACTAAAGTATGACCAAATAGAAAACAAAAAAAGAAGAGTTATAGTTAGAGAATGAATAGTGGCCAAAACCTCAGAGATAAGATTAAGGCCAGGATTCAGTATGAAGACTGACTCCCAAAAATGAGAAACAATTTTTGGAAAAATACACATTTTGGAATCAAGAATCTATCTGTTATAGCAAAATGTTTTATAAATGCACTTATATTAGAAGACTCACCCAGAAACATCAACATGATTAGGAGGGTACTTATTAATAAAATATAGGCAGCTCCTGATACATCCTGAAGAGCAACACAGAAAAACAAATTCTGACCTTGGCAAGTCTAACATACTAAACAAATAAGATGAAGTGATGAGGGAAAATAAGAAACTGGGGGTGATGTCCACTGTGTTTCCAGCATCAGCTGAGTGCTCACTGCTGGAGTTCCGTTTACTGTTCTTAGGAAATTCCTACTGCATTGCCCTTATGGCTGTTGCTAACCTCCTCTTTCATCTACCTTGCCCACTTCTTACTTTTAAAAGTAAATTCATTTCAGGTTAGCTCATTCCAACTCTACCCCCCATAGCCCTTCCTCCATTTCTCCCTCATTCTTTCCCCTTCCAGATCCTGTAGTGTCTTGGTCCTCTCCCAGTTGTAGACCCTTTGTCTTTTCCACTTGCCTTTATTTCTACCTGTGAACATGCTCATGTCCAATTTCTTCTTTACAAAGAAAGAAAAAACAAAGAACACCAGAGACTCTTTCTTTCCTTCATTTTTTACCCTAGTCTTCTTAAAAGATTAATGCCTTTACCCCCATACCCATTCACTCCTTAATCCCTAGCACCCTGGACTGTGGAAATATTCTAAATCCATGAGGACTTCCTAATTATCAAATCAAAAGGCCTTTTTCTTATATCCTATTTTTCTTAATCTCTACAGTACCTGATCCTGATCATTCCCTTTCTTGAAATGCTCTTTATCCAAGATACTGAGGCCATTAGACCACCCAGTTTATTTATTTTTCCAGCTTCTTCAACAGATCTCTCCATTCACCTCTTTCCTTCCCCTGCCATTAATTTTAGCCATTACCCAGGACCTTTGAATGACCCCTTCCATTTCAATGGCTTTACTTCCTTCCTTTGTGCAAAAGACTTCCAATCTCAAGTTTCAGACATATTTCAAATTCTATCATCTGTCTATCTATCTCTCTATCAATCATCTATTTACCTATTTATCATCTATCATTTCCTGCAAGTATTTTAAATTCATCCAAAACAAATTCTACTTCTTGGTATCCTTAATTCTGTTCATTGTTACATGCTCTAGAACCCTCTTCTCCCCACACAGTCCAACTCACACAGACTTAAAACTTATTATTACTCATCTTTGACTCCTCTCTATGCTTGGCTGCTTTGCATTTTCAAATTCTCGTCAAGTTCAGCCATCAACTTTAACTCACTACCACTCCCTAACCAGGCCTGCACAGTTGCAATCAACTTGCTGCCCTGTCCAAAAGTCCTACTTTCATACTAATTTTCTTATTTTAAAAGAAATAAAATGTGCAGATAGATCAACATGAAGAATTAACAGTCATATATTTATATAGCCAAGAAAGCATCATTTTTCTGACATACAAAGACAAAAATATTTATGTATTCATTAATTTTTTTTATTAACTTAGGCATTTAGGTCAATTCTGGATAAAGTTCTACTATCATGCTGAAATTATCCTGCAACATAAATGTTGCTGACTAGCCATATGAGCTTGCAAAATAACTATTTTATATCACCCTCAAATCTTTCCCCTTCAAGTTATGTGGCATTTTTGGGGTGGGAATGAGGGGAATAAATAGAATGATTCCTTTCTTTATATATTCGTTCCAGGTCCAGCATCTACACACACGAACACCAACTATTACCAAGAATTACTTTATTTGATGCTGTCCAGAAACCTGGACAGATATTATTGTCCATCTTTTATAAGTGGGGAAAGTGAAATGAAGAGAGAGGAAGTTATGAAATGTCCAAGTTCACTTAGTTCACGGTTAGAGGTGCGATACAAGGATGTATTCTGACTCCAGCATTAAGGTTATTTCGGAATGCCAGAGCAGCCCCTTTAAATGCTGTGGTTCTGGAAATGTGATTGGATGGGTCACAGAACTTGGAGAGTAAGCCCAGAAGACGTTGGCTGTAATGCCTATTGCCCCATGGATGTGTATATCCAGCCTCCACCAGGACTCGGTTTTCAAAGCCCATTTGAATGTTAAGCTTGGATCTCTGAGCATGGAAAGCACCCACATGCCATGACTGAAGAGACTAAAACCATGAGAACAAGCATCTGCTTTCAGGTCCCTGTGAGAACCCACACAAAGATAACAGGCAATGAAGGAAATGTGCAGTGCTTCCTGTCATTAATATTGTTTCATTTTTCTTTCCTTTAAAAAAGTATTTAATGAACCCATTTCTTTAGAGATGAGTGAAAAGCTACATCAATAAAATAATATTGCTGTCAATATGGGATGGCAGTAATTATTTGATTCACCTTTTAATTGTCAGCTTGGACTCATATTCCCCTCTCCCTATGTTCCCATAGGGAATTTCTCCTTCCTGAAGGACATACCCACTGTGTGTGCATGTATGTGCACGTGTGTGTGTGTGCACATGTGTGTGTGCACTCACGTGGTCATGTGCCGGCAAAAGACAGGATAGAGATGGGGGGCTGCCATCCTGGACATGTGACTTTCTTTCTGAGAATATTAGGAAGCCCCAGTTTTAGCAGTGGATCCAAGCCTGTTCTCTACTACATCACCAATAGCAATAAACCTAATCTTTTTGTTTGTTTCTTAAAAAAAATCTGCCTATCATCTGCTTGATTGAGTCCAAATTCAGTGGTGGGGAATAGAGGGGTATGTTAACTCTAATGTCTCAAACTCACCACTCACAGGAATTCCTTTAGGTCTATACTATCTTCATTTCACAGATGAGAAAACTGAGACTCACAGCCTTTAAGTAACTTACTTTCCCTGGCCTCATCAACAGCAGATTGGGCATTAAAACCCAAGTCTGTTCAGCTCTAACGCCTGTGCACTCACCCACCAAATTATAGTGCTGGCGCTTAACCCTGAGTGATTCCACAGAATCAAGGTCTCATCTTTCTGACTTAGCCACTGGCAGCCCAAGGTTGATAGAAGCAACTGAAGCGAGAGTCTCTGCAATCCCAAACCCGGGCCCCAGTCTTCTGGCAATAAGTAAGTAAACAACAATCTCCCTCTCCTCCTTAAACCCGTTCACTTGGAGCATTTCCATGCCATGAAAGTAGGGATCATGGTATGACCCACTCAGAACAGGTCACTTCTTTTCCAGGTGTCAGTTCTCGCTACAGAATGCCTGGTGCTGCTCTCAGCAAGCACAGAGGTGTGGCCAGGGCTCAGTGCCTATGAGCTCTCCTAAGCAACTGTGGGCAGTTTAGCACAAACGGCCCTACAATCCAGCATTAATTTCCTGTCTTCCAGTCTGAGGGCTCCTGATAAGGAGTTGTCTGGCTAAGGAGCTGAAGGAAAAGCGGGTTCCGGTCCCAGCAAACTCAATACTTCATTTCCTCCCTGCCAGAGTTCTTTCCTCCAGCTTCTGTGGCCCAGAGCTTGGGATGATGGCAGGAGTCGCTTTCAAGCAAGCCCCTCCTTCCTCCACTTGAACCCCAGCCCCAGCTCCAGCTTCCGCTGCTTTCTGCTGGTGCCTCTGCCAGCCTGGCCATACACCACTTCAGAGAATCTCAACCATGATTGAAAAATGTCTTTCCACAACAGGCAGAGAAATGAAATTCTCCCCTATTTCAATTATTTCACCTTCTCAAGCAAAGAAATGAAAAACACCTCGGCTCATAAAGAATGAAAAAGAAATCCATGTTCTTTTGAATTAAATCTTCTCTCTAAACTTAGAGAAGCTGAAGGTATTTGTGTGAATACTGGTGCACAATGAGTTAATTCCTTTTTTTGTTTGTTTCTTTGCCTTTTTTTTTTTTTTTTTTTTTTTGAGGAAATAGTCAGGTGGGCATTGTGTGTGCTTCTCCTCCGGACACTCTCACCATCCCTCAATCCAGATAGCAATAAAAAAGCAGAACAAAAAGGGTGAGACCAGAACAAAAACAGGGTCGTGACAGGGTAAATCTGTTTTTTGAACCTCAGGAGTTAAGTTGTGTAGAGGCATTGGGAACGCAGAGCAAAGACAGAATATGAAGTCTGTTTTCAATGACCTTACTCATCAGACAAAAGAGTTTTACCCTCTTACATTTGCATATAGAAACCACTCTATACGTTTTGTTGTATCTTCCATTTAGTTAAGGCTTGCAAATAAATCTTAATCCTTTCCCAGCTTCTCCTTCTCTCTTCTTGGAAATAGCATGCTTAGAACTTTGCGTCATCTCAGGAGTATCCAGAGCAATGATTTAAGAATACAAATTTCATCTGATGTTGCAGGAGGAAAAAAATTGTTGAGCAGAAACTGGTCTAAAACATTCTTCACCTATGGGAAGCCAGAAAGCGATTTCAATGAACTAACAGATCTTCTGTTACCTCAGCTAAAATATGAATTACCAGATGGCTTTGGAGGAGCACTTCATTCGGGAAATCTACTCTGTTCTCTCTTCCCACTACATCCAAGACAAAATTAGATCCCCTAATGTTTATGCATATCTCTAGAATAACACTTAACAGTTGTCTGTTGACCAACAGTTGCTTGAGGATCCACGTTTGAATAATGGAATTCTCAGTCCCTTGCATGTAGTAACTGACTGATATTTCAGGAAGGAGGAAGAGGTGCAGTGAGGTTACAGTACACATGGGGGTCTGGTTTGTGGGCATAAGCTGTTAGCTTTGCTGCATGAAAACAATGAGGCCTCTGAGATCTTTTGTGAACCAGTTTATCTGCCAGCGATGTGGTGCTGAGAGTGTCAAGTATTTTAAGAGTGTAAGGAATCCCTGTGACTTGGGATCCACTGCTAATTAGAACGACAGCTGGTGAGAAAGCAGGAGTCTTCACCAAGAGCAAGGAGGGAGCAGGGGTCGGGTGTTGCCCTTCACAAATTCCACTCACTATCCTAAACATTTTTGGCATTGTACTAAGCCATCAGGGAAGATTATTCCAGCCTGGTAGCTAAAGAGTTTCTACAGAGACAGTAGACCAATTTTCAGAAGAAGAAAATATCCACTGTGGGCTGATTTATCCTGTAGACTCTGTCCCTCACTGGGGCTCACTCCTAGCTCCAGAGAAACCTTGAAGAAAGCATGGTGGAAGATCTACAAGGAAAGATAAAGCGCCACCAGCATCCCGACTCCTCGTAGGACCAGATGATTTTGAACTTGAAAGGAGAATGCTCAGTCCTAGTCCTCAAGTAACCCCCCCCACCCCCAATCAATTCTAAAATGCTTAAAGAATAAAGCTCAGTCCTAGTCCTCAAGTAGCCTCCCCACCCCCAAATAATTCTAAAATGCTAAAAAGAATAAAGCCAAACGAGGTTCATTTTGCAGGGGGCAGAGGTTTGGGATAATTCCATGAATGCTGCCTCCTGCTTAGGAATTCCACTGTGATCTGAGCTCAGCTCTCAAAACCTTCTTGCCCTGGGAAATCCCACCAGCTTCACAGAGCTCCTTATGTTTGCTGCTAAAATGAGGAGTCCGGCCTGACACTTGTGCATACACCCCTTACCTTCTAATATCCAAAAGTCAAGCTCAAAAGAAACTTCTCATTCCTCTGCCTCCTGTCATTACTAATCAGCAAAACTCTTTTACCAAAACAAAAAATCACTCGAAATATTAACAGGAGAGGTCAATATATTGAGCTGTGTGGCCTTTTCCTGTTCGGAAAATATTTCATGTCTTTATGTTCTTACACTGAGAAAAACCTGGTCTGTGCCAATCTACATCAAATGGCGAGGGGAGGCAAGGAGGGAGGAGGAACCAAACAAAACCTGTGATTCAGGTCTTTCAAATGGCAAACTCATTATGCCCCAGCGTCCAGACAGGCTTAGTGATGGCATGTCCTGTCAGAGGCCCTTCCGGCTGTCTCAAGCTCACACACACAGCTATGTGTCACAGGGATCACAGCAGGTCTTGGCAACAGACACTGAAAATGTCAGAAAGCAAAGGGGGTGTACGGGAGATGTCACTGAGGGCTGGGGGAGCAGTCGTAATGTCAGCAGTACAAACAAAACAACAAACAGCCTGCTAGAAAACCGTCCACGTGGTTAGCAAGATGGAGGCAGGGTTGGGTGGGGAGACAGGGGAGGAGGAAAGGAGGAGCAAGAAGAGCAGGACTACAACAGGTCCGGAGTCAGACCTCCCTTCAAGGGCCACAAGGCACTGGGTATCTGCCCTCGTTCATTTAGCGGTCCTATTTTTTAGCACGAGCTCTGCCCTAGGAATCATACTAGGCTCCGACAGATAACTGTGAGTTAGGAGATAACCAATTGCTCTGTGAAAGTCATTGGCTTTGGAATAGATGCACCTGGATTCAAGTCCTGGCTTTATTCATAATTTGGGGAAATGACAAAAATCTCAGAACTTCAGTTTGATCATGTCTAAAATAAGGAAAATAACATGACCCAGTGAAACAGTTTAAAGATGTATACGAGAGATTACAAGTAAAATGCCTGCCACATAGCAGGCACTCACCAAGCAGGAGTTAGTAGATAAGATTCCTGCTCTGAGAGCTCAGAGTCCCTAGGAAGATGGGTTGGGGGGGAGGGGGCGGGGAAGCACAGTTACTTGTAATTTCACATGTTGAAGATATGTAAACAAATAGGCTAGAACATGAGGAATGGGGTAATTAATTCTACCTAGAATCATGAGAAACGAGCAATGAGTGAAATAAGGAGGGAGTTCTAGTTGAGGATCCAGGAAATGGAAGAGTAAGTTCGATGTCAGAGAGGAAGTCAGGCGAGATGTGTTTCTCCAACTGAGATGCTTATGGCTGAGCAGAGCGTGTGTGGGAAGGACAGACAGGCAGCAAGCAAGACACAGGGTCATGTATGCTGATTTACATTGTTTGGGTATTCCCTCACACAGACAGCACATGAGGAACCACTGAAGTCTTTTTCGGCCTTGGAGTGACTTTAGAAATATCATACAGCTGGTAGTTTGAGGATCAATCTGAATGAGGGTTGGGCTGGTGGAAGGTTTGGGAGACTTGTAGGCATGAGATCCTTGTCACACAGGTGTGTTTTAGTTGCTGTCAGCTGTTAGAAGGCTTCATTTGGAATAGCATCAGACGAAAAGGATAATGACAGTGACAGTGGAGAGGAAGGGTCATATCAGAGGAATAGTCTTTGGCCGCTAAAGGGACTCAGCTAGAGGAAAGGGTACGATTTCTGCTTCAGTCAGATCCATATATGATACCACTTTTCATGAGCCTAGCTTTATTTGCCTAATTAACTTTTAAAGCTGTATTTATTTATTTATTTACTTACTTGAGAGGGAGAGTGAGTGAGAGAAACCAAGTAAGCATGAGTTGGGGAGAAGCAGAGGGGGAGGGAGAAGCAGACTCCCCACTGAACAGGGATCCTCAATCCAGGGACTCTGAGATCATGACCTGAGCCGAAGGCAGGCACTTAACCAACTGAGTCACCCAGATGCCCCTGACTAATTAATTTTAACGAATTTATAAACTTGAAGAAACTTGTATAGTTGGCTAATGATCTGACCCCTTAAGAAAGGTGTACAGGGGTTGCCTAGGTGGATCAGTGGGTTAAAGCCTCCGCCTTCGGCTCAGGTCATGATCTCAGGGTCGTGGGATCGAGCCCCGCATCAGCCCTCTGCTCAGCAGGAGGCCTGCTTCCTCTTCTCTCCCTGCCTGCCTCTCTGCCTACTTGTGATTTCTCTCTGTCAAATAAATAAATAAAAATTAAAAAAAGAAAGAAAGAAAGAAAGAAAGGTGTACAAAATTGTGCCATTTCCTAAATCTCTCTTAATACATTTAAACATATTGCCACGCCACCCTGTCACTCTTCATAGGCCGTGCAGGCTGTGTCCATCTGCGTGCAAAGCTGCCCTAGGGTCCTATGGGTCCACCCTGTAGAAGCTGACCACCTCCCTGAGGAAACACACACATACACACCATGCATTGCAGAACTCTGTGGCAGAGAAAGGATTGAGAGGAGCTGGAAAGGGTAGGTTTCCCTGAAAGGGAGTGTTGAGTAGAAGAGAGGATCCTCCCTCTTCCCTGCCCCCAGCACCCAGTTTCTAAATCCATTTCCCCAAAGGCACTTGAAGTAGATACCAAATTCAGGACACCTTTTGTTTCATTTGATTTTTCACTGATTATTCCAAATATTGGATATTTTGTCCACAAACTAAACAAGGCAGTGTGTTGTAATGTGAAGATCTGTGGCTGACCTCGACCCCACTGCTGATTTATTCTCAGTATGATTCACTTGCCCACCAATAAAATCAGAGCCTGACTATCCACCCCTTTGCTTACCTCATGGGTGTTGAGGAGATAAATGCATTTGTAACTCTAAACTCCATGAAAAAAGGGACCATTTAAATTATAAAAGACCAACATAAAACCATGCTTGATAATTTTGGATAAAATAATAATTGTATGAACAAAGTGATAATTACTTGTTGAGCAGCTACTCTATGCCCTATGCAGAGGAAGTTGAGAGGATTTGCAAAAAGTAAACCATATCTCTGTGAAAACGAATGGGTTAAGGACAATGTCTTATTCATCTTTTTACCTCCACGTCACTGCCTGGAAGGAGGTTAGAAGGTGAGGATGGAAGGAAAAGATAAGACATAAACAAAATGTGAAGAGCAATGGCTGACCTTTATTTCATACTAGAGACCAAAGCTAGTCAATAGAAATATCATATGAGCCACATATATAATTTTTTTGCCATAAATTCTAGTATTCTAGTAACCACATAGTAAGAAGTAAAAAAAAAAAATAAAATAAAAAAATACAGTGAGGGTCCCCTAGCTGGCTCAGTCAGTAGGACATACAATTCCTGAGCTCGGGATGGTGAATTCAGACTCCACACTGGGCATAGAGAGTACTTAGAAAAAATAAAATTAAATAAAAATTTTGAAAAAGATATAGTGAAATTATTCTAACATCTTGCATTTAACTCAGTATATTCAAAATGTTGCTTTTCAACATGTATACTAGCTGCACTCTAAGTGTGCAGGAGCCACATTAGGCTAGTTACCACCACACTGGACAGAATAACTACAGCTACCATTTTGTTTCTTCTTTTGGAAAGTTGAATACAAAAATGCCAACAAAGAAATGGACAAAATTGGGTATGAAATTTTCTGAGGAAGACGTGTACATAATATGCTCTAGGGACACAGCAGGGGAGCTCTCCACAGAGTGGAGGAGCCAGCAAAGGCTTTCTAGAGGAAGAAAGAGTGAGGCAGACATTTCTGGGCCAGCAGGAAGTGGCCTGGGACGGGGCAGGAGAAGGCAGAGGATCAGCATGAGACACAGGAAGGAAATAACCATGCGGAAAACCACCTAAGTATATTTGGGGGTTGCCCAGAGAAAGCAGACTCCACAAGAAGGAAACCATCAGCTCCTGAAGGGATTCTTTTGTCAGGTTTTGGAATTCAGATTGCATCCTGCAAAGGGGGAGGGGAGGCCAGTGCTGCGGCTGGCTTCTGGCCCTCTTCATTAGGTTGTATTCCCCTCAAGGACAAGCTTACAGCGTGTAGTCTTTCTGTCCTGGCTGACTTCTGGAAAAAGGAAGCTACATGCTCTTTCCAAATTGAGTTCCCTCTGTTGGGTAAATTCTGGGCATCATATTGGGCATCAGTAATAGGAGAGCAGCTTCCTGATCCCCGTGAGGGACTCTGTCTTTAAATTCCATTCTTCCAAGGCCACGGTTGGCATAGGAAGAAGAGAAGGTTTTGGAGGGCTCCTGGCCTAGCTTCTTGTTCTCTCTGTCTTTCTCTAGGCTCTTGTTTCTGAGAGGCTGGAGAGGGTTTTGAGCATCTGGAAATAGTCCTACTGGGAGCTATCCCACCAGGAGACCCCCCAAGGTCAAGCGGCTATAAGCCCTGTCCTAAGCACTGGGCAAATCCCACAGGCTGGGAGGCTTAAAGCTCCTCAATCTCCATTCTACCAAAGTGCTTACTTCCTCTCAAGCCAAGTGCCTAAAAGAGAGGGGCCAGACTTGGCTGTGGGCCTGCCTGGGAGAAATGGGAAATGAAGACTGTTTGGGGTCTAAAGCAGGATACAGCCCATGCAGGGGATCAGCCCCCATCTCCATAGTTCTCAACCCAGACAGCACGTCAGAACCATCTAGGAACTTTTAGAACATTGTTTCCCAGACTTGAGCACAGACCCATTAAATCAGAATCCTGTGAGAAAGAGCCCTAAGAAGCACTGTTTTTGTGTGTCTGTTTTTTTATTTTCAAATCTCCCAGATGATTCTCATGAACAGCCAGAGCGGACACTCTGCTCTCCACAGTCTAGCTCGCGGCACACGGGCTGCTTTGGGGCTTAGGCCAGACTCCTGGAAGCTGGGACTGAGTGCCTTTGCCTTGCTTTGCCCCTTGGTTATTTCTCTTGGGAAGTTTGAAGGGGTGATAAAAAGTAAGACACCCATAGCCTTAATTGTTCTAATTTAGAGGATTCAGCTCAATATCATCCCACAAGTGGGCCTAACATAGTGCTGGGCCCATCATGATTTGCTTTGCGTTGCTTTTGCTGAATTGTTAAGAAAGAGCATTCCCACAGGCACATAGGAAATATATTGAAGGCACTGGGAATGAGCTAGGACACCATAACGGTAATTTTGATAAAAAGCAACGAGAACCAGAATTTTCCTAGACGGTGTTTGCTTTTGTGGAAATGAGGGTATAATGAATAATGGATTAAGTGGATACTACTTGTTTGTTTGTTTTGGATGATAAATACTGATTTAGAAAACTTTCACATGAGAGATGAAACAAATATTTATGGTTCTGGTTTTCTTCTCCTCTATATTTTGATGGCAATTTAATTCAATTTTAATTGGCAGTATTTATTTACATACCTTTACCATGAGTTGAATGTTGGCGAGTAGGGTGAGCATTGTTATTCTTTATTCACAGTTAGTCTTGCTGAACTTACTTGACTAAGGTCAAAGAGTTAGTTCTTGTGCAAGCCTGGACAAGGGTTTACATTCTTACTTCCTCCTCCTTGGTCATTCCAAAATCCCAGGGTCCACAGAAGCCTGTGGACCATAACTACCTGTGAAGAACACTGGGTCTTCACAGACCCTGGGATGGTCACTGACCACTCACTGCCTGTGCCTCCAGCAGAGTGGAGGTATCCCCGAGGAAGATGGGACCCGAGGCAAACACAGAGCCACAGCCCCTTCCCCAGGAAGCCAGCTTCCAGAGCCTTCCCTTTCCAACTCACTGAGACAATTCACTCTTAGCATCTCCATTCATTCATTCCAGTGACAAAGGCTGCACCTGGAAAGGGACACCTCACCCAGGGAGGCCTCAGGAAAGCCTGTTGTCTAAGTCATCCCAAAGCTCTACCTCCCGGGGTATGCTGCACTTATTCTTGCATTCAGGCACACCTGAGCCCTTCCAGAGACTCTGAGAGTCAGGTACCAAATGAGGGATGGTGAATTGCTTAGCCGAGTTCAACAGGAATGAGTGAATGCAGAATTAGGGTGGCGACCCTTGACAGAAAATGGTCCGGGTGATTCCCAGGGCCTGATGGCCTGTGTCTGAGCCTTATGGTGATTTTGACTTCAATAGAGGAACAAATAAAAACTCAATGAGGTGGTTCACTCCACCCTATAGGGACCACCGGAAGGAAGAGCCTGTTATCTCAGCAGTTGGAGGTTGTGTAATGAGAGGTATTGGTGCGAGCGGAGTAGGGACAAACCATAGCCATGCGGGTAAGGCTTCTCCAGCTTTGTGAGAGGCAGCTGCCCCCACCAGCACACACACCCCTGGGTGGGCACTTGCGGCTAGCTTAGGACTAGGACTGCCAGGAGATATGACCACAGCCAACAGAAGGAGAGCAGGAAACAGAAGACAACACAAAAAAAGCAAGAAGCTCCCCCAGGGATAGATACACAACATCCTAGGGTCTCCAGAACTACCTGGAAGGGCCTTCAGAAGAGCTTCCATTCCCACTGAGTGGGTGGGGGCAGAGCTTGAGAAAGACTTGTCTGAACTATTATTGTGGCTCCCTTAAGTCCCGTGCTGGCGAGACCAGAGGAATGGAGTTTCAAGAATAACTAGCGGCTTACATTTTATCTCTCCCAGGGACACTTGAATTTTAATAATTCTGAAATCCTCAAACTAGAGGTATGTTTTCAGACAGATCAGCCTGAAATGCTCAGGTATTTGGAGTAGTGGGGATTTCCGGGCAAGGGCATTTCCCCAAGTTTTAAAAATCACATCTCCCACTTCGCTTCCCAGAACACCAGCATCACGGGTGCCACTGAGAGTTCAATGTGCAAGGCCGTGTGGTCAGACAAAACCCAGGGTCAACTTCGGAGCTGAACCACTGGGAGGCAAGTCTGCAAGTTTTGTTCTTCCACAGACTTGGTTTGTCTGTTTGTTCTGTAACTCTCTCTGAACGCCTTCCTCATCTCCAGACTCATGCCACCATGATCATTGATGGAGATAGACGAGGCAGGCAGAACTGCTGGCCCAGTTGCTGTTCTGTTGTCGATGCTGATGATGAGGATGTCAACAGAGAGCCTTCACTTCCTCCATCCTAGCACGCTGGCATCTGTGGCTTTGGTGAGCTCTACCCCTCCTGCATCCCATTCCCCCGGCTGTCAGGGTGCTGCTGCAGTACGGGGTCCCTCAGGGGCACAGTCCCTCTCCTTCCCTGGGGAGAGAGCTTGCCTCTGCTGATCTCCTTTAAAGGAGTTGCAGGTCCTGCCTGAGGCCAGAGCGAGCTGTGCGCTTCTTCACCTCTGACCGCCTCTACCCTCAGGTGCCAGGAGATCCAATTCACCATCTTTCCATCGTCTCCCAGCTCCCTCTTGATTTTCTGACAAATAGTGAGATCACAGAGGCTTAAAACACTTTGGGAGGGTTTTCCACAGTTTTTCTGGTCCCAGCCTTCCCAGCAGCCACAACATCTGAGACCAGATTGAACAACATTAATGAAACACCCCATCTCAACATTTCACTCTCCACTGCTCTCCTAAAATGTTCACAGGAAAGTTCAGGCAGCTCTTTTGAAGAATACACACACGCACACACACACCCTGAAATCTCCCACCCCGAGGCCCGAGGCCAGCTGTGTGTGAGAAGCCAGCTCACTCTGGATGTGCGATTTTGCAGTCTGGGAAGGCACAGTGGTAGATTACCCAAGAGAATGGCCTTACGGTTTTATAAACTATTTATTAGGCCCGTCCTGGAGAGCTACATCAATATGGCCGTCGGTGAAGCAAAGCAG
Source organism: Mustela erminea (assembly GCF_009829155.1). Lineage (NCBI taxonomy): Eukaryota > Metazoa > Chordata > Mammalia > Carnivora > Mustelidae > Mustela > Mustela erminea. The sequence goes on from NC_045622.1 coordinate 28,198,345, forward strand.
AAGCTATAAAAATATCATCTATCCCAAACAAGCTTCATAATCAAACAAAGCCCCGTGCTGGCTAGGACAGGCTTGTGTTCTGACACATAAGGACCCTTTCCATCTTTAAAACAGACCATTAAAACACCAGAACACTTTGACTCACAGAAGTCTAAATCAAAAGGGAGGGGAAAAAAGAGCGCTCTTTTCTCCAGGAGTAATAATGCCGTTTCCAGCTCCTAGAGAAGCTCATTGCGATATAGATGCAATATTGCTTTTTTGATTGTGGCTTTTCAGATTCTTTCCAACACCCCGAATATTTCCTAGAGGTTCAAAAAATTGCCCCTTTCCTCCCTGCAGAAATCGCTCTTTCTCCCCCACTGTAACACGGAGACGATGCTGTGATCTCTACAATATTATTTTGTTGTTTGTCCACTAAGTAAAAAGATACAATACGATACATATACCAGAAAGAAGTCATAATCATAATCATAAGCTGAATTAGAATGATAGTGGCTAGATGCCCTGTTCCAATTCCCCAAGGCAGAGGAGAACAGCAAACAGGTCAATACGTTGGTGGTTACTGTGATTAACATTTCCAGCCAGCGCCCCTCCAACTGGCTCCGAAATATGTCTTAATAAACTGCATTCCAAATACCCCGTATTTCTGCCTTATTGCATCTGCTAGAGTGAGATAATGTGTGGACTTGAAAAATAGTGACATTCGGTGACTGAGCTGCAGAGGGTTACATAAGGAAGCTAGATCACACTCCCCTACACCTGGCATATTGCTTGTGGCTTCACATCATGATTCTAGAAATCAATCTGCAACTAAAATTCACACATGGGGCTGCTCTTCTCTGGACGGAAGGCTAGTCCAGAGGGTAGGAGGAGGGGTATGAGAGGACACTGAGAGAATTAAAAAGAAAAGAAGAGAAGCCACAGCAGGAATGGTCACTCAGATGTGCTCCAATGACTGCTTTATAACGAAGTCGGAGAGCACAGATATGCACAGCTTAATAAGCCACAGCCACCCTGATAATCCTGCTTCGCACAATATGAGAGATGTCCTTTTTGAAATCTCAGTTGTGTTGAGATCTGGGGAGGGTTTGTGAATGGGAGTGGGGAAGGGAGGACACAGCAAGGACTGAGAAGGCCCAGCAGACCTGCACAATGGACAGGCACCACACACCCCAAGCTCTTTATCCTTTGCATTTTTACTCTCAACCTCCCTTCCTATCTTCCTGGAGACATACGTCCCTTGTGACTTTTATGGGTGCCTAGGGGGTGAGGTCATATTTTTGATTACTTACAAAACACATTTGGTTCTTTAGAAGTTAAAGCCAGAAAACAGATTATCTCAGAATTCTATGAGCCATTAGGACAATTGAATAGATTCCATGCGAATGGGTATCCTCATCCTGAAGTTGAGGTTCTACTAAAGAATAAAAATTAAATGTTTAGAATCTATCCTTCTAATTGCATGTGCCATGGAGAATCAAAGAAATAACAGAGTGAACAGATCTGAGCTCTGGACTCCATCGCAGACCATCTATAATGACCATCTATATTGAGTTAGTCAAGTCAAACCTGGTTCTAATTTACTCCAAATAAAGCCTGAGATATTTCAGAGCAGTGGTCTCGAGCCCTCTAAGTGGAATCTACACTGTAAATCCAGTAGCACATAGGTTCCCATCAGAGTTTGATCAAATCAGTGGGAAGTCTTGGCTGAGGAGTCTACTTTCTTTGGGAGCTTCTTCTTTATTTAAAAAAAAAAAAAAATCCAGATGGTTTATGAGGAAGAAAAATACTGAAACAGGTCTTTCACTTTCAAACTTCTCTCAGCACAGCTGGATCCTCTATGTGAGAGGAGTTAGGGAAATCTCAGGGAGAGCTGCTAACAGTGAAAATGATATGATTTTCTGGGAAGTGGTGAAAGGAAGCACCGCCTCTCCTGAAAAAGTCATCACTGTGGGTCCATGTGGCACCATAGCTTTAGCCCACTGAGAAGGATTTTCATCAGCGACAACAGCGTGAAATAGAGTTCTGCAGAGGCAAATGGGCATGCATAGCAACAACTTGTGCACATCTGCTGGGAGGCAATCGCACGCACTGACTTCAGCAAACCCACAGACTCCCCTGACGCATGAGATTGGGAGCTAAAATCACAATGCTACTCCATAGGGACATCCTACCATGCCTCTGCAATGCCTGCCTTTGCCTTCTCTTTGACTTGGACCACATTTTCCTCTCTCATTAACACCCATTTGGGGAAGTGGCCTCACATTAGTGAGTGAGACACCTTGATGCACATCCGCATTTGAAAACGAGCCATCAAAACTAAGATAATATGCTATAGCCATATCATAATCTTACTGACATGAAATAGACATGAGATCTATGAAATGCCACTTTACTTAGGAAGATATTTAACAGGGACAAAATGGGTACCATGGCAAAGGTACTGCAAATGTAAGGTTTCAAATCCAAATTTTTTTCATTGGAGGGTTACTTTAATAATGACACTTAATAAATAACTAAAGAATAAAGAACACCTAGCTAATGTGTGACCTTAAAGTTCTCGTTCATTGAACAAACATTTTTTGAGAATCTATATATTTTCAGTGAAATACTAAGAACTTCTTTTATAACAGCAGTAAAACCAGGCATTCCAGAAAACTCACAGAAAACTAAAGCAGAGATGTTTACAGAATCAAAGGAAGGCTCTGCTACCTGAAGTCCCAGATGTGGCACAGATTTGAACTTTAAAAAATAGGAACATAGATCACTGGAATCTGAAAATATGGTAGATAGTGAATTCCTATTTTAAAATTGACGCTCATGAATACGTAAGAGAATTTGAAATAAGCAAATGAGATTACAGGGTGTCAAATGGAAAATGGAACATTGTATAGAGCACAACACCCTATTGGCTATCTCATTCCAGTTTTTCATTTATTTTGAGCTATTTTACAACTCTGTAAGTTATAAATAACTGATGCAATGCAAGATAATTCTGTCTGCAGACTTAGAAATAAATTCTGTCTTGTGCAGGTTCAGTCGACTTCCTCCCCTCCCTTGGGAAAAGCCAGTTTCATGTCCATTTCCAAATTGATTTCCATATCTCTTTATTCCACATACATTTGTACTTCTTTGGCTTCTCTTTTGGCACCTATATCTGCCTGGTTTCCTCATTCATAATGAGCTTAACAATACCTCCTTTATTTTTCATCTGTTTGTGAATCATAATTTTACCTTTCCTGAAAATTATCTTTTAACAAGTAAAGTAGACAGGCATGTGCCATGTATTTAGCCTAATAAAAGAAATCATATAAACTATCATGGAATGTAAGTTAAGTGTCAGTGAATGACCTAGAATCACAGTAATGAAGGAAGAATATGTCTTTCATTTGAATCAGAGTGAGAAATTTCCTTTAGCCGCACCCAGTTAAAGTTTCCATCAACTTAGCAGATGGAGGGGTTTTCTAGTAGAAATACTCACACTGCATCAAAATCACATCTGTGTTTTGTCTAGATGGAGGTCTGCCGTTAACTGTTTATTACGCCATCATCATTTGCTCTTGCTACAGATATCCATCATTGTCACTTAGTTCAGCTTTGAGTTCCACAACCACCTGAATTAGAAGACCCTCTCCAGGTGCTGTGGGGTGAGATTCATGAATCTGATGGTCCTCTCGGCAATTCCATTACAGATTCTGATCTGAGAGTTGATAGAACAGTTCCGCGGTAAATTTTATGGGACAATGCCTCAATGTGCTCAAAGTTACAGCCATAAAGAATACACATAATCCTACTCCTCGGGATTGAATCATCCATCCTTCTGTACTTGTATTTTCCTAATGATTTCAATCATTATGTCCAAGCATACTGGACTGCCTCATCTGGGAATAAGGCACTAATTGACTTCCCTCAGACTCAGGCATGTACCCAATTGGTATATAAAGTAAATATATTTAAATGTGTTTTCTCCTTTTAAGAAGAGGCAAACATTATTTGTGAGATCCTTAGAAGAAATGAAATTATTATAATTCACTTAGATGTTTCACTGAGTTTATTTTTATTGTTAGACTCACATAGAATTCATGGGAATCCATACAATCAATCGATGGGCAGAGGTAAAATGACTGTCTTCTGGCATTCAATTCTTAGTAATTTCTTTTAATTGTATCATTGACACCGATCCAACACTCACATTCCTTTTACCATGAACAGATGCAAACCCATTAACAGTGAACATCCATACCTCCATGTGCCCTCTCATGCTGTGGAAGCCAAGAGATGAAATGCAACAACTGAGCAGAAAAAATAGCCACTGGCCAAAGACTTCCATCCAAAAGGACTGAGAACAGGGCAGGCCTCTGAGCAGTCTCTTGAAGAAGCTCAAAATAGTAATCAAATATCACTTACCTAGGGAAAGACAAAAGAGAAGAGGCATAGAGAAAAAGAAGGGTTAGAGTTTACCACAACCACATTATGTTCTGTAGACATGATCTATTTTAAGACGATCTATTGTTTAATGGAATTCAACTTCTCCACAAACTCCAAGTAAAATTTAGGTTTTAAATATATCCAAGTAAAGGTCAGTGGGGGAAAATGGCATATTGTTGCAAAGGCCATACAGCTCACTGTTTTTCTTTTCTGATCTGGTGTTCTTATACAGGTGCATTTAGCAACCAGAACATGGGCCTAGTAACAAGAGACTGGCTGGGGACTCTCTTAGGTGCCAAAAAAGGGGAAAAATGCATACGACCCAGCTGCCTTAATGATTATGGAGGTTCTGTAGCTATGTGGTTCAGATGCTGAGAAGATTGAACTAATAAAAAAGAAATGAGAGAACTGTCATCACAGATTACATGGTATTTATTCCAAAATCTGTTCATTATAGAAATTTGCAAGACAAATGGGTTTTTAGCAAGGAATGGCAGCATTTTCCTCCTGGTAAGTGCATAACAAGGCACCCAATTTATCTACAACATAGTCTGTCTTTTTTTTTTTTTCCCCCTCAAATATGCCTGACTCTAAATCCTAGCAAAGATTCCTGAAAATATTTATTAGGAGGTTAGCAAAAACAAGTGGTTTTTGTATAATTCTATACAATTTACAACGGGCTTTGGTAGATACTATCTTTTGGTTCTCATGGCAACATTTTATTGTAGGTACTGTAAGCTCTCCACCTCCTCTTTATCCCCCCTCTCCTCCTCCTTCTTCTCCTCCTCCTCCTCTTTAGAAATAAGTAATCTGGGACCCCATATAATTAGTGAATTTGCCTAAAATCAGGGAGAATGACAGTTCTAGGACTTGAATCTGGTTCTCCCAGTTTCCCATTGTTCACTCTTGATCATATCTCAGACATGATATAATGGCAGCCAAGAAGGAACACGGAGAAGGAGAGCGAGAGAAACTGAGGAGAGGGATTGTAAAAGGAATAAGGAAGGAGGGGAGGCAGAAAGAGATAAAGCTAATTAAGTATTGTACCACAAGTTCTTCATTGAATACATCTGTACAAGTTAAGAACATAGAAAAACTACCCGACCAGAGGAAACCTCAGAAAACGTTATTACTCATTCCTTCATGTCTTTTGACTCAAGAAAAACTTGACTAGAACTTGACTAGATCACTATGATGGCTGCTGATGATCTATCTGCCTGAATGTCTAAATAACATTGGTCAGAGGAGTAACTCTGTCAGAGAAATGACATTTTACAGGGGGAAAAAAAAAACCAAAACCTTCTAAAAGTAATATTTTCTGGTCATGCTTTAATCCCAGGCATTGATGAATGGTTAATTCCTGGCCTGCTCACAACCAACAAAGCACTCAGCACTTTGTTGTATCCCAGTACTTCTAATGACATCTTGGCTTTCTTCCCAGATCATTCCAAGAGTCTAAAGCTTACCCGACATCTGCAGTGCGTGTCTGACTACTTGTGTGATAACAAATGCAGCCATAATAAATGGTATAAAACAAGCTATGCATTGGAGGTTCAGAAAGGCCATGACAGATTACAGAGAGGAAGCTGTCAACTTTCATGCATATCTACAAGTTTCACAGCACCATAGCTAGTATTTGACTGGGGATAGGACTTCTCAGACTCATATCAGCAGAAAAAAATGAAAGGAGACCTTGGGGTAGCATCATGGGACCATCATGTTTGTAGCTTTTTTACTGGAAGGTAATTATAGCCTTATTCAATTTATGACCCAGAATGCACCTAATCCCCTCATAAATGCTTCTTATTCACCACCCAGCACTTTTTGATGCTGCTGGCCAAATAAATGGTAGCTGTTTCTACCTGGGTGATGGCAAGGCTGTTAATTGTAACACTCCATGAAACTTAATTATGCAAAGCAGAGAGGCAACTCTGGAGCTATTAATCAGAGGTTTGGTTCAGAAGTAATTTGTTGTTGGGACCCAAAGTGCTGTTCTTCTAGTCCCTTCCATTGTGCTGCACCGATAGTTAATCCCCTGCTTTAATGGAAAGCTGTTGGGGTTGGATTTAGGAGCTTGACGGTAGCAAAGCAGCTTATGAACATAACCTTGCTTATTAATGAGCAGATACCTAATTTCTTCTACTTAAGTCACCTTTAATTACAGTAACCAGAAACCAATATCATTTGTGGGCTATCAAGAACAGGTGACCAATCACTTATTTCCTAACTGCCTGAAGGCAGAGCAAGAGAAAATGTGTAGATTATGAAAATGAGTAAGATGAAGAAGGAAGTGAGATAACACGTACTTGAAATTGGCAAAAGTAAATCATCTGCATCACCTCCAGGTATCTTTAGAAAGAACATACTGTATATAGCTTTTAAGAAGGATGATTTGGTACTTGCCTCTAAGTAGATTAAGGGTGACCCAGAGGGTGACTAAAGAGTTCCAAACTCATTTTTGGTGGAAGAGAAAAGGGTAACTTCCTGACAACAAGTACTACCACCACTGCTATTACATTAATAATATTAATAATTATTATTAATATAATTAATAATATTAATTAACTGAAGACATTCAAAGGAGTCCCAGGGTCCTCGGTATGAATCTTTATATCTATTCACTCAAAAAGCATTTACTGAGAACCTCCTCTAAATTACGCTCTGTGCTAATTAAGTACTGGAGAGACCAAGACACACATGGCATGGCCCAATCTTGTATAAAAGGTTTGCAGTGCAAAGTAGTAAGAACCAGTGGGGCTAAGGCATAGAAATCATCCTGGCAGGCAGGACAGGGTGAGTGAACTCAGGATGTGGAAGAGAAGTTACAAAAATTCTGAAAGAGAAAAGAAAAGATGAATCGTGGAGATTTAAAGAGGATGACCTGATTGAGAGGCTGGAAAGGAGTGCTGAATAAATAAGGTAGGAGGATGTGGGGAACTTGCTTGGCATAGGCTGTCAGGCTCGCTCCCAGCTTAATTCCAATGCTCCTAACATGACCTCTGCTTTTAAGGCATATCTCCCAAACCCCTCTGCTCATCCCTGCCCCCAATCTGCTGTTCAGGCTGTCATTTTTCTCCCAATCTTTGCAAATTCTGTCTATTCTTTAAGGGTAAGACTACCTATTTCTGTTTCTTCTACAGCACAATCCTATCCACACCATTCATGTGGTATTGAGTCATGAATACTCCCTGATATGTTTTCTAATTCTTTAAGTGTGCAGTTTTACTCTTGGTGACACCAGAAACATGTTAAGGGCAAGCATGTTGTGGTAAGTAGACAAATGGCTTCCAAAGATGTCAGGTCCTAATCCCTGCAATTTATAAGCATGTCTTATATAAGCAAAAGGGGGTCTCCACAGATAGGGGAAGAACCGTGTGTCCGCAGAGGCAGAGAGTGGAACGATATAGTCACAAGCCCTGGCATGCTGGCAGTCACCAGAAGCTGGAAGGGGCAACACACAGACCCTCCCCTGTAGTGTCTGGAGACCACAGCCCCGCTGATACGAAGATCTCAGCTCAGCATTACTGATTTTGGACTTCTCTTCTCTGGAATTGTAAAAGAATAAATTTCTATGGTTTCAACCCACTAGGTTTATGACAATTTGTCACAGCAGTTGTAAGAAATTAAACAGAATATCAGGTGACCACAGAGCAGAATCTCCCTGGACAGCCCCAGTTTGTGCCTATCATCTTGGTGTAATTATAAGAGCCCCCCTTTCACTCTGCCAACTGTCCTAGTTTGGAGATAAATTGTATGGTCACCCCAGATACAGGCCGTGTTTTAGTCTTTTTTTTTGTGGCATCCTCACTACGCATAGCACAATGCCATCTGAAGCGTAAGCAAGCAGGGTATAGTTTTTGGAGTAAAGAAGAAAAATGCTCTGTCATTTTAGAAATCATTTGCTCACAAGCTTTTTTTCTATACAAATTTTAGAAACAGGGACCTATTTTGGTTGACTGAAGTACAGAACATGCTCAGAGAGATTTGTTGCTTAAAGATGAGGTTTTCAAGTTGGCCTCACTCAAAACCTGAGGTTTGTTCTGAAGAGGACTAAAGGTCTTAATCCCAGATTAGATTTTCAAAATTGGTAACAGTTTTAGTAGGTAAAAAGGGCCTGTTCCAGATGTTTAGGTAAATGTGGGTTTAAGTCTCTTGTGGGTTTATGTCAGAGGAAATACGTGCATAAACTTATTTGATGAGAATGGAAGAGGGAAGTTGGTAGGTCTATTTAAAATGATCCCTGACAGGGGCGCCTGGGTGGCTCAGTGGATTAAGCCGCTGCCTTCAGCTCGGGTCATGATCTCAGGGTCCTCGGATCGAGTCCTGCGTCGGGCTCTCTGCTCGGCAGGGAGCCTGCTTCCCTCTCTCTCTCTCTCTCTGCCTGCCTCTCCATCTACTTGTGATTTCTCTCTGTCAAATAAATAAAATCTTTAAAAAAAAAAAAAATGATCCCTGACACACTGCTAAGATAAGGTACATGGACTCCCTCAGAGTCAATATCTGCTTGTTTGTGTATATTTATGTGTGTGGGGGGTGGGGAGGGCAATCAATCAGGAAGTAATTTAATCTGGGCACTGAGTATATATGAAAGAGCATGAGTATGCATTTTTTTAAAAATATAAGTTAATATAATTCGAGCCAATAAAATAGACAGCAGTTACATGAATCAAGCAACAAATATGCCTGAGTATAAATCACTATATACAAAGCACTGGAACAAAACAAAAAAGCACAAAATCTATTCTACAGCTTTAGATCCATATACAAGCTTGTTGGGGACATGGAAGGTTTGGAAGGACATGGAAGAATTTAACCAATCAAAGGGCAATGCAAGGCTTTATTGTGTTAAATTATATGACATTGACAATAAGTACCAGAAACATTAAGAGAAGGGACAGTCCACTGTGTGCTAAGATAATTATTAATAGTTGCATAAAAAGTCAGGCCTCTTGCTGGAGTTTGAACACAGTCCAGGAATCACATAGGTATTAAAAAATGCAAGGTAGGACAATATGCCAGGCTAATCCAGGTAAACAGTATATGGCAAGAATTTCACAAGTCATATGAAAAGAACATAACGTGTCACCTTTGTCTTACTCAATATTAACTGTTACATTTGGTTTAAAATATGTGTTATAATATTTCTGAAATTCTATGGAATGTAGAGCCCCTTACTCTCTAGTCCTTGGAATAATAAGAAAATTTCAACCTATCCTCTGAATCTAAATTCTTGTAAATTGAGCTGATTAGATGATATTCTCATGAGTTGAAGGGATGCAATGTTACACATTGGAATGGAGCAATAAAAATTCACTTAAATAAATTTAATTAAGAAAGATCACCCAAAGCGCTTTCTGTCTCTAATACTACTGAACCATAAGCAGCTTAGGAATGATTAGATAATTTACCAGTGTACTAGAATTTCCAGCTCTTCCACTGAATAACATCTCTCATGAAAGGAGTGTGTTTGGTTATTGATAAATTATTGGAGATACCTAAATATCTCATGACTTGGCCTGATTTTGGTTATGAAGCATTTGCAAATAAATAAATATTTAGAAGTTAACAAAAGAAAAAAAAGAAGAAAATGCAACCCAAAAGTAAATACACTGACGTCTGTCTTTGGATAATGAAGTTGGAGCAAAGGAAGGAAAATGTGAGGGCCTCCAGTGCGCAGGAAAGACAATTAAGACACAGAAATGGAAGTTGGCATAAGGGGAAAGCAGCACTTGGAAAGTATTTAAGCATGTAGAACCAATTTTGTTACCAGGAGGTAATCATACATATGGCACGAGAAGAGAAAACGCTAACAAAAATGTGCCTTATCACATGGTCTCCACCTTCAACTACCTACTGCATAACAGAATGCAAATGATAAGCTGGGTGGTTTCATGATTGTTGATTGCTGAGTCTGGTATTTATTGCAGTCAGCCTGTTGGTTCTTTAGTGTTTTACTAAATAATAGTGCGAGAAAGTCTAGTACGAAAACAATGAACACCTGGATCCTATTAATAACTTGCATCACAATGGATATTTGAATCCTGTGTGGTATTGAATGAAGCTGTTAGGAAATGTGCTACCATTTGTGTTCCAGGATTGACCTTGATCTGTTACTGATGGCATGTTATCTATAACCTGTCACCAGTCATTCACAGTTTAGCATAAATTATTGGTCAGAGAGCAGATTGAAATACTTAGAAAAGTCTAGAATATGCAAAAGCCAAGAAGAAAGAAAGGAAAGAAGCAAGCAAGGAAGGAAGGAACAGAACACTGTTGAGATGGAGAAAAGTTGCAGAATATAGTCACTAAAGAAAATAATGCTTAGGGCAAGTTTCTTTGTGCTACCTTTTAACCAGAGGGAACAGTGGGAGATTAAAAACTTTATTGCTCTCATCCTATGTTCTTGGTTGTAGATTGACACTTTAAAAAGTACCTGAAAAACTTAGTATGGAGACAACTCTTTCTCAGTCAAGTTTATGTATAAAATTTTTCACTGATAGAGTTGATATGTTTGAGTATTGTCATTTCTAGTTTACATAGCTCTTTGAAAATTAGTGACGTTCACGCAAAGAAGCACAGTGTGCTAGATGGCTGAGTCCACAAGTGAGGTGTGATTCTGCAAACCACAGATATGCCACATATAGACACAGGAACACAGCAAATTCCTGTTGTGAAGTTGGAGTTTATATTCACTACAATCCAACCCCTTAATCAGTAAGACAAAAGAGGAAGGAAGCAGAGTACTTGAACAATAACAAGTGATAGTTATAGAACTCTGTTTTCTGGCCCCTTTCCTCAGAAGCATATCAAAGACCTGACAGACCACAAAATTAACAGAATAAACTCAGCAAAAAGAAAGTAGTAGACTAAGCACTTTACAAGAGGCCATCGACTATGAACTGGGATAACTTACATTCTCCAGATGCAGAAACAAAGCCCAGAGAACGAACGTACACACCTCAAGTTCCACAGCTTGCACTTGGGTTCTAGAACCCTTACTTAGCTGAGGCTTTCTTGAAAGCAGAAGTGTTAAAACATGGGGTTCTCCAAGCATTTAGGCTGAGATGAGGCAAGGCCACCTAAAATCCTTGAGCCCAAGAGTAGAATTGATTAAGGGCCACACAAGTTGCCATGGAAAGGGAATGACAAATAAATATCCTGGAGCATGTAGCTTATCACCACCTAAATCCTTCCTTATCAAAAATATCATTGAGGAGTTTTTCCTAAACAAAATGGATCTCGAATTATGTCACGGGAATTTATAGGAAATAGCATTCACTTATGGCAATTTGCTTTCTAGCCAAATATCCTGAGCTCTGTCTTCAACATAAGGAGACCCACCTGCACCAAGATACAGGCTAAAAATTGCCAAGCAGACACTGCCTCAATTCTTTATGGCTCAGAAGGAGTAAGTAGTAAGTGACCCAGCTCCCTCTCCCTGTAATTTTTTATGCAGAGAGTAATAAGCAGAGTCTGACTCCTAATTCTGTTTTTCCTTATCACAATCATTCTTTCTGCTGTTCTGTTGAAAGGGAAAAGTCTTCCTTCTCTTCAGATATACCTCACAGAGGGACTGTGAGGATTTGGTGAAAGCCACGAAGCAAGGAGCACAGTGACTGTCTTAGTAGAACTCAAGGAAAGCTTATTATTATAATGTTCTCCAGACTATGAGCTGTACTCCTGTACTCCCCTTCAAGAATGACCATAGCCACCCAAGGATGCCAAATTCAGAAAAGGATGACTGGCTCAGATGAACTTCCATTGCGGGTCAAAATAGGCAAAGCCTATTTTTCATAGAAGAGCATTTCCTTTGGCTAAGTAGAAAACAGAAATCCCATGACGTATAGGAGGTCTGACTATGAGAATCATTTAAGTGCCCTGCACATGGATATGTAATTACATTTAATTAAATCAATAGTTTTAAGTGATTGTCTATTATAGCCATGCTTATCATTTTCCCTAATTCCTCCTCTAAGGCCAAATTTCACTGCTCTCCACACTCAGATTTCCTGATGTATACGTTCACCTCGTGGTCCCCCTCCACCCCACATAAGTGCACAGGTGGCTACCTCCTCTATTCTCTGCATGACCAGCACCCACTCATGTCCACAGGGCATCCTGGGGACTCCTACTGCAGGCCTTCGCTTAAGAGTGGCAGTCTTTTTCTGTTCATCATAAGCAGTTCATCTTAGAATTACATGAACAGGAGCCAAGATCAATGGCAACCTGATTTATGGCAGCTCTTACCAACAGCTTGTGGAAATTAGAAATAAATATGGGGTCAAATGACTCACCAGTAATTTGACATTGGTAAATCTGGCTTATTTAAAAGTCTTAAATAATAAGGACCTTCACATCTTTGTTTCAACTGAAAGAGCATCAGTGCATTGCCTGAAGAGCCATTTAGAGCTGAAAAGGTGCTTTAAACCATATCACCATTAGTAGTATTTTTCCACTCTCTTAAATACTGCAACATAACTGAATTGGCAGCACAATAGTATAGCCTTTCACAGCCTTCACTGGCATAGAGCAGTGGAGTGATCCAGAGGCGGTCTACTTTTGGTGCTAAAATCATGCTTGCATGTTTATTTGCAGACTGTACTACAAGTCAATAAAACAGGCATCCGTATGTCTGAGTACGCTAGGAAAGCTATGAATACCACAGTGAAATGTTTCCGAAGTTTCATGATCTAAATAAAAGAGAAGCAATGCAAAATACCAAAAACAATGACCATTGCATAACTGTACATCATTATTTTAAGAAAATGATGATGATGCTTAAGTTTGAATGACAATTTGATTCAGTTAGTCCAAAGCTGACTTTGACTTCAATTTACAAGGGACAATTTCTTGTCGTGGAATTGCTATGAAATGTGAGTTGAACACATACAACAGTTTATCAGAAGCAGCAGTGCATGTATGCATGTGAACTGTAGTCCCCAATCCTCTGTGAAAGTTGTTAAGAAATTTTATTAATACACAATGGCAAAAATGCAAATGTTACATAACTCTAGAAAAATCTTAATGAGGTGACCTGGTCCATCTTCCTCTTAGCCGTTTAGTTAACTGTGAAAGGGATAAAAGGGACGGACATTCTACAACTGGATGCTTGCGTGAGATTTGCCTGACATCAGGACTTCTCTTCATGGTTAGCATAAATTTCGTGGTTAGCATGCCACAATTTCATTCCATTTCTTCTGGTTTTATCCTTAATAGGGACACATACAGCTGGCTATGTAATAGGCTGTCCTGTAATGCAAAATTGTCTGGTCAACTTTGAGGCAGTATTTTTGTGGTCCATGGACAACCCTGCATCACCCATACAGTAGGCACACTGGGAAATGTTTAAGAACACTTTATAGCTTAGGAATGATATAGACTTGAAGCTGGGGGCAGTTGTCATGGTCACCTAGTGGTCACAGTTCTGCAGCCCCCGATCTCATGCCACTGTCCTTTACCTCCTCCATCTTTCAAATCCACAGGCGCAGCTTCTCACAACATTTATAAGTCCATTTTGCAAGTAAAGATACATGAGTATCAGAGGCAGCAAAGTAGGATGAGCACAGATAGTTAAGACTGGGGAATGAGGGTGCACTTGGGTGGCTCAGTGGGTTAAGCCTCTGCCTTTGGCTCAGGTCATGATCTCAGGGGCCTGGGATCAAACCCTGAATCAGACTCTCTGGGAACCTGATTCCCCCTCTCTCTCTGCCTACCTCTCTGCGTACTTGTGATCGCTCTCTCTCTCTCTCTGTCAAAACAAAACAAGACGAAACAAAAAAAGGCTAGGGGAATGAGTAATATTCTAAAAGCAAAGTGAAGGTAAGGGTGTGAGAGGCCATAAATTCAACTTCTAGGGTTTCAGATAGGAAGAATTTGAGATTCAAGGAGATGTGATTGCATGATAGAGATTATGCAGCTAGTCAGTGATAGAGAATGAAACTTCTGATTTTGATTTCTATATCCTTTCCACTACATTATATTGTAAAGCCTCTACCCAGAGTGTGTATGTGTATAATGCATACATAAAAGAGTAGCCAGGGAGAAGACTGAAATGGATCGTTTATTGTTTTAGGTAATCCCTTTACTCTTTCCAGAGCATTTCTTTTGGCTGCTCACATGCCTAGGGTGAATGCTTTGCTTTCCTCCCTGATTCATGTCAAATGTCACTTCCTCTGGCCCTCCATGTCAACCCCTTCTGAGGGAAAGATCATGGTGTTAGGGCAATAGCAACAAGTTTTGTTTCAGGTGTGGTTAGCAAGTGGCAAACTGGGATTGTTTTGCTCCCGGTACCCGCACCATTAACTGTACCTCATTCAGAGTGACCAAGAGGGCTGAAGGACATGACCTTTCTAAGTACCGGGTCCACCATCTTATTTCTCTCTTCTCTCATTTCCAAGCTTCCTTTTTTATTTTACCTCCCAGGAAAACTATCATGGACTTACTGCTCTCAGAGCATTTTTATTAATCAAAAGACTTGACTTTTTTTTTTTTTTTCAGTCAATGAACATACAGGGAGTTTTGAATCAGGTTCAGTGCAAGGAACTAGAGAACTAATAATCAAATGATGAGATAAGAACCATATTGGGAAGGGCTTTATATGCAATACCAAAAACTTGAGCCTTTATCTTATGGGCTAAAGGGAGATATTGGAAAATTTTAAACACCAGAGTAAGTTAATCTGATTTTTATTTTAGCTGAATCAATCTGATTGCCAGGTAAAGAATGGATCAGAGATGGAAAAAACTCACTAGGAATTCCAGTTCCAGTGGGCTAGCCTCAGAGAAATGAGGAAAGCTTAATTTAGGCAGTAAACTATTGTAAGAATAAAAACAAAAAAACCCAAACCAAACATTGTACACTAGTTGCTATTTTTTTTTTTCTCATAGGGCATGGATTAGCAATTCTGAAACAATTTTATTTGCATACTAGGGTTAAACAAATAAGCCAATATATTGTAGATAATGAGAGCCAGGTTTCTCACTGTTGGAGAAAGAAGTTTCAAATAAGGAAAGAAAAAGGCCAAGACAAACCCTGTGGTGTTCATTAGAGTTAGAGGTATCAATGTGGAGTCAGGGAATTTAAATATTTCTATAGATACATAGAGAGGCAGATGGAGGCAGGGGCTTTGTTTATGCGTGAGCTACTATACATTCCTATGTTCCCCAGCCCTGGCCGCTGAGACAGACTCCATGCAGTCACCCCACAGCCTCAACAAGCACACTCAGCGCTGAGACCTTGGTTTCTAAATACCATTGTCCGGTAAAAAGTAACCAATGTTCCTTGAGAAATTGTAGAATCCAAGGAGAGGGAAGAGAAAATATAAGACAATGCTGTAGCATTTTCTGATGCCAGAAAGCAAGAAAATACTTAAAAGGAGAGAAAGTAATGTGTCCATAGTGAAAAGTTATAGCAGCCAACTTGATAGCACTCTCAATGACTGAAGTTGAAACAACTTGAGAAACAAAATAAATAATAAAGAATAAAATAAATATCCCTGAGTCTCTATTGATATATATAACTAACTGAATATATACATAAATGGAGGAGGAGACTACTCCTACCTGCAGAAGGATTCCAATGAACAAATGTAGAAAATAAATGAGAGAAACAGGAAACCAACATTAAAAGCCCATGGTAATAATTGCTTCCACAAGAGCCACCAATCAATGTTAAAATTAATGGGTAAAAGTTTAAGCAGAAACTGAAGATATTTCTCCCCTCAAATATTTACAAAGAGAACAAAACAACTTTATCTGGAGATTTCTGGCTGATACTACCTTAACACCTCCAGGGATAACACCATTAATGAGTGATGTTATATCAATATCATTTACCTACTGATCTTGTGGACCATGAGCAGTGCATAACTGCTGTGGCAACTTTCCCAGTAATTCACAGCCTCATACTAATCATGAGAAAATATCAGCAAAGCCTAATTTGTGGGATATTATACAAAGTCATGATGATCTTTGAAAGTGTTGATGTTACAAAAAACAAGGAAAGACAGAAACTATCACAGGCTGAAGGAGATTAAGAAGATATGATAACCAAATACAACATAGGATCCTGGATTGCACCCTGGAACAGGAAAATGACAACAGCAGGGAAATTGGTGAAATCTGCATATGTTCTGTATATTAGTTAATAGAAATGTACCAAAGTTAATTTCTTAGTTTGATAATTACTCTGTGATTATGCAGAATGTTGACATAAAGTACAACTAGGTAAAGGGTATTTGGAGCCCTCTAAACTGCTTTTGTAACTTTTCTGCTTGTCTAACTTTATCTCAAAAAGAAAAATTAAGCAAAGCTGTGGAAATGGAGATGAATAGAAAGGTAGAAGAATCTACAAGATTATTAATCAATGAGATATAGAGTATCAGAGATAATGGTGGTCATTCCATGGGGAAGTCAGGTGGTAGGGCAGGTGTGGGAGGGCAATGAGGGTTTCACTATGGGGCATGATGAGTTTGAGGTACTTCTGGAACATCCAGATGGACACATGATTTAGGCAGTTTAATGAATGTGTCTAGAATCCAAGAGAGAGGGATGAATCGGAAATATAAACTGAAAAAGTCAGCATCTAGAAATTGTCTAGAAGCATGAGAATGGATGGAACCATAGAGAAAGAACATGAATGGTGAAGGGAAAGGAGTCTCAAAGATGAAACTCAAATTTAGCTCTTGTTCACGTTAACTTTGTTTTACAAACTTTTGTGGAACTGGAGCTATAGCTTATTCATATCTGTGTTTTATCACTTTAGTATTGCACCTGGTGAGTAATGTATGTCTACAACCATGTATTGAACATATGTTTGCATACATGTGTGGAGGAAGTAATAAATCTATCTTCTTGGACACCTGGATCACATAAAAGTTTAAATCTATCTTTAAGCATATATCATTCTCTGAGTTCATCATCCCTGCATTCCGGATTTCATTTAAAAAGCATTTCCCCTGAGTTTAAAAAATCTAGGTAATTGAAAAAACTGATGCCTCAAAACAAATTATACTTCAAAAATGTAATGTCAGATTATATATGACCTATCTATTCCCCTCACCACTTCTAAGAGAATGGCAAAATAATCAATAAGCAGTCTTAGAATTTAAAAAAAAAAAAGTAGGAATGGTTTGTCTAGGGCCCCACACTCTGTCAGTGGGCCTTCTCTATAACAGGGGAGCTGACTTCATTCCTACTGTTTTTGCTGAATGTCCAAAAGTCCTTCTCCCCTGAGAAGACTGTTTTTAGCCAGCATTCAGGTGAATGAGTCAAGCCATGTCAGATGAGAATCCTCAACTTGAACTCTGGGCTCAGACAGCAGACAGAACACCTTTTTTCATGCAGGAGTCCTCTCTGCACGGATACACAGCCTAGAGTTCCCCAGTTATGTTCTGACATAACTCTGCATGCTATGCAAATATCCTGCTAACGTGGTTTGTTTTGTTCTGGAAAACAGTAAAATATAATGATATTTAAAAAGACAAGTGGCTGCTGAAATCCCCATAACACCACTCTATTTGGGAAAATAGAGCTTACCTGAATATTTTAGGCTTAAGAATTGCTGACCAGATGGCAGGCAGCAATATAAAAGGTATTACAAAGCTCCAACTCCTTCTGTGTGTCATTTAGGAGGATATTGTGTTCAGAATCCTGTTCTGTCACTGTTGGATTAGTTACCCAAACCCCACCCTTTCCCATTTTATTTCCTCATGTTAACACTTCAAGGAAAAAAAAAAATCATTTTAAAGTATTGCCGTGGGTTATTAATTTATAATCTTTGCACTTTCTGGAATTTGCCTTGAAGCACTTCTAGGGACAGACATTGAAAGGGAAGGGTGGTTAACTGGGAGGGGCAAAGACTCAAAACTAGAAGAAAGGATATAGGACGTGGTTTGGTTCTTACGGTTATAGAATACACTGCTTTTCCTCCAGCTTGTTGGAAGCACGGAGAATTTGGCCCAGACTTCTATAGATTTTAAGCAAGAGCACTGCATCATTAGTGGAAGAATCTTAGGATTCTAAAAGCAAAAGGCCCAGCTGGTGTTCAAATGGAAGCTCAGGGACAGTGGGATGGGGTGTTTGGGCCAAACCCAGCTATATGAGATGAAATGAAATAAGCTCCAAGTAGGAAGAGAGGATATGGTGTTAACAAACAAAAACAAAACGCAAACGCATTATGATTCAGAAGATCTAGAAAGAGAAATTTCATGGAGTTTAGGAGGCTAAAATGAGATTTGGAATATGGCCTAGTAGTAGATAGGAGGGTTCACACTGTGGGACTGGACTAGTGTCTGGAAGCAAGTCAAAGCACAGGCCAAGTTCTAGAGCAACTGAGGCATAAGAGAAGTGCTGAGGGTAGGCACGCAGGTCTCCCAGTAGGGCAGTGACAGACAAGGGAGACAAGTACAGCTAGACCGTGTAAGACAAGCATCCCAGTGCTTCTCCACTGAGAGCTGGGCAGAAGTTAGAACAGAAGTGACACAGAAGTAGACTTGATGCTGAGACATGTTTTTCACTGCTGTGGGTTCATTAACTCCACTGCAGCATTGGTCCCGGTGCTCACAACCAGACTGGGCGAAAGGACCTCTGCTGAGGGTGGTAAGGGTAGAAAGTTCACAATTATGTTACATTACGTTATGTTATGTTATAACATCTTTTATATATGCATATATAAAATCAGATTATAGGAGGGAGATATCTTAAAGAAAGAAGCCAGTTGGAGACTAAATGCCTTCCTCTGTAAAGGAGATATTGAGAATGCATTTATATCCAAGTTTTTTCAAAAATAGTTCATGGCAAATGTGTTCAAGTAATACATGTATGTAGCTCATAAGCACATCTAATTAACCAAGAGAAGAAAATACTCGCCCCCCAAAGCATGCCCACCACCACCACCACCACCACCAATGACATCAACAGCAAAACACCTTGTTGAAAGGCCCTGGTGCTGTGCTGTCTCTCATTTCTCTCCTCTCCCTCATCTCACCCGATCTGTGTGTACTCAGCAGCTGTATCTGGGCAGAGAAAATGGAATAATATAGAATGCGCTGAAGCCCTGAATAGGCTGTTTAGATTAGTTCCAAGGCATGGGCAATTGTCTTACTCTTCCCTTTTTCCGGGTCTGTGTAAACACAGATTTAAATGATTGATCAAAGATAGAATAGTTACATAATGACCAAACGGAAATTAGGGGAAGCTCAAAGAAATCATATTATCAGGTTTGAAGGAAAATTAAGCATTTCAACTGCCCACCCAGGCTCTCCTCGCCAGTCTATAATCTACAAGGGGGTCGCTCCTTGCTTAGGTAGAGAATAAACAGAATTAAAACAAACACACTTCAAGCTTGGTTCATTACATTGCTCTACCACATGATAAAAAGTCACTTAGCTTTTTTGACCCTCAGTTTTTTCATCAGCAAAGTCAGATGATGATTTTTCATCAACAATCATCTCCCAAGTTCATGTTGAATATAAAAAAGTAAAATGTATACTAAAACTCTTTTCTAATTCCTTATACACAATCAGTGACTCAAAGAAAAGTCTTAGGGTAATTCAAATGAATGAATGGACAGAAGGATACAGTCGCTGAGTAATTTTTATACACAAGCATGTAAGCCAGAATTACCATTTGCCTTCATAGTATCCCTATTTGACATCACATGATATATTTCTTTTCTTTCTTTTACTCTTTAAAGATTTTATTTATTTATTTGACAGAGAGCAACAGGCAGGCAGGGTGGCTGCCAGGGGGAGAGAAAGGAGAAGGCTCCCTACTGAGCAGGGAAGTCTGACTTGGGGCTTGATCCCAGGACCCTGAGATCATGACCTGATCCAAAGGCAGCCGCTTAATTGACTGAGCCACCGAGGCGCCCCATATATTTCTTTATTTATATACTGGCTACCTCCCCTACGACAATTTAAATACCTCATGGTAGCAAGTTTGTCTTATTCACGGCTACACTCCCAGTGAGCAGAACAAAGCTTGGCATTAGTAGATGATCAGTAAATATGTGTTGAATGAATGAATGTGGCAGGAAAGTTTGAACTCAGATGCACCTGACTCCAAAGCCTGTGCCCTTGGTCAATAAGCCAGCTAACTCTCCGTAAACGAATAAACGTTACACATGACAGAGGCAGGTTTTACTTGTCGCCCTGCTGGGTCTTTTTCACACAGCTTTGGTCGCCAGAGGAATGTCCTCCAGAAATTCCCATATCCGAATTCCCAGCACCTCTACCTGTGTCACTTTACATGATAAAATGGATTTTGTGGAGGCAATTAAGTTAAGGACCTATAAATGGGGAGATTATACTGGCTTTTCAGGTGGGCCTCATTTATTTACATGGACTCTGACAAGTGGAGAATTTTTCCAGGCTGTGCTCAGGGAGAGATGGGAGATAGGCAGATAGGGTCAGAGAGACGCTATGATGCTGACTTTGAAGATGGAGGAAGGGGACCATAAGCCAGGGAACGCTGGTGACCTCAGGAAGCTGGGAAAAACGAGAAAATGGATTCTCTTCCAGAACCCCAGAAAGGGAAGCAGCCCTGTTCACACCCTGATTTCAGCCAAGTGAAACCCAAGTCAGATTCTTGATGTAGAAAACTGTAAGATAACAAATTTGTGTTGTTTCAAGCCACGACTTTGGTGATACTGTGTTACAGCAGTGATAGAACACAATGTCAGTCTGAGGAAGCCTACTGCTTATTTGCTACCAGAGTAGGATTTTAGACATCATGAGAAAATTTCACTCACGTTAAAAAAAAAAAAAAAAAAAAAAAAAGCCTGGATTCAATAAACTACCTTATAAACAGCTCTCCCAATTAGGGCCAAAATTAGACAATTTAAAACTTGGGAACAACTGTAAAAGTTGTTTTTCTCTACGTGGGCTTATAATGAAACCTTGAAACCTCCACTGATTTTCTTTGTTCCAGAAATGCGGGCTGGCTTCCACATACTATTCATTAAGCAGTGGGTAGCACTGTGTATCTGGAGCTAAAACCTTCCTCCGCTATGACTTTCCATGTTGCCTTTCATAATAAAGCACACACACAGAAATTGCATATGGTATCTGCATCTTCGCGAGCATGCTAATTGTTACAGCCCTCCTAGTCAGGGGGCCCTGAGGGTGTGTGGGTTTTCCAGCAGCCCACCGAGTCATCTGTCTTCACCACAGAGCCATCCGGCCTGACGACGGTGACACGGATGCCCTGGGAGTCCTCACTCTCCTGTCAGGGATGTTGCTGCAGAAAATTAACGTGCATCCATTCACCGCTGCAGACGGCAGAGTGGGCTGTAATTTTAGCTTCTATCCCCCAAATAATGTTTGTTGTCATGCTGTAATCTTGGCAATCAGCGTAACAGATGAACATATCGTTTCATGTGAAATATTTGCTAAACATGATGGGACCTTGAGAACCACACCTCAGTGGGAGTCTGCGTGTGCATGTCTGTGTGTGCATGGGTGTAAGTTTAAAGAAAGCCCATGGATACTGAGTAGTCTATAGAATTAAAAAGTGAACCAAGTAAAAACTAACTGAATAAGGTAAAGTAGGGAACCTCAAAAGTTCATTAAAAATTAAATTATGCAGGGTGCCTGGGTGGCTCAGTCTGTTAAGGGAGTGTCTCTTGGTTTTGCTCCAGTCATGATCTCAGGGTCCTGAGATCTAGCTCCATGTGGGACCTTGCTTGATGCAGTCTGCTCCACATTCTTTCTCCTCCTTCTCCCTTCCCCTGTGCTCCTCCCCCTACTCACAGCTGACCATGCACCCTCTCTCGCCCTCTCTCAAATAAATAAATAAAATCTTAAAAAAATAATAAATTAGAAGCTTGTCTCCTAAACATTTTAGCACTCTATCACTTAGCATTTTTTTTTAACCTAAAAAATGAAGGCTTCAGGGGTGAAGCCTGGGTGGCTCAGTCTGTTAAGCCTCTGCCTTTGGCTCAGGTCATGATCTCAGGGTCCTGGGATCCAGCCCCGCATCGGGCTCCCTGCTCAGCAGCAAGGAGTTTTTTTTTCTCCCTCTCCTCCCCACTCGTGGTCTCTCTTGCTACTTCTGTCACTATCTCTGTATCTCTTTCTCAGATAAATAAATAAAATCTTAAAAAAAAAAAAAAAAAAAAGTGAAGGCTTCAAACAAGTCCAGAAAAGTCATGCATCCACCTTTCCTCTTTCAAATATGAAAGTTAATACAATGTGCAGTTTCTGTAGTAGAATCTAATAGCAATAAATGTCAATTGGACATATTCCTCTTGTGATATCAGGTTGACTTGTGTGCTGCTAACTCTGATTGCTTATAAAATAGACCTGACCACTGAAAGTACTCCTCATTTTCAGAGTAGACACAGTGGCATATATGTTAGATTGATACGTAAGCAAACTCTCACCAACACCAAACTAGGAGACCTCTCTTTCTCTCCGAAGTCATCCCAAGGTGAAACTCACACCCCTGGCCATTGCTAGAGCAGAGCTTTCAGAACAATTTCGTGTCTCTCTTCTCATTCCTCAGCAACAATATCTTCATCATCAGTGAACTAATTCAACAAGTATTTGTTGAGCTTCTACTATATGGTAAGAAATGCCTTAGATTTGGGGGAGATAGCAAGAACAAAATATTCAAACTTTCTTGTTTTCATTTGAGCCCTCATCTAATAAGGGATATTCATGAACAAAGTTTATATAGTGTTCTAAACAGCAACAAATGCTAAGTGGGAAATTTTACATGGGGTGGGATGGGGTGAGGATCATGAAAGGTGGAGATGGGAAGTATAGGAAGAGAGTGAAAATGACTATCTATACAAGAGCATTCTAGGCAGAGGAACCACGTACAAGGTTTTTGAGGTAGGGGCATATTGTGTGTGCTTGGCTAGGAGCAAGAAGACAGGGAGGCTGAAGTGGAGAGATGGAAGAGGTAAGAGATACAGTCAGAGAGACAACAGGGTGTTCTTAAATGTACAGAGTCGACCCATGAAGCATAAAAAATACATACACTCACAGAAGAATATAACCATCAGCCCTTTTTATTTTGACAAAGGATATTAGAATATGAATTAGAAACTGTATTTTATGAATTTTACCCTTTAGTCTTAAACACTTGGCTTTTTGTTTGTGTTTATATTAATATGTGTGAGCATATAATATAGTATTACTATATGTAAATGTGCTATAAACATGAGGATATCAGTACTAGTAGAATATTACATACTAAAGAAATTCTTTCTTCACCAAGGCCCATGGAACATTTTTTCCATGTTCCAATGACAACTTTTCCCAAACCCAGTTTGAATACATTCAATTGAATCTAAAATATCATTATTTACAAGTATGCCATTGGTCTGTGATCCTCTAAGAAAGAACAAAAAATAGGTCCAATTAACCACCACAATGCAGAGATTTGGAAAGTTATATATCATAGAACAAAGGAAATATTGTATATTCACTCCTATCCTGACCTACAAATGCCTGAATTTTGACTCATTTTGATGTATAATTTCTGCAAACTGAAACCACGGTTTGTTAACCTTGACTCAAAGCAAGAAACTGTATTTATATTTCCTTTGCTTTGGACCTACTTGTTGAGAGATGAAAAGCCTTCATTCCAGGGCATTGTTCAGTCATTAGCAGAAGGAGTAATTGCAGCAGTGGCAGCAGAGCTAGACATGACTATCATAGTGATATTATCTGTCAAAGATTTATGGAGTGTTTATGGAGTATAGACGGCTGTGTCTTTGCCTGTTACCTGTACCTGACCATACTTCACATGTCAGTGTAAGACTGGAGGAGAGAGGTTGGCAACAATCCACAAGGTGAGTGCTGGACCTGTGCCGTCTTCTCTATTTTATATCCACACTAGTGGCTTCTAGCAGGATATTCCAATTCTGCTTCGTAAGCTTCTCTTGTGGTTGCTGTGTGTGTGTGTCAGTGCTAGTGTGTTAGCCTAAAATCATAAGCTCAGGGTGATGCCAGAGAGCCCTGTGTGCCTTTTTGTTATTGTGACAATTGCTAATGTTTATTGCGTGCCCATTGTCAAGCGCAGTTATGTTTCTATCCTTATGTGATAGATAATACTATTAGTAGTATTATTATTATTTCCATTTACAGATGAGATGAGGAAACAGAAGCACAGACAGGTTAGGTTATTTGTCAACAGACAGAAACCCAGGGAAACAGCCTGCATGTCATGGTGGTTAGCAGTTCTGGCTTTGTAGTAGCTGTTCTGTGAGAATCAAACTGTTGCAACTGAACACATACACATCCCACCTGCTGAACCACCCTGTCTCACCTAGTGCAGTCATGAACACAGTCACATGTGTGTTCTATCCCAGCCAACCACATGTATGGCTCCATCCTATACGCCCCAAAGCTCACGAGATGAGACTAACAGAGTTAGATATTATGTAGATCCCGAACTTGCTTTACTCACAGTTTCAGTGATTCTACTGGCCTGGGATGCTAAGAAGTCTTTACTTTAAACCCGTTATCTGTAACCTAGGACAGTAATTACTCTGTCCTTTTCCGTGCCTTCTCTTTAAAATTCAGAGCACATCAAGTTGACAAGTCAAGACATTCCAGCAGCCCAGCCTAGTTGCCTACCCAGGTGAGATGCATGTGAATGGAAAATCAGAGCACCATTCTCACCAGCCCTGCATCAGAATGGACCTCAAGCAGCACAGTTCACAGGCCCCCAGGCTCTACCATACCCTTCCCTCAACGACAGCAAGAGGCTTCTTTTGAGCTCCCAACAGGGTGAAATTCTTTGTTCAAATTCTTTGCTCAGAATTGCTTGGAATTTGTTGCATTTAGTGGCAACCCTGCTGTGATCTCCCAAAAGAGACGATTACCCATGAATTAAAACATCACCAGCAACTAGTATCACTCCAAGCTTTATGGCTTATTTCCTGGATCCTCTAATCACCTAAGGCGGGGGTGGGGGTGGAGGTGGGGGGGGGCTGGGCAGGGACACCTAAAAATCCGCAAAAATAAAATAAAACAGAAAACAGGGAAAAAAAAAAGATTTTTGTTTTGCTTTCACATTCTTGACTCTGCCACATTCTCCATTGTTTAAGTCTGAGCTGCCTGAGTATTACCACCACCCATCTGGTGAGTTCAAAATAAAGGTACATAGTAGGAGAGATGCTGCTGTCAGAAGGGTCCCCAACTGGTGTGGCCAGCAGCTCCTGGAGACATCCCTGGAGGAAGGCCTGGGACAAAAGCACCAAAAAGTCTGATAAAAGACTGATAAAAGTCTTCCACCAACTTTATTTAATTGAGTATTTTAGAGAAAACTTCATTTTCTTAAATTTCCAAGGCATTTGGTTGGTGTGGAACCATATTCTTTTACATTCAAAGCTTTCCAGGAAATGCCCTGGAAAAATTTGTTTTGAGTTGGCTTTTTCCTTGACACTTGAATGAATGTCAGTGGTGAGGCAGCTTCTGTTCTTGTCACAGGGCAGGTGGAAGGGACACATTCCTCACTACACCAGTTTCCAGTTTCATCTGATTATTTTCTTGTCTTTAACACTACACACTTTTTACACCCTCCTTGTAAGGGCCTATTTAGCCAGAGCGATTCCATCCAGTTAAACAGTGATTTTGTTGTTTATGCAATAAAACTTAAATTGACCCTGCCCCACCCCCTACCCCGGCCCAGGGGACTTACTTAAATGCAAGTCTGGGAAACTAGTAAAATATGGTCGACCAGTCCCAGGTAACAGAACCCAAATACAAGGGCGGGTCAGGCCAGGTGGAGACATCCAATCAGTGGGGCACGCATACTGTCTCCCTAGCTACCAAGGAGTGTGGGTCCCACCTTTTGGGCGCCAATTCTGACCAAGGTGATAGGCTAGTTCAAATATCTAATATAGGGTAAATTGTGATTCAATTGGCCACCTGTGTGTGACCTAGCATGACTGTGCAGCTTTCTCTGTGCGTTGAAATCTCATTGGCCACCTGTGTGTGGCTAAGCTGTAAGGCGGGGGTGGGGTGGGGTGTCGCCCTCTCTGTAAGAGGCAGCCCCGTCTGGTCGGTTTGATTCTCAATGCTTGGCGCGAAATAAAGCTTTGCTTGACCTTCGCTTTGTATCCGCCTATTCCTTTGATTACGGACCCATCACTCCTAGTGTATACTGAAACTCACTGAATGACATATTTAATTTTTATAATTTGACCAATTATATGGTTAAGAGACCATATAATTGGAGAAAAATCTACTTGAAAAGAGAATTTGGGCTATTCCTTTAACCCTCCACTCCTTCTCCTCACGCCCTCTTCCTCCTCTTCCTCCTCCTCTTTCTTTCTTTTTTTCTTCCCCCTCCCCTCAATTATAGCTATTTCTCTTCATCCCATGAACTTGGAGTCAGGTTGATGGAACTGGGTTAGAGTCCTGGTTTTGGCTCATTCTACTGTGACTTATTTTTTTTTTTTTAAGATTTTATTTATTTATTTGACAGAGAGAGAGATCACAAGTAGACAGAGAGGCAGGCAGAGAGAGAGAGAGAGAGAGAGAAGGAAGCAGGCTCCCTGCTGAGCAGAGAGCCCGATGCAGGGCTCGATCCCAGGACCCTAGGATTATGACCTGAGTCAAAGGCAGAGGCTTTAACCCACTGAGTCACCCAGGCACCCCTACTGTGACATTTTTTGATACAGTCTTTAATCATCTAATCATTTCACATATAATGAGAATAATAACCCCATCTAGGGACATGTGGGTACAGAAGTTTTTAGGCCTTGGACTCTTGGTTCCCACTTCTGTCTCAGCATCCTGAGATCAAGCCCCACAGTGGGCTCCAGACTGAGCACTGAGCCTGCTTAAGACTCTCTCCCTTTGCCCTCCCTTTCTCCCAACCCCCACAACCAGGCAACTCTCCCTCTCTCTTTCTCTCTCTAAAATTAATAAATAAAATCTCTTAAAAAAAAAAAAAAAAGAAAGAAACCTACCCAACTTGTTTCTTGCTGTAATTAAATGAGATAATTTGCATGAAGCAAGTATCAGAGTGCCTAACACATAATAAGCATCTAATAAATGTTAGTTCTTATCAGCTTCTTCCTTTATAAAGTAACAAGTTATATATTTTCACCAATTCCAGAATGCTAACATCTTATAAATATCTTTTTGTTTGCTTATGAAGTATTGATTTAGTAATTTAAAATAAAAGCTCTGAAAAATTATGTTCTTCTCTGGAAAACAATCAATTAACTTTGCCAATGTGTAAATAAACGGCACTGGCCACCCTGTGATTTAGAATCAGATGCTGTCTTGCACCCTGTGCCTCCTCCTCCTTTTCTGCTGGACGTAAAGTGTGCAAAGCAAAGCATTTTATGGAACTCACCAGTCTGTCCAGAGACACAGACTACTGGGACAGACGCTCCAGGCTGGTTCAGGACTGGCGAGGAGAAAACATTTCATTAAAAAAAAAGAACCTAATTGAGTCCATTTCTGTCCATTCCCTAATTATTCTGCAGCGCCTGGAATGAAGGTACTATACCACCTGACACGGGAGGATTCCCAGGCGCCTACAGCCATCAAAGGCTCAGTAAGTGCTGCTTTTACGGAGGGAAGGCAGCTTCAAAGGTTTCACTTCCACTTAGGTTTTAAGCAGCTTTACAAAAGAACATCGATTTTGGTTAAATTGATTTTATTCATAGTTGGTTTGGATGGTGTATTCAAAAGATAGATCGTATCAGGCTGTCAGCACGCACGAGGCTGGGAGAGCAGACCCCCTCCTCGGTGTGTGTGGACCTAAATATTCCCTCTGTGATGGTTTGGTGGGATTTGTGGACTGAAAGACATTTTCACAGTTTGGGCCACTCTGGATGGGAGTATTATACTGTGATTTTGGTTATGTCAAAAGCATAAAATCAGGCTTCTCTGCTCTGCTTCTGATTTCCTGCACAGCAAACACCCATTTGTCTCATTACGATATATCAATGCAGATTAGCTGTTGACTGTAATGTAGTTGAAATATATGATAATAGACATGCGTGCTAAGTGCCAACCAGTTATTAGAAACTCAGGCTTGATCCCACGGATTCAGCGTGGTGGCTACTGTGAAAGATAACAGCATTACTATTTTAAACATGTGAAGAGACATGAGTGTTCATGATCACTTCTTCTGAGAGCAAAAACTCAGCCAGTATGACATTTAGGAACCACATGGTCTTAAAAAGCATGGCACCAAACAGAAGTTTTCTGCTGAAAAATACTAAAAATTATATATGTGATTTTATATTAAGGCATTCCATCAACTTTAAATTATTTATTCAAATGCAAGGCAGTTGCACCAACTGATGGCAATTGGGCAGAGATTAATTAAAGACAGGTATTTGGAGAACTCAGTTTGAGATTAAAAGCATATCATAGCTGGATTATACAGATTCACATGAACATCGATACACAAACACATGATACCCATGTGTGTTTAAGGTAATGCTTTTCAGCAATAACTTTTTTAACCAGAGATATGCGAAGAATCATCTAGGGACCTTTTTCAAACACAGATGCTTAGGTCCTACCATCAAAATAATCTGATTCAATAATACTGGGGTGGATCCCATTTAATTATATTAAAAAAATTAAAACCTTAACAGTTAATTCTGATATGTCCTAATTAAGCTATGCATTAAAGACATTTTAAGATGTCAGTGGTCTAGGCACTTGAAAAGAGTCATTGTTCTTTCCCAAAACCTCTTGGTACGTCAGTGGGTACCACCATGGACATAAGTGCTACTATAAACAATATAGGAATAATCCTTGTTTACCCATTTTCCTTAACCAGCCCACCAGCCGGTGCTCCTGGCTGTGTCTCCAAAACACTCTCAGGCCCATGTTCTCTCAACGTGACAGACACCCAGGTAGTCCAAGCTGTCTACTCCCTTTGTTTCTGGAGATTAGCACACTGTCAGCCACATACTACCCACTAAATAAGTATGTTGTTGAAAGAATAAATAAAGACTTGAGCCACTATTAATGATACATTTTTCAACAACTACTTGCATAAGACCTGGTATATATAAAATTGAATTAATATTAAGAGACACTGAACTCAAAAGAAGGTCAGTAATATGTCCAATGATAGGACCTGTGACAAGAGTTGGACTAAATAGCAGGGAAGAGAAATCTCCTAATGGTACATTGGCTATGTGGTCCAAGCCTGACCAGTCTTCTGTTTCACTCCTACGCACAATGATCAACTGGGGAATGGACACGCCAGAACTCTACCAGCTTCACAGTCCATATAGAGGTATCTGGTAGAAAAATATCAATTAGCACCTCCTCATCTGAGAAACCAAAGAGTAGATTTCTGGAGGGTCCCCCTGGTCCACTTGTATTTTAGCCAATCTGAATGTTTACACCAATCTGAATGTTTACACCAATCTGAATGTTTACACAAAACAGCCTTGCTCCTCCTCACAAAGGGCAAAGGTGGTGAAGTCACTGCTTGAAATGAAATAAATCTTTTTTTTTTTAAGATTTTATTTACTTATTTGAGAGAAAAAGAGAGCACCAGCAGTGTGAAGGGCAGGGATCCTGATATGGGGCTTGATCCCAGGACCCCAAGATCATGACCTGATACAAAGGCAGATGCTTAACGAACTGAGTCACCCCAGTACCCCAAAATGATATAAATCTGAACATAAATGGAGAGATAATATGGTTTGAACTGAAAGGCAGACTTTACATAAATGGGTACCTCAAATTCACATGCCCACAGAAGGCACCCCAAGAAAAGCAACTCTTTAACCACCAAGGAAGAACGTTCCAGGATTGAGGACCATCCATTTGAGTAATGCCACTGATGCTGTTTAGAAAGCACCCAGAATTTAAGAGATGAGCTCACAGAAGTAACTTCTCCACATAGGCTGAGGCACCAACCAAACCACTAGACATGAGAGATGAATATTATATTCCACACATTCCTGGATTATTGTGGATAGGTATCTCCCCTATTCAACTCCCAAGCCTGTGGGTTTAAGATACACAGAGAGACTATGGAAGAAATTAAAGAGGAGCCAAAACAAAAAAGATGGAGTGGCCCCTGAAGGGTGGTCCTGAAGGGGATGGTAGATCATGGTCCAAACTTCCAGCTTCCTCTGGACTCACTATGTCCCCCACCCCCACAAGGACACAAATTCTAAGTCAGACTGGTTTGGATCTCTCCAGTTCAGTTAAAATGTTTATTGTTTGTTGTCCAGGATTCTAAATCACTCAGAAGGGAGCTTATTTGTTCTCTCAAGTTCTCCATTACCCCTGTGGGGGCTTGGGAGATTGCTTTGAACTGAGGAAAACCCTGGCAGTAATTAAATACAAAAGGCCTCCCAGCGCCTTCCTTGTTCCTTGGTTTTGGCAGACGGCTCTAGCCGAGCAGAAGGGGGAAGATTTGATTTTAATCACACAGATTTCATATTTTATTTTGCTCATTAAAATTCCTGATAAGGATTTACTTCAGCATTTTGTGGCTCTCCCTGAATATTTGAAGAGGGTCTTTTTTTTCCCCCCTCTTTTTTACTACAAATGTTGTCTGATCTCTGCCTGTTCCACTGTCTGAAGAGATTGCCTCCACATTGCTCAAATCCAAGGTGTGAGCCATTTCTGGGAGAATTAAAAAAAAAGAATTTAGGGATGGCATGCCACTACCCTGTAATTACAGCCATGCTGTCTCTGCTCAGCCAAAGTGAAAAAATCAATTATCTAAGAATGCAGGGCTGGAATCAAGATGAAGAAAAACTTTGCTGTCTAAAGTTACCTAGAACTTCTAAGAAAATGAAAAATTCTGTGTCTGTACAAAACACTATTGCTAGGGAAAGGAAGGAAATCATTTTTAGAAGGAGCTGCTCAGGAGACTCCACAGTCCGATTGCACCCAGCCTGCTTGCCTTTCTTCAGGCTTTCTCAGCTACTCTACTCTGACGTCACTCTGTAGTTGCTGGTTTTGGTCCCCTCCCTTGGCAATGTTAAATTGTCCCTAAGCAGTCCCAAACTACAGCAAAACCGCAATTACTTTATTCTTCCTCAGGGCATTAAATGCTAACCCTTTTTTGCCAGCAAACAATTAAATTTTTGTTTAGATATATATTTTTGTAGATTTACATATTTATAAATATATATTTATATATCTATATATGTGCATATATATGTTCAATAGATATGGAGTTACATCTGTAATATAATATTCTATATAGAATATAGAATAGAAGAGCATATAGGATTATAGATACAGTTCTCTCTATGTATATCCATATGTAGTATTACATATACTCTCCATCTATACCTCTACACATCCTAGAATTTTTCTTTCTGCATCTATGATTAAGATTTGCAATACAGTTTCTCCATTCCAGATACTTGAAACTTTGCACGTGTCCTCTGCATAAAGACTGTCCTCAGAGAGATCTAGGGACAGTCTGGGAGTGCAGTGGTGGGGAGGGGGTGGCTCTTAGCTTAAGTAACCGAGAGCTGGGAGGGCTCCAGACTCACATCCTAGTTGAGGCTCTAGTATGAAAAGCCCCGTTACTTTTTCACTATATATTGCTATAAGTGCTGAGTTCTGATGGGAAATATTAGAAGAACTGATTTTGCATAAATATACACTAAGACATCCTTTTTTGTCCTCTATGTTCCCCCTTCCAAATATTTGATTGCCAGGTTGTATTATTTTGGGGAAATCATTCCTAATCCCACCCATCTCTCACTAAGCCAATTCTGCCTAAACACCTAGAAATGTCATTACTCTGATTATTGTTAACTTGTTAACTTGAACAAGTGAAGAAAATTTACCTTTTGTCTTTTTACACCAACAAAACTTCATTCCCACTGAAGTAATTTTAACACCTACCAAAATGCAGAAAGACCACCCTCAGATAGTGATACATATATATATATATATACACATATATATATATCTGTATATATATATAAAATATATATCCTACTTTCATTATATTAGAATATATAAGTTTTTATATATAAAATTTAATTCTATTAATAGATAATAAATGGTAGTGAGATTTTTAAGATATCCCAGGAGCCTGTAATCAAGTTTCTCTAGAGAAGAGAGCCGAATCCTCGCCAAGATATGCAGCATCTTTTGCGTGTTCAAAGAACTCATATGGAGAAAAAATAGGAATTACAGAGTGAGAAAGGCATATCCTTAATCGACCTCCACAGAGCTCATCTGGGAAGAAAGTGGGTCCCTTCGTGCCTGCATTGCAGTCCTCTGTTTTGTACTCTACATCCGCATTTTCTGTTTTTGTGCTTTTGTGTGCTAGGGCTGTTTCTTCAAGAACAAAATCTTGGCCATCACAATAGAATGCAAGGTCCTTCTCTTCTCTGAAGCCTGTGCACCCCCACTTCCTGCAGTCTCTTTACTTAGCAGCAAATTTCCCTTCATTAAAATTAAGCCTCATTTCTTGCTCATCTTTTCCTGTTTTCCTCAGCAAAACTGAGTGCAGTACTGAACCAATTTTTCTCGCTGCTTTATTTTCCTGTCACTTCATAACACCCCATAGCTTGTCACTTCATAAATCTTCTTTCCCTCCAAAAACAATAAAAAAGTTTATTGCACCCAATTTTACCCCTCCTTTGTAGGGGAAATAAAGAAGAAATTGGGGTGTGTGTGTGTGTGGGTGTGTGGGTGTGTGTGTGTTGGCAGGAGAGAGAATTGAATGTGTTTTCACATAACTAAGTCCCCAATATGTACTAGAAGAGTCCATTTGGTATATTTTGGCTTGAGGTTTTTGCCCAGACTCTGGGATTAATGGCTATGTTCCAGTTTATGCTAACTGCAGGGATAAAATGGTCTTATATTTCCATCTGGAGTGGTGACAGCTCAAAGTAATTCTTCAGGGTCAGACTCCTGGACAGCGAGGTAAGAGAAATTATTGCGGGTGAGCTCGGGATTGCCAAACACGGGAGCTCTCAGGCTCTGCTAAAGCTGCCCCTCCCCCACCTAATTAGCTTGTGTTCACTTTCTCTTCTAACTCTCTCAATCAGCTTATTTGCTTAATTCCTCCGCTAGGACCAAGTAGATATGGGGAATTCTGTGGACCCAAATTTCACAGTTACAGACTCTCTGAACAGCCCTGAAGCCCTGGTTCCCGTGATAGGGCAGAGACTGGCAGGTTCAAGACTGGCTAGCAGGGTGGGGCTCCCGTGGGCAGTCCAAGACTCATGGCATAGGTCCCACTCTGAGGCCACTAGAGTCTACCTGAGACAGGATAAATACACGCCTGTGTTCGAATCAGAGCAACATGGGCTCATAATGCAAAACTCAGGGATTCTGACCATGAGTACTGGGAAGACATTTTGGGGTGCTGGGGGCCAAGCTCTAGAGAACACTGTCTATGGTGAGAGTGCGCTGACTATTCTAGCCATCCTCCAGATCCTACTTAACCTAACTCAACTCCCATGCTTCCCAAAACCCTGGATAGTCATTAAATTGTGGTTAAAATCTCAAAACTTGCTGGGCCTTAGGCAAGTTATTTAACTTCTAGGCCTAATCTGTAGAATGGAATAGTGATATTATAAACCTTGTGGATGTGTGTTATAAAGATTAACTGATATAATCAGAATCAAAAGCATAATCGTAACTCCTGGCATATAGTAATGCAAAACTTAAAAAAATGGCTTTTATTATCAGATGAGCATTGAACACTTAACATATGCTGGACAGTTTACCAAGTATTGAGGACATGAATGAAAGCAAATAAGAAATAGGTCATGGCCTTGTCTCACTCACAATCTAGAAAACATTTCACCTCCGTAATTAAGAAAGGTAGACTTTTTTATTTTCCCTCTTTTTTAAATGAGACAACTGAAGTCCAAAGAAGTAAATAAAATTGTTTAAAAGTTACACAGCTGGGGTGCCTGGGTGGCTCAGTGGGTTTAAGGCCTCTGCCTTCAGCTTGGGTCATGATCCCAGGGTTCTGGGACTGAGCCCCGCATAGGGCTCTCTGCTCAGCAGGGAGCCTGCTTCCCCCTCTCTTTCTGCCTGTCTCTCTGCCTACTTGTGATCTCTGTCAAATAAATAAATAAAATCTTAAAAAAAAAAAAAGAAAGAAAAAGCTATACAGACGTTAAGGGACAAAACTGTAATTTGAACCCTAGTCCAGGTTATTACAAAGGGTGTCCCTCTACCTACTTTCCACAGCAATTAGTATAGGTGGATCCAGGAATACAATTGAAATAGGGGATTTGGTCACTCAGGATCCCAGTATGTTGCCTTATTCCTAAAGAAGTTTCAAGAATGAACAAGACAGAGGCTCCTGGGTTGCTCAGTCATTAAGCATCTACTTTCGGCTCTGGTCATGATCCCAGAGTCCTGGGATCGAGCCCCACTTTGGGCTCCCTGCTCCGCGGGGAGTCTGCTTCTCCCTCTCCTTTCCTGCTGTTTGTGTTCCCTCTCCCATTGTCTCTCTCTCTCTCTCTCTGTCAAATAAATAAAATAAAATCTTAAAAAAAAAAAAGAGAAAGAGAATGAGCAAGACAGATGAGGGGAGTAGACTTTGAGAGAGCCTGCACAGGGGGACCAGAACTCCTGAAATCCCATTTACTGTATTGTCCCTTGGAAGCTGGTGATTTCACAAGAACCTAAGCTGTGGGCTCTGGCTTTTCCTACTGCCTAGGGTCCCCCACATCTCAGGTTCTTAGTGGTGGGACCGATAGGGGTAACTGACATGGATCATGCCACCACAGAGATGCATGTGGGCATCAGGGCCCTGAACTGCCTGCCCCACCCTGGGTTTCTCTGCCCAGGAGGGATGCTGCCATTCCTACCAAGAATCCATGGGGGAATCAGAGCCACCCAGGGCCTCACTTACAGCTTTGGCCTCATGTTAGCTTCTAACTAGAGTTTTGTTTTGTTTTTCCTTCTCATTTTAATTTTCAAATACTAGCTTATTTTCTTAAAAACAAAGATGGAAACTGAAAACAAAAAATCAAAAAAGTTCTTTTTTTAAAAAAAGAACTACAATAGTTTCTATGATTTTTTTTTTTCTTTTCTTTTTTTCTTTCTTTTTTTTTTTTTAAGGTGGGAAGGGGCAGAGGGAGAGGGAGGGGGAGAGAAAGAATCTTGCCGGGCTTGATCTCACAACCTTTAGATCTTGATCTGAGCCAAAATCAAGAATCAGACACTTAACGAACTGAGCCACCCAGGCACCCCAGTTTCCAAAAATTTTTTAATTTTATTTTTTCCTTAGTTATTTCCTCTTCATAATCTTACATACTTCTTTGCTTTTAACTTTCTGTGTTATGGGTTTAGCCTTTTCCCTTAATCTTTTAATCTTGCATTTTATTGGTTTCTAAAGGTTTCTTTTCTATATCCTAAATTTCATATATCATAAGTTGTTTTGTAACTCTTAACCTTTTATCTCTCCTGTGACTTCATCACTGTTAATTTTAAATTCCACTTTATTTCTATTAGCAATTTTAGCAATTGTAAGGAATTCTTTCTTATCTTTCTATTTTTTTCATTATAGTTCATATATATGCTTATAAAATATATCTTTCTATTGTTTCCTGAACTTATCATATATTTCATTTGTATTTATAATAACCAATAACAAGCATGATTATAGCAGTAAATTTTTCATTTAAGAATTTTGATCAGGCTCTTTTCAGATGTTTGGGTCCAGAGCAGAGTGACCCAGCTCTCATGGAGTCCACCAGGAGCTAAGGGCAGAGAGTGAGGTCCATAACCAATAGAGCTGTTCTTAACTGCTCTCTCAGGCTCTATCCAAAGGCCACCACAAACCAGCTGAAGAGTGACCTCCACAAACCTATGCCATGGATAACCTGGAGGTCCACATGTTAATCCTTACATAAGCTCTGAGCCTCCATAGAGGGCATTTTTAATTTACTGGAACATGTGACTTCAGAACACCCATGAATTAAATAAATTGATAAGCATGAAGTAATGTAATCTATAAAACACTGTACACATGAACTACCTTGTTAGTTAACGATGGTAATTACCAGCTATTAAGACGGACTGAAGCCTACAAATGACAGATGCTCAAGACCTCTTCTGCTTTGATCTCCTTGTGCTTTCTTCTAATAATAGGAAGGTGCCAGGAAGAGCCACACACAGAATGGGTCCTTGTAAAAGCTTGCTGAGGAAGAGGCAGCCATCCTAGACTGTCTGTTAGAGACAATGATACAGAATGGGTCCAGAAGTTTGAATAGACCTCTCCTCTGCCTCTTTCCATGTGCCTATAGAATATTCAGTACCACCTGTGTCCCCAGCAAGGTTAGGCCAAGGATATTGTATAAAATGATAGCTTTTCATTCCTGGTTATTTATTAGAATTACCTGGGAGGCTTTAGAAAAGCAAAAACAACACACGCCTGGGCCTGTTCTCCAGAGAAATCATGTGAATGGGTGTGGGGTGGGGTCCAAGCATTAATACTTTCGCTATTTTAATTAATTAAATAATTAATTAACCAATTATTTAATTAATTTGGTAGGCTCCACCTGAACCCATGACCCTGAGATCAAGACCTGAGCCAAGATTAAGAATTAAGACACTGAAGTGACTAAGCCAACCACACACCCCTAAGTATTTTTAAGAATATGTTTAGTTGACTAGTAGGTGTCCAAGGCTTAGACTCACTGGAATATAAGGTCTCTCTTTGAGAAGATAAAAAGATTTCAGTTCATAACACAGCAATAAAAATAAAATTAGTATTACCAATATTAATAACAATAATAAAATCAATTGCTGCAACAGCTACTACTACTATCATTTAGCTCATAATTCATCAGGAACCATGCTAAATAATCTTTATCTTCTAATTTACTGGTCAGAACGATGAGCTTCAAGCAAACCAGACAACTTGTCCACATTCAGTTAGTTTGTTAAGTGGCATAGCCCAGGTTCAGGCTCAAGTCTAAGGAGTTCTAAATCTAATCTTTAACCACCAGTTAAAGTAGCTTTCCCCCAATCCACTGGATATAGGAGTCAAACACCAGGGGTGGTCTGCAGTGGCAAGTTTCAGTAAATCAAAAGCGCCTGCTGTACAGAACCTTAGTGCTTTGGTAGGGATTCCCTTATGGCCTCTGGGTCTCCATGGCAGAGATCTGAGAAGGCCACTCTTCCCCCAGTTTGAGGTAGTTTCAGTGAAGCCTGGGAGGGAGCACAGGGACAAGGCTTGTTATTTATGTGGCACTCTCGGCTCTCACCTCCTTGTGGGCTCTGTAAAAGTAGGGAGTGGTCTGATTGTTACCAGAGTGTAACATCTGAAACAGATTAGATGAAATCATTATCAGCTTGAACTCTTGACATGTTGGACTGGATCTTCTTTGTTGTGGGAAGCTCTCCTATACCCCTGTTACAGCAGCCCTGACCTCTAATCTCTAGAGATGCCAATAGCAACTCCTGACTCCAGCTGTGACAACCAAACATGACTTCTCTAGACATTGTGAAATGTCCCCAGGCCAAAATCACTCCCTGCCGAGAAACTGGTTTATTTAATCCTTTGGCCACTTTTCATGATAGACAAGACAGCTATCACCACTCTTCATTTCATCAAAAAGAATGCTTAGGCCAAGAGGCTGTGAACTTCCTGAAGTGACATAGAGTGGTACCTGGATTTTCTGGTTCCACATCTAGCTTTACATTAAAATACTCATACCTAACAAGTGAACAAGAATAGGCAAATTTTTCTTTGCATCATTCACCCCAGGCTGCATCCCTGGTTAGAGGTTTCCCAGGGAAGTAAAAGCCTCTGCCTGAGAGGTTGTTGCTGGTGCTGACACACTCACTGAGACATGGTGTCATATGATTAAAGGAGGCTAAGGATCCTCAGCCTCCCTAACACCTAGTTTTCAATGAGGGCTTCTGGACTAGAGGACAAGTTGATTTTTAATCAGTAAAGCAGATAATTCAGCCACTGAGTAGTATCCTGTTAAGTCTTCAAAGTCCTCTTCTTTCTCATTTCCAAATCTCCTCAAGACAGAGCATCTTGGACAGTTACCCAGGTGAGACTGCAGCAAAAGCTCGTCCAGTGGCATTGGCTAACAGCAGAGGCTCATGCTAATGGCAAGTGCAGGTCCCAACAATCAACCTAAGAAACTGTTGCCGCCTAAGCTGAAAGTTGATGGCTGGAGTTGTTGAATAAAGATACAGATATCCTATCAAGTGAAGAGAATGATATAGAGACCCTGAAAGAAAGGCATCTCCATCTAGAGGCTCTGTTTAAAAGGAGAGGACTCCAGCCAGGGAGAGCTCACAGGCATCCCAGGATGCCTGGCCCAGGATGAAACAAGGGGACCAGCCCAGGGGATGGAATCAATATTTTTATGGGAATGGACTTCACAACAGAAAGGAGGCCTGACATTAGGACCAAGGTACCAATCAAAGTTAGACAAAAAGCAGAGGTTATTTGATGGAGAACCCACAGAGTGTAGGGTCAGAGTTAGCATACCTCCTGTCTCAGAGCAGTATGGACCATGGGAACAATGGGGTTGGGGGAGGACACCCATCAGGTATGAAATGCAGAAGCCAGGAGCCAATCCAACTTTGGGAAACACTTCAGCCTCTTTGGGGACCCCACATTTTTAATTCTTCTTAATGGAACAATAGCAGCAACAACAAACCCTCAAGAAGTAGGACCTTATGGCTAAGAATGTAGGACCAGGTAAAGCAAGGGTAAAGTCTGGACACCAGACAACCGGATGACCCTGGAGAATCACTTAAGGTCTCCAGCGTGTGGTGTCCTTGCTTTAATGGTGGGAGTCAATATAGAATCTCATAGGATTGGGAGATTTAAATGAGAGAGGAAAAACAGAAAGCCCTAGAGTCAGGAACAGAGGAAAAACTCAGCAATAGTATTTTGAAAGAAAATAATTTGTTTTTTAGGCTGAACTTAACATGTCACGTGAAGTGGGAGGAAGGAGATGAAGGAAAGGTGTGCTCCTGTTGCTGTCAGAGGTTCTAAGTTTAGTGACTGTCCTTGCTCCTGGCATCTCTCCTTTCTCACTCCCTCATACCTCCATATGTTATTATAAGGTATGAAGACTTTTTCCCCTTTTCGTGACAACCAAGGATTTCCTACACCCACAGATATTTAATATTCTCCAGATGCTCAAGGCCAGGCTGCAAGTTAGCATAGCTACACCTGGATTTGGATCTAGAGACAAATTGCTACTTCATTATAGAACCAGTGAGAAGCATCCAATTTTTAAGGTTGTTAAACTTGCGAGGGCAACAGAGAACCAAATGAATGTATAATGAAGAATTACCTAACATGGGGCAGAGTATCTTAGAGGCAAAAAAGAAACACACACACACACACAGGCACACAGAGACACACACACATACACCCCTCACACCCTGGAAAGCTATTTTATGATGGTAGAAATAGATAGCTGGGGTAAGACTCTTCTTTTTAGATACGATAAGCAAGACATGATCTGTCATAACTCTTTTTCTTGTCCCCTGGATGCAAGGGGTGCCAATAAGTCAGCCACTATTTAAAGAGCTTTTTCCTACACCTGTCACCTGTGCAGGCCTCTCTGCAAGTCTAAGAGGTACAAAGACTTCCTTAGTTCATAAATACTATCCTTCCCCGGCCTGCTCACCCACTGTGCCGCTACTGATAAACACCCACTCAAAAGACGTCTGGTCTTACAAGGCACCAGAAACAATAACCCAGTTGCCTGGGGAACCAGGAATTCATGCAGGAGGCTTGCAGGGTCTGCCTCTGGGCCAAGGCAATGCCGGAAATGGAAAGCTCAGTTGCCCTAAGCTTCTGACACACATTATGGATTCCTGAGCAATTTGGGGAAATCAGCAGCCACTTTAGTGCCTTTATCTGCTCTGGGAAGAAACCT
The DNA here is from genome assembly GCF_009829155.1 of Mustela erminea. NCBI lineage: Eukaryota > Metazoa > Chordata > Mammalia > Carnivora > Mustelidae > Mustela > Mustela erminea. The sequence goes on from NC_045622.1 coordinate 28,238,590, forward strand.
TACATATTCCACAGTTAATTGCATTCTGAGTAAGGGACTCCACCTCTCATTTCTGGCAAGACTCACTCTGACCTCACCAGGCTATGATCACAGATATTTTTCATCAATAGTTCCATGTCAAAGTGGCCTCGGCCTTGAACAGAAAGGAGGACACTGGGTTAGGTTTCACCCTGGGTGAAACCTGCTACCCAGAAATCCCAAAAGTTGCTTTAGAATTTTGCAAACACCAAGGTTAAGTAAAAATGGACAGATGTTCCATCAATATAAGATTATCAACATATCGAGGCTTTCGTCTGAAATCAGAGTCCCGCACATGATACCCCACTAATTATTTCCAAGCACTCAGATATCTGGGGTGTTTTCTGTCTCCACTTGTGAGAGTGTTTGCTCCTTTGCCAGGCCCTGCCACCTGCTGATGCCAGCGCAGCCCAGCGGCTCTGGGCAGCAGTGCAAGGGTAGTGGGTGTACCAAATCTCCAATTCATCAGTTGTGGGGGAAGAAGGCTTAAGCCCTTTCCATCAGCTTAGCTACTGTTTCTACAGAATCCAAAGATGACTGCCAGTAGACAGAGCATTTGTTTTCCTCCTCTGAATGCAACTGTCTAGATGGCAGCCTGTAAGTGCAGCAGTTTTGCAGACACTTATTTCATCTCAGAGGTCATATGGACCACAGTCCAGTAGGCACTTACCTGCCACCAGCCTCTTGCCGACAAAACCCCATGTCCCAGTCAGCCTGGGCCTTGGTGACTAACCTGGCTGGCTGATGCCATCCACTAGGGTGGGAGGGGAGGTGCCATGATTGTGTGGGGTTTTATACTACAGACAAGAGGGATTTGGGAATGAAAAAGGGGTTGGGCTGTGCTGGGCCTCTTCTGCCATTCAAGTTCCTGAACTCTAGTTTGATCTTCTTCCATAACAAGGGCCAACAGTGAAACCTCCCTTCTGCAAGCACCTCGGGCTCCCAACATCCTCTAGGACTGTTCTGTGCTGAACCTGCAAAGGAAAAGCTCCTGTAGTAACATTTGCCACTCTGTTCAAGGCTAAAGTAGGTAAGATGGGTCAAAACAATGGATAGAAGCTCAGACGGCAGCTCATTCTAGCCTATCAGAAGGGAAAACAGGTCTCTTCTCACCTCCAACCATCCCCATAATCTTTGATAGAAATAGTTCTGGGGATAAAAAAAAAAAAAAAGCATTCCTGCTGGAAAAAACTTTGTGCACTGGTAGCTGGGGTGGCCAGTATTGTGAAGAATGGATGTCTCCTCAGGTGTCACCCTATCTCTCTCGGAGACTCTTAGAGCTGGGAATAGATGCTCAAGGAAATGACTTTTCACAAGAGAAGGGTTACCAGTGCCTTCCTCAGATACATTCAAGGTTCTCCTCCTCCTCCCTGTTCTTGCACCCCCCTCCCTGCTGCAAGCTTTGAGCAGGGCCAGCCTGTAATGCTGTTTTCTCTCAAATGGTGACCACCACTTCCTGCAAAGTGACTTTCCTCCCCTAGGGCTCTACTAAGTTACAACAATATCCAACTATTTGTGATGCCTGATCATCTTCACTAAAGCAAAACACGATATTTTATTAATGTCAATGACACTTTATTGAGCATTACTGTATGCTAGAGATTTTTTTATAACTTTACATGTATTAATTTATTTAATTCCCACAATAACCTTCTAAATTGGTATTATTACCCTCTTCATTTTAAAAATGAGGAAAACTGATTTTCAGAGAGGTTACAGAATTTGGCAAGATCATACAGCTAATATGTATTATAGCCCGCGTCTAAAACCAGGTGGTTCATTCCGTAGCCCGTGCTCTTAGCCACTAAACTCTATACTTAGCATAGAAGCCTGCCCACTGGTTCTCTCAGCTTTTCACCCATATCTCCCTCTGTGCCAAAAAAGAGCCTCCATTCATCATCTTTAGCGTCTTATACAACAAACTATTCCCACATACACCCCTTCTCCCATCTAACCTGTTCTGTCTTTCCTTATTTGAATCTTACCATTTCTCAGAAACTGGCTCAAGTCAAGTCAGCTCTGCAACATTTTCTAAGGGACCCATGCTCACCCTCATCTCCTTGGACCTTAAGCACACAACCACAGCCACTGTGTGCCGGCCCCTGTTGTCTGTGACTCTGCGCTGCCTTGTTATCAGAGACTATGAGCCATTGAAGAGAAAGAAAACTGTCTTATATTATTTTGTATCTCTTGTAAAATCTTTCCAATATGAGAAACATAACAAATATGCAATTGAATTAGATCAGTATAGTGTGGGGCTCCAGAGAACATTCTAAACCTCAAGTCTTACAAAAACTCTGTAAGAGAAAATGAACAGGCCCCCGTAATCTCCTGTGCCTTTAATGCCACACACAGCTTGAGTCAAACCACATGCACCTCTGCTCCCTAGAATCTTCAGTGCTCTATGTGTAGCTGGGAAAAATGGTTTTCTTTTCTGACTCTAAAGAATACCCAGGTGTGCCTATAAATTCTTCCTTTGTTTATGTGACAGTTTTCTCTGTGACTTGAAATAGGACATCATTCCCCCTTGTCTGCTGGCACTGGTCTCTGGGTGTATGAGAAAGAAAATGAGAATCATCATCCAAGCCCCAAAGAGTATCATTGTACTCTCAGATAATCCAGATGCACACAGTGTGTTTCTGGCCAATTTTAGCTATCAAAAATGCACTTCTCAGTTTCTTTACCAGCCTACCCATCCTAGAGCAGGCAAGGACGGGATGGCTAAGTGGTACATGCTGGAATCAGCTTTACCCTGGGTTAACTGACCATCTCTAGTTGCTGAACATTTCCCCCTAGCCTTCATCTTTCTCCCCTTCCCTTCTCTCCTCTCCTTACAGTTGAACTTTGTATAACCCCTGTAGCCCACTAATTAGCTGCGTGTGCATGTGTGTGTGTGCATGAAAGAAGAGAGAGAGGCTTACTTGTATGTATAATAAAATACATAAATTAACACCTATTTCTGTGATGAGGGCTAAATTTTACAAAATGATATATTCAGGACTTCTGCAATTGCCAGTCAATCTGCCTAGAATGGTTTGCTATCCAAAGGCCACACAGTTGCTTCCTACTTCCCACATGTCTCTACTGAATATAATGTTAGAGAAATATTTCCCTAATGCTTCCTGTGCAGTGGTGTCCCTATCACTTTCAATCCCCCCACTCTCTTTTCTTCACAGCACTGGTACTGTTGATACTCTATATGTATTTCTGTCTCTGCCTTCATACGCACTCCCAGGGTGGGAGCTCCATGACAGCGGGAGTCCTCACAGGTTCACTCATTTCTGGATTCCGAGGACCAAGAATACTTCCTGCCTGGTATATCCTGGATGCTTAATAAATAGTCAATTAGAAATTGTTAGATGAACACATGAGTGAATTCTTCTAACAAGTTAATTTGAAAAAAGATCCTGGATCTAATTCTAATTTAATAATAACCAAATATAGGACCTCAAAATATGGCTTCATCCCTGTGCATCTTGCCTTTCTCATCTATAAAATGAGATACCTAGACAAGACAAGCAACCTATTTCTGCCCTTTCTACGTCTTCCTGAATCGCCTTGCTGTGAACAAGTGAGGCAGGAGGTCCTGCCCTCTACATGACTTTCGAGTGACCTTGGCAATGCTATTTTCCCTCACCCATTGAGCAGGCTGAAAACACTGCCCTCAGTGGGGCATTCAGTAAGAAGCCCTGCCTAGACACTTGCTTGTAGACAATACCAGATCTCACCGTCTGGTTTGCAGGAGGAAGAGGAATTCGCTCCTCTTACAACATCTTTCAAACTTATTCCTATGAATCAGAACTGGGGATTAATACTATGAAGCCAGGAGGAGTGTTCTTTACTGGGTCCCGCAGAGGAGAACCATAAGAAGTTGTCTAAATTGTGTTGAAAGTGAGTGAAAACATGTTTCTAGCGAAGGCAGGAAGACAGCTTTGAGGCTTCTGTATGATATCTCTTGGCTAAGCATGAGTTTCCTAAGGAATCAGAACTAATCATGGCAGTTCTGCAGTTCTTCTTTCAACCATCCCTAGAGGCCTTCTGAATTTCAGAGACCCCTGGAGGGAAGAGGAGAACTAAAGCACTAGAAATAGCTGTGCCTTTGACATGAAGCACACCAGCAAATGGGGCTAAGATAGATCACACAGTCAAGCATCACCATCGCTCCATGTGTGCTTGAAACGCCCGCGCTCATGGTTATGCAATGCAGCAACTTGCTAGAGCACCGCCGGCGCTGTTCTAGAAATTGAAAGCGATCTACTCCTACCTGTACATACAGCAGGGAAAATCACTTTCAACTCATTGAGAGGCTTCAACAGCAGAAAGATTGATCAAACCGATGAGGAACAAATCTCCCTTCTGTGTACTGATGCCAGACACATAAACAAGGCCAGCTGCGAGTCGTCCCCCAGGACCAGCTGGTACCGAGGCTGGGGAAGATATAAGGCACTCAGGGAGCCCATGAAAAGGCAGGGACACAGAGTGACCATTGAGAGGCAGAGGATAGCTCGGGGCCCCAGGATCATGCTGGCTTCAAAGGCAATTGACATGGAGAGAAAGCAAAGGTCTGGGCTCAAGTTGGAGAAGTTTGGAGGGGTGCTAATTGGTGCCTTAGGCTTTTGTGAAAATTTTGCTGAGAATCATTAGTTGGGAACTCATGAGGAGGAAGTGATTGTTTTCTGAAATCTGGCATCGCAGAGAATAAGAGATCCTGAACCCTCTCCAATGAGGATTGTAAAAAGTCCTAAGAGAAGGAGACTCGGCTTGCTCACTGGGATAGTGAGTGACCTGCCTGTCTCTAATGAGTCCTTTGCATTGTCCTCTTAGCTTCTTGCAGGACCCAGGTCATCCTCACTCCCCTTTTAAGCCATGGGCCCAGCACTTGTCATCTTGCTATCTACCCATGTCACACCCAACTTTTCCTCATTAGATAAAAAATTAAATTTTGTTAATTAAAGTAATGGAAATCAATTACCCCTATTAGGCCACATGGCCCATTGAAAGAGAGCCAAGCCTTCTACAGCAGGTTTCTTCTGCCTGAGATTGAGAGGGTCACAGGGTACAGCTCTCCGAGTGGGGGTTCCTGGCCTGCAAGCAGAGGGACTTTTCTTCCCTAGAGACAGAGCGGGTTCCAAACTGTTAACAACCAGGATATTTACTTCAAAATGATGAATGGATTAGATTTCACTAACACTTAAAGATTCCATTCATTTCTTCTTAGCTCTCTGCCTAGCACACTGGGATGGATATAACAAAAATCATGTATGTTTAAACTCAAACTCAATCACTTTCTAGATGGAATAAAGGAGTGAGGCAAGGTGGTTGTTGAGGTTTTCTCTCCCTTCTCTGCTCCTGTACTACATCTCCTCAGAATAGCTTGAAAATTCATCACTATTATAAATATCGCTGTACAATTTAAACACAGTCATTATTTCTCTTTAAAAAATGCTGTAAATGCAAGGGATAAAGTCTCCTCAGCAATGTCCCTGCAGTTTTCTCAGTTTATACTGAACTAATTGCCAAAGCAGTGTGTGATGAAATCCCTAACAGCCTTCACGACAAAAGATTAAAGCCTGTAAGGAAGTACATTTAAAAGGTGAGCTGCAGATGCTGAAATTCCACCCACCTGAACTCGGGTCAGTCACATCCACACAATGGAAGCCCAGGTTCAGGGCTGGAGTGAGGGACCAGATCTAGCAGTCCAGTTATGCTGCTCCTGCTGACTCACTGTTGAAAACGAATCCACTGACATCGCTCTGAGCTTAGCCCCTGGAGCCATTTTTTCTGTCTTTAAGAAGGGGTGCTAGCTTGGAACTCCTTCTTGACCTCATCTTGCCCACCTAATGCCCAGGATAACCCCTTTCTGCTGCACTTCGAATGTATCATTCCACTACCCCTTCCTAAAACAGTAGGACAAATTTTGAATGAAACAAAAACAGTTCATTCTGATAGTCAAGAAGTTCCTTCCCTCCCATCTCCCAAAGTCACTACCCACAACTCCCAAGCTATAGAAAATGTGCTGCCCAAATTGAGCAAACTCTCTTTTCTCCCTCACATGGATCATGTCAGCCATCACCCTAGATTGAATCAGTTCAAGAATCCTGACCTCCCCACTTCTTTCTTTTTGAAAACCTCCTTCTGTCTCTGACTGTAATAAAAGGTGAAACTCTGCATATCAGGATTAACTGTAAAATAAGGAACTTTCTTACCATGTGCTTTATTGAAAGTATGGAAGATCCAGGTAAGAGAAAAGCCACAAAATGATGCCACCTGCATTCATGAGAGTCACATGAAAGTATCTAATTGCAAACCTCAACACCTGGAGACTTGCACCCTGTGCTCTTTCCTCTGCTTCTCTGGGAATTGTAAAACCTCAAAGAGGCAGGGATCACATGTGAATGGACTTGACCAGTGATGTCCCATATAGAGATTTCCTCCAGCAGAGCGATCGTTAACAGCATTGTGTCCTTCCTCACCATCACAGTCTACATGGCTTCCATTATCTCTCTTTGGAATTAATCTAGGCAATCACATTTATCTTACATAACATAAACAAGTTGACCCTACATCAATTACAGAAGCCTAGAATAACACGCTCATCACTGGAAACAGCAGAATGTCTACAAATGCTGCCATTCCATCAAAGTCATGTCTGTTCTAAAGAATTTGGAATTTCTCAATATATAAAATCTCAGAGTAGGAAGAGAACTTAAAAGGAGGTATTTCCCAGTGTTCAAAGTGTATAGATAAGTGTTATGTAAAAACAGGCAGTCATGATAGTCAAATGCATTTGGAAAAACCTACATTAAGCTAATGTAGACAAATTTATTTACTGCTTTTAAAGAAGATTTATTTATTTGCAAGAGAGAGAAAGAGAGAGAGAGGATGAGAGCAAGTGGGAGGGAGAGAGGGATGGAGAGAGAATCCCAAGCAGACTCTGCACTGATTTTGGAGCTCAGCATGGGGCTTGATCCCTGGACCCTGAGATCATGACCTGAGCCAAAACCAAGAGTTGGATTCCCAACTGACTGTGCCACCCAGACACCTCATTTACCACTTTTAATATTAACCATCTATCTCCAGAAATACAGTATGTTCCAAACATATTTACCTTGCCATCTACTCTCTCTAGAAATGACCTCACCATTGTAATGTCCCATGTAACACACTGCTCTAGAACCATCCAGGCCAATCCTTCATTAAATGCTTCACTCTCCTCTATATCACTTCTGGGTTCATAATTGACTTACTGCTTGTGTCCTTTCCCTACCACAACACCCTTTGTTGCATTGAACTAAAATGTGATTCTTTATAGCTTCCTTCTTTTTTTAAATTCAATTTTATTTTTTCAGTGTTTCAAGATTCATTGTTTATGCATCACACCCAGTGCTCCATCCAGTACGTGCCCTCCTTAGTATCCACCACCAGGCTCTCCCAACCCTCAACCCCTCCCCTCCAAAACTCTCAGTTTGTTTCTCAGCGTCCACAGTCTCTCATGGTTCATCTCCCTCTCCAATTTTCCCCAATTCACTTTTCCTCTCCTTCACCCAATGTCCTCCTTGTTATTCCTTATGCTCCACAAGTAAGTGAAACAATATGACAATTGACTCTCTCTGCTTGACTTATTTCACTCAGCATAATCTCCTCCAGTCCAGTCCATGTTGATACAAAAGTTGGGTATTCATCTTTTCTGATGGAGGCATGATACTCCACTGTATATATGGACCATATCTTCATTATCCATTCATCTATTGAAGGGCATCATGGCTCTTTCCACAGTTTGGCGACTGTGGTTATTGCTGCTATGAACATTGGGGTACAGATGGCTCTTCTTTTCATTACATCTGTATCTTTGGGGGTAAATACCCAGTGGTGCAATTGCAGGCTCATAAGCTAGCTCTATTTTTAATTTCTTAAGGAATCTCCACACTGGTTTCCAAAGTGGCTGCCCCAACTTGCACTCCCAGCAGCAGCGTAGAGGTTCCCCTTTCTCCACATCCTCTCCATCACTTGTTGTTTCCTCTTTGTTAATTTTGGCCATTCTAACTGGTGTAAGGTGGTATCTCAATGTGGTTTTGATTTGAGTCTCCCTGATGGCTAATGATGATGAACATTTATTCATGTGTCTGTTAGCCATTTGTAGGTCTTCTTTGGAGAAGTGTCTGTTCATGTCTTCTGCCTTCTTGTACTTTCAGAATTGTCCTCTAGGTTTAGATAGAGCAAACCTAATCAATCTTCAAATATACGAAGAAAGTTCTCGTGGTTCTTCTAGCTATATCCTGTAGGCTAAAATCCATGCAAGATTACTCTGATGACATTTCACATTCTAGTAACAACTGGGTCCCTTCTGCTTGATTCTCTTCAATTATCAATATACCTCATAAAACATGGTGGCTGTAGGGAACACAGACACTCTGGATCTGGTCAAACCAATTTAAACTAAAGCAAGACTTTTACTTTTGTACCTCTGGACACTGGTATGCCAATAAGAAGCCAGGAGATTTTACTAGAATAATCAAGAATTTCATCAACTTGAAAGTAGTTCTTGACTCAATGTTAGGTTATTAAGGTTCATCCAGATAGATAAAATTTGATTATTTCCATGAGAATGATGACCTGTGTTGAGTGTTTGGATAATTCAGTTTAGGCCCTGACAAGGAACTAGACTGTGATTTAGGCTCCCCTGGTTGCAATGGACTTCAGTGATCTACATTACCATTGTTGTGGGCAAGAAGTCAGAGTGACTAAGGGAAGTTGACAGGTCTGCGTCAGGTTGATTCCCCCACCAGCCCCTCGCCCCAACCCCTCAGCATGTACAGCATCCCCAAATGCCAAGCAGGATGCTTGTGAGTCAGCCAAATTTTCTCTGGAAAGTAAGCCTTAGCATGTGAGAGGCAATCCTTATTCTTTTCTAGGTAATTCTTGCTTCCAAAAGCAGAAGAAAGAACAGAGGCCAATATTTAGAGATGTGAATGGTACTAGAGGGCTGCAGAAGAATAGAAATGCAAATGCAATTTTTGAAATGCACCCTGCTGAACAATTCACTGAAAATATGAAGGCATATAGAAGGAAATGCAGTGACTGGGTATCTAGTCTCTGCAGGACCATATCAGCTTCTGGAATGGCCAACATGGATTAGATAGGTACTTAAGCCATATCCATTTTCAAGTAGGTTTTAAAGAAAATTCAAAACAAAATGGTAGCAAAAGAAGGAACACAGAATTGTACATCAGAAAACCTGCCTTCGGGCTGTGTTTTGTCACTTACTAGCTGTATGAGCTCTGGTTATTTACTCAACCTCTCTAAAAACTCATCCATAAAATTGAAGTTCTGAACTAGATTGCTAAGCTGTGGCCTTTTGGGTGCAGATCTTCTACTATTATAATTATTGTATAACTATAATATATTATCGTAATAGGTCCTACAGAAGACCATATTTCCTGACTTCTGGTAGCCCTCCAGAAGGAATGGCCTCACATTATTTTAAAAGAATAGTGGGATGCATACTGTTGGAGAGAGGGAGAGAAAAAAACGCATTCAGATTCCTATATTAGGTTGAGCACTAAGTTGTGTTCTTGTTTATTTACTTTTGTTGTTATTGTTGCCAGAGAACTAATAACTTGTACCATTTTGTTTGTTCTTCAGAAATTAGTTGCTCATCTGTGGTTTAGCTTTGGTTTTAAGCCACTTGGAAAGCACCCATGGTCAGAGAATGTCATGTTGTTGCTATACCTCTCCATGTCTGTTCTAATTATTTCCTTGCCCTGGAGGGCTGCCCAACACAACTGCAATAATTCTCTTGGGAATTTTACCTACTTTGTTCTGACATGAAAGAATTATAAATATAGCATTTCGGAGGTCATTAAACTGGTGGCATTTCCTTAGACACATCCTTGGAATATCACAGGGCCAAGAGGATTCCAAATTGAGATTATAGTAATTGGAAACCAAAAGTAGGTTTTGATTAAGAGCAGCAAAACAATATAAAGACATTCAATTGCTCTTATGGAAATTGTGTTCTGCATCCAATATGTGACTCACTATCATCTACAGAGGCAGCATGTAGGTTGGTCTCTGAAATTAAGGCTAAATATGGAAACCAGAAACTTCTATCACATAAAGGTCCTAAATGCATTTGGACACAGCAAAACGCTATTAATTTCATTTCCAAATAAGAAGAAAGATTATTGGAAAGGAAGTTGGAAAGGAAGCTCCTAGTAGCCAAATACCTCTTTGCCTGATGGGGCTGGAGTTGTATAAGATTCACTTCAACATTAAATGAACTTGGGGGAGAAATCCAGGAAAACATGAAAAAGAATGGTCTTCCAATCACCTGAATTATTATAATCTCGGTATGTGTGGGTGTCCATAATAGACAATGGTGAGCTGAGAGGAAAGGCAGAAAGAGGAAAACCCTGAGAAATACAGTAGAAGATGGAGGACAAGACAATCTATATTAAAAGCCAAATACAGAGAACTTGATAATACACAAAAATCTTACTCCATTGCATTTGACCCATAGCCAGTTGTACATGTGCTCTGTTGCCCAATAGACAAAAGCCATCTTTTTTCTCTAGAAGGGAGAAAGAGCTCAGGGCATGAAGAGCCATAGAATGCGTCTTCTTTGATTAGTCACTTTGACTGAAGTCTCTGTTACTGAAATGGGTACATTCAATGAGCATTCACTAAATGTTCCATGATTGTGATGAATAAGATCTACTGCAGATGAGAGCTATTAATTCACCAGAGCCCAGATGCCCATTGAATCTCATTTAATACATCTCAGCTGTGAGCTGCTTGTGGGCAAGAACTATGTCTCATTCCCCCTTGAGTCCCACAACACCTAGGACGATGCCTTGCATAGAGCAGTTGCTGAATAACTGATAGGACACAGCTTTCATAAATGAAGAGGGATGTTTGACAATACAATCCATGAGGTATATATAGGGAAACATTTAGAAGGGCTTTTTCAGGAGGTGTTCAATCTCCTGAAGAGGGATCTATTTCTGCTAGCCCCTTCAATGCTGCTACTCAAAAAAACCATTCACAAACAGATAGGCACACAGTTTCTGAGAGGCCTTTGAACTTCAGTAGCAATTTCCAAGTTTCATTTGATTAAGCATTAATAACAACAACTGATAGAAAAATGCTATGTTAAAATCTATGTGCACATTACAGATAAAAATGTATGTGCACATTACAGATAAAGAAATCATGAATTCATTTCAGTTACTATGAAAACCCTGATACAAGGTTATATGTCAAACCATGTCAAGGAGAAGTAGACCGTGTGGGACAGATTCAAACAACATTTAAACCATAACTAGTAAGCACCTGCTATGAGCTGGATGCAAAGTTGAAGAAGACAGGGCTTGACCTTCAAAGAATTCACTGTCTAGTGGGAGAGCATCAGCACCATGAGCTGAGATGGAGCAGAAAGAATTGACATCTGAACCTTGAAGGCAAATGACTTTGTTGAAACTCCAGGCTGCGCACCTCAGTAACTCAGACACTTTGGTAAGTGACCTGGCATCTTTAAGTCTCACTTTGTAAACATCATTAATTATATCTACTTCTGAGTCTTTAAGCAGTACAAGTATATGGTTACCACACAATAAATGCAAGCTCTCACTTTTTTTTTTTAATTTTTTATTTTTTATAAACATATATTTTTATCCCCAGGGGTACAGGTCTGTGAATCACCAGGTTTACACACTTCACAGCACTCACCAAAGCACATACCCTCCCCAATGTCCATAATCCCACCCCCTTCTCCCAAACCCCCTCCCCCCAGCAACCCTCAGTTTGTTTTGTGAGATTAAGAGTCACTTATGGTTTGTCTCCCTCCCAATAAGAGGATAAGAACATAATAGAAGGGCAAGATGGAGGTCATTCCTTCAGCCCAAACTAAGTATTTTATAGTTCCTCCTTGAGTATGGACTGGAAATGAACACCATTGTATCTGCCAATTGTTCTATAGATTTATAATTGTTAACTGTTTACTTGGCTGTCTGCAGTTTTGAAGAAAAACGTTCATGTTTTAGGTGCTAGTTCCTTACGTGGCGTTGTGTAAATTCTCAACTCTCAGATCTGAAGAAAGAACGCCTTCGGATACTGGAATGGAAGGTACTTAAACCAGGTGGTTCTGTTTCAAAAAAACTGTAAAAGGTATTCAGAAGTGTAAGCAAACAGAACTCATTACAGGATGGGCTCTGAGCTAGTCTACCCTGTGTGAGAATAGTCCATATTACAAGTGGAGAGCTGGTGCCAGCCAGAGGTACCCAAGTAATCTCTTCTTATTCAGGAGTACTGACCTATATCTCCATGACCTTTACAGAATCTATTTAAAATGTCTGGGCAACCACCAACATGATGCCTTTCTTCTGTACAGATTTTGCGCAGTCTGTGACCACATTTGCTTTGGAGATTTTCTTTCTGAAGGTGAGGTGTGAGACAGGAAGAACACAGCTGTGCTTTTAGATCCCAGATGGAAATAGTGGAACATGCTAAGCAGTCAAAAAAATATTTTGACTTATGCACAGAGCAAATTTCTCTAGAAGCTATCAGATAGAAAGAACAATTTTATGCATGAAATCCATGCCCTCCTTACCCACTGGCCTTCTTGTATGAACCAACTTTTCATGGAAATATTAGTAGTCCTCAAATGCTGGGATAGAAAAATGTGGCATGACTGAACTGTCCAATTCTGGGACAGAGGTGAAGCAGTTAACACCACTGCAAGACTGTAATGGAGCCACATAATTCCATGATTATCTGGATAGAAAAGCCAACCCTGCTGTTTTGATGCCGTCTTTCTTTTTTTCAGTCACTGCAGCAATGACACTTCTAAAAAGGGGCAGCCCCCCCGCCCCGCCACCTCTATGGAAACAACTGCTTTGGAATTCTACTGAATGGCACTAAATGTCTTCAAAATCAAAGGGAGAATGTAATTTAAGTGCCACTTGGATCTTCCCACAGTTTCCCTGTACCCACATGCTAGAAACACTGCCTGGTGACAGGTCTATAGTTTAGGGTAACATAGAGTGGTGGGGGAAATGATGGTTTTTCAACCAAGCAGTTCAAGAAATTGACAATTTTAATAGCACCCTTCTAATAGGGAATGATCCAGATTTCTGTCCCCGCCCCCACTTTTAGACTGAAAACATCAGTAGGATGTGAGAAAGCAAGGTATTAGTAAAAAAAAATTTACATCTATCTTCTTTCCAGAAATGGAGAGTCTCAATGTGAAGGTAGAACAAATAATAGCATAGGAGTATTACCCTACCAGAATAAGAGCTGAGTTAAGAAATTTTGGTTGGGAATGGGGAGAAAATCACACTTTTCCCCAAACTACTGTTTGTATATTAAATATATCCTATTCCGTACCGTATATAGTGGGTGGCCTGGAGTATTTGAACTTAGGAAGAACAAAGCAAATAGATGTAGATTTTAAAAGTTATCAGAAAGCAGTTCTTTGCTAAAAAAAAAAAAAAAAAAAAAAGTGAGTATCTACTATGTACCAGGTATACACATTTGATAGCAGGTACTTCTTCATTCTGGGAATGTCAGTGAAAGAGTCCAACATACAAATGAATACGTATAACACAATCTGGAAACTGTAGGGAGATCATATGAAGGTATCAGTCATGAAGAGCTAAGGACAGCCCAGTGCAGAAAGGTGGAAAGCTATGGAAATATGGGTGTAAGGAGCAGTATGTACATGTACTTAGAATATCTCTATCTCCATAAAATTAAAATGGATACAAATCACTGAGGTCAATAGACGGAATAACTTGCTGACAGTGAAAGTTGTTTAAAAATGAACTTGAGGTACCACAAAAATGGCTTTCCCCCATTTGCTGTGGTTATTTTAGGAGCAGCAAATGGCCTTTCAAAGTTTTGTCAATATCTAGCTTTTGTGGTATGGAACTAAGTGTAATTAGGAGTGAATAGAGCAGAGTGTTGTCTATATTCTCCATCTCTCCCCTTTCTCACCTTCCATTCCCTTCTCAACCTACTACAATTGAGCTTTCAGATCCACCCATTCCAACAAAAACAGCCGTTATCGAGGTCATCAACTAGTCCATCTTACCAAATTGCCAAAAGTTGTTTCAGTGTTCCCATTGTACTTCTCCCTTCCAGCTGCCTTTAGAGCAAATGCTTTCCCCTCCAAGCTTCTGTGATACCACCCTCTCCTGTTTGTTCATGTACTGGTTATCCACTAGGTAGTTGCTTCTTCTTGGTCATCTCTGTCTGTCCTTCTCTTCCTGAACCCTATAAGGAATATTCCAGGGTTCCATCCTCAGTCCCCAATTCTTCTGTCTCTATACTCTCTCATAGGATGGTCTCATGTCAGTCCATGATTTAAAATGCCATCTAGGGGCACCTGGGTGGCTCAGTGGGTTAAAGCCTCTGCCTTCGGCTCAGGGCATGATCTCAGGGTCCTGGGATCAAGCCCTGCATCGGGCTCTCTGCTCAGCAGGGATCCTGCTTCCTCCTCTCTCTCTGCCTGCCTCTCTGTGATCTCTGTCTGTCAAATAAATAAATAAAGTCTTTTTAATAAATAAATAAATAAAATAAAATGCCATCTGTATCCTCCTTACTCCCAAGCCTATATCCTCAACCCAGTCCATTTTCAGAGAACAAAGTTCATACCTCTAAATTCCCATGTAAACCCAACAGGCTTCTCAAACTTAACACACACACAGTGGAATTTCATGGCATGTTGTCCCCTGCCACACATACATTTCCTTCCTTGAGATGCTTTCCATCTTAGCAAATGGCTCCACCATCTACCAATTTCTTTAGACTGAAACAAGGACTCATCTTTAACGTCTTTCTTTCCTTCTTACTTTATATTCAGTCCACTGGTCAGTCCTCTGTTCTACTTCCAATGAGTATCTTAGGTTTTCATTCCCTTCTATTTCCATTGTTAGCACCCTGGTTTATGCAACGGTCTCTCACCTGGATTACCAAAATAGCCTTCTAATCTATTTCCCTTTCTCTATTGGAGTCTGCTCTCTATCTTTCAGTCACGGTAATTTTAACATTCAGATCAGATCACTTCACTCTGATGGGTGAAATCTTTAATGTTTTACTATTGAACTTAGAATAAGCCTTAAATTTCTTACTATGCCTAGGAGGTCAAAAGGTATCTGATTCAGGTAAATTTTGGGACCCCATCTCCTGAAATATTCCCATTGTCACTAAGCTACCACCTCACTGGCTTTCTTTCTATTCCTCCAACAGGCAATGCTCATTGTTTTCTTTGTCTTTTGTACCCGCTTTCTTGTCTATCAAGAATGCCCTTCCCATAGATAAGGAAGCCGCTGTCTTAATCTCAGAGTGGCGTTCATTGAGCCTGCTCTGACTTCCTGAGCTGAATTGCCTCAAACCCATCACCAGTGATTTTTTTCTACCACCACCTATTTCATAAAAGAAATCTACTCATGTATTCTGCATGTTTATTTTATCTTACGCATGAATAAAAAATACGGAATCTCTGTGCGGGTAAGGACTCTGTCTCCTGCATTGTTATATCCTTATAATTAATTTATCCATGGGATAATAGATGATCAAAAATTATTGAATTAATAAATTAATGAATTAATGAGAGAATGGATGAGTGAGGTTTCCCTGGACACAAGAATACGTAGAGCTAATGGACTGGGAAAAGACAGTTTCCATTTCTATTTTCCAAAAATTGCATTTGCAAGGGCTTAGACAAATATCATTGCAACAGTAGACTTGGAATCGGTGATTCCAATTTCCTATCCAACTGTCTGTCTTGAGGAAAGTATGGGCTTCAGTTTCCTCATCTACTGAGAATAATAATCGCTATTGTTATCATGAAAATTAATTAAGTAACTTGCCACAGTCTCTTAAGTTATAATTTGTGCTCAAGAATTTTTGTCTCACTATGGCTGTATGTCTAAATATCTATCCCCATATTAAAACCATTCCAATGATGGAGGCTTCGTCCTCTTCCCCAGAATCTGCCTCAGAATCATATCTATCCAAAAGATTCTGCTTTTTTACTGTAAGCCCCCATTTTGGCCAGTTCTCATTAGTGATGGAAGGGAGCATCTGGTTTGATTGCATATTTTAAGTGCTCAGTCTCCATGCTGATAGGGGCTGAAAAAACAGATGATGGGAAGAAATCAGTCTGTGCGAATCCTCTGGTCCCTTTTCTCCAAGGAAATCAGTGAGCTCACTGTCATCTGCTCTGCCACCACTGTCTAACTGGTAAAATCCTCACTTGGCAGGCAGGAGCCTGCTCTCAGCTTCCAGCCACTCTATCACCAGGCCAGATCCTTTCTAGATTGACTTTATCCCAGGGTATCATAGGGATTCCAAGTTTTGGATAATGTAGATAAAACAAAATTAGAGGTTTCACGCCTGCTGTTTTCCCAACTTTCCAGGAAGAAGTCTAGTCAGGGCTCAAGTTATAGGTAGTTTATCCTTCTGGTGGGTCTGGGTAACTTAGACAATGTCCTCCATCCCCACCCTACCTCCAAAAAAAGAAAAGGAAAAAAATATATATACCTTTTATCACATTTGTGTACATTTACTATATGCTGTGGAGCCAGATTATCTGTTTTGGGGGTTTCTTTTTCCCCCAGAGTATAAGCAAAGACTCTTAGTATTGTGGCCCAAAACACGTTTTCAAAATCTGTGTCTGCTTTGTGTGGTGTGCTGGATTTAGGTTTGCAAGACTCATGAGCCATTTTTTCCAAAAAAGAAATAGTTACGTAGGTGGTGGTGATGGTGGTCCTGATGGTGGTGGTAGTAGTTGTAATGGTGATGGTGGTGGTGAGGGTCGCGGTGGTGATGATGGTGGTGGTTGTAGAGGTGATAGTGGTGGTGAGGTGTGGCAGTGACAATGATAAAGGGAAGAAGAGAACAAGAATGAATACATACAGAATGCTTACTATAAAATGTTATTCTTCTAACACCCCTATGAGGGAAGCATTGTTATCCCCATTTTACAGACATAATACAAGGCCACAGAAATGTTCTATAACTCACTTGGCTAGCAAGCAGCAGAACTTGATTCCAGTTCTAGTTTGTTCTGATCTACGCAGTTTAACACCAGAATACAACTCTTAACAAACAGACTATTTTAACTTTGGTCAACTTTTAAAAGTACCTTTATTTTGCCATTTGTTAACTGGGAGATATAATAATTGTTATCTCTTATTTGCAATATCTTGCTGTTTGAGAGCTATGAGGACAGGTGGCTAGTGTAGTAAAATGTTATTAGAGTTCAACATATTTTTGTAACTCCAGGACCAGTGGTTGTGGAGTGACACAACATGTGTATTCACAGAAGTAAAAGTACTCTATTCAAGAGGTTGGCTTTGTGAATGCCTTAGCAATCAAAACAACATGACATGCATGCAGAACATGAAATTATGGAAAGTGAACTTCTCCTCAGATTAATTTTTTTAAAAAAGTGGATAAATTTCTAGGCATTCTTGAACAGAAATAAAAACAATCCCACATGAACTAGAGAAGGACAATGATGTGATGGAGTTGGGAGAAAATGACCAGCTACTAAATTGCACAAATATCCTACCAGTCTCTTGATTCCATTTACCTATAAGGAAAAGGTCATTGGGTCTATCCTGCCTAACAAAGGTAATAAGTCCTTAACACAAGGTTAAGAGTTTTGAGTTAACTGAGCGGGGTTCTACAAATTCAAAGTCAATGCCAATGACTTTTCAAATGAGGTCTAATAGCAGCTGCCCACATGGAATAGATTTGGAACCTCGAGTCTGTTTTATAATTGACCAAACGAAACGAGGTCTCTGTTGCAGTGCATCCTTCTGGCACATTCTGTTTCTCTGTTCCACAGTAGCTGTTAATGGATTTAACCAATTTTAACAACATATTCTCAGTCATAATTCAAGTCCATCTGGCAGAATGCACAGAGCACTGTGTTAGGAGTCAGAAATCCAAGATTCTAAATTCAAGTCATCCATGAACTTCATTAGTGACCATGAACTAGAGTTACAGAAATAATATAGAGTTGGAAAGAAACTTCTAGGTCATTTAGAGCAAAGCCAACACTTAGATGAGGGGCTGACATTCTGAGAAAGTATTGAACCTAAAGACTCATTGCTAAATAAGTGGCACAATTAAGTCTGGAATGTCAGCCCTCCTGACTCTCAGTCCAGTGCTCTTCACACCACACCACATGATTTCAGTGGTTACTTTCAGGTCTAGGAGTTGAAGAAATATTTGGAGTGACTCCATCTAACTCTAGGAGTTGAAGAAATATTTGGAGTGACTCAATCTAACAAGACAGCAACTGATAAAATACCCTTAAGTGGTTATATCTTCTGTCATTTAAGTCAAATTCATACAGGTCCCTAAAGGCTATAGAAACTGTCAGAGGTAGTCAGTGAGGTCTATAATTTACAGAATCCCTGGTTGTGCAGATAGGACCTATGTTTCTAATGGCCACACTAACCGGCTTTCTTTTCTCTTAGTATTAGAAGAAAGCCCACAGGGATTTAAATAGAGTGGGCATTCGGTATAACCTAGTTTATTTTGCCAGCAAGTAAAGAAAATCTTTGAAGTCTTCCAAAAGCTGGTAGGGGGGTGGGGGAGGGTTATAGTTGTAGAACTAGGGAAAAAAACCCAAGCAATTAGTAATGACAGATTTGATTGGGAGCAAGCTGGAACTTCTGTTCTCACCAGTATCTTAAAAATATTTTATAGCCTGACTCTTCAGGGAGCTGTCTCTGTCTCTATCACCACCATTAAGTTTATTTTCCCAAGAAATATAATTGGACAGCTTCAAATGTTGGGGTTGGGACATGGAACTAACATCCAATTATAGGTGAAGGGTGTTTTGTATTTTGTGGTTATGTTCTACAGTTTATATTCTAAGCTAACAAATTTCTGAATCTTAAAAAAAGTTTTGTTTCAACAGGGTTGGATCACACACTAAAACAAAGTAAATGTACTGAAATGACTGTCTACTATTACCTACCCACACCCAGATTTATGCCTGCCTCTCTGTTCCTCTGTTCATGTGGGGAAGTAGACCACAATGGGTTTTCAGGTGACTTGTCACCATGTGGACAGAGGGTCTTGTCAGCTTATGCTTTCCCTCTATTGCTTCTTTCCTTGTTTAACTCGAGCCAATTAAGCCCTGCGCTATCATTAATCGTCAAACTAGCACTTTTAGACTTGAGAAAACCCATCTGGCAATCACCTTTAAATTAGCCTTCAGCCCCTCCAAATAGCTTTAATTAAAGTCACGGCTGGCATGGAATCTGTCCAAGTTTTGTTTGTGGTTACAAATTCACAGTGTCACAGGTGTGGCAGGAACAGGACATATATTAATTCTGGAACCTCAAGGTCTCATCCAGGTCAGGTCTGAAAAAAAATTTTTTTTTTTTTTTAAATAAATGCTCATGCAAACAGCCTGCTGGCCAAGCTTGGCAGACAGTTCATTTGAAAGGACTTCCCTGCAAAAGGAGTCAGAAAACTTCCTTGTAATCTTAGAAGTTGGTTCTATCAGCACTAGACCACCCACTAATCCCAGTTAAGACAAAGGGCACCCTATGGTCATACAGAGATGTATTGAGAAATCCCAGATTATGCTCGAATTGTCATTGAACAGGGATATGAAAGGTATATAAACTCATGGCCATTTCTTAAAGTGCTCCCGAAACAAGTTCAGACTTGGAGACCCTAAATGATACCTATTTCATGTACAATACACTACCCCAGATGAGGCCATTGCTAGGAAAACAACCTCATATGGGGCTCTTAAGAGAGAGTGTAATCTATTAGGTTGGATGCACTGATGTGTGCTTTGATCTGGATTCAAACCTGGTTCTTCTTAGTAGCTGTTTAACTGTGATAAAGTTACTCTCAGATTTCTTTGTCCATCCATAGAACATAGACAATAACCCTTGTCTCCACTGGTGGTGAAAATTACCATCAATAATTTATGGAAAGCCCATGGTAGGTGTCTGGCATAAGTAAGTGCATGATAAACCACAGGTTTTTAAGGAAGTGTGTGTGGTAGTTGGGGGAGGCTTTCCCCCTAGCTGGGCTCACTTCAGCTACTCACTGGTGGTCTTAAGCACACTGCTGGACCTGCTATCCAGTCCTCATAGTACCACCTCCTGTTTTCTTTTCAAATCCAATCTTCTGAAATCTCATCTTTCACCCTTTGATAAGAGGAAAACTGAGAAGATCTCATGAGGGCCCATAATGTCTCCAAATCAAAATGTGTCCACTGCAATCATTTCCTGTGTTGATTCTGAAAAATAATTTTCCTCTTCCTTTGGAAGAATAAATATTCTGCTCTTAACCCCTCACTTGTTGTATCCTCCATGATTTTCTTCCATAAAGTCTAGTGACTCGTTGGGACCTTCTTTATGCTCACTCCACTCATGCCAAACTACAAACACTT
The DNA here is from genome assembly GCF_009829155.1 of Mustela erminea. NCBI lineage: Eukaryota > Metazoa > Chordata > Mammalia > Carnivora > Mustelidae > Mustela > Mustela erminea. The sequence goes on from NC_045622.1 coordinate 28,259,042, forward strand.
TCAAATCACCCCCAAATAACAAAACAACCAAATTCAAAACTAAACCAAAACCTCCCCTCTGAGATGCCTCCTCATCACTCTCCATGCCCCAACACTGCCAAACTCTTGGAAAAGAAATCTGCACCCACTACTTCTTTCTCGAAGCCAGCCCGCCCAGTGCACACCATAGATATTTAAAGCTAGGACCCTTCCCTCTTGCCCCTGCGTTCCCCTGCATTGTTCTCATCTCAAATAATGCAATAACCCCTTCATAGTTAATCCCAAATGGAAACAAATTTGACTTGCCCTTCTCCTTCATTGCCGGGTTGGTGGATTCGATGATTAAACAACGAAGAATTGATGAAAGTGCTTATTATGTTAATCTATCCCTGTACTTCACCATCCCCCAAATTCTTTGAATCTCTTATTGTACAGTCTCATAATCACCTATTCTATTGTTTTTGTCTTTCTTTGTGAACTCTAAGTTCAGAAGAGGCAAAGATCCCATCTATCTTTTATTCTCAGAACTTATTTTGGGGCTTTGACTAGATACTCAGTAACATAAATTTAATGTTTGACTAATCTATACATTTACTGCTTTTCCTTCCTATCATTGCCTTGGTTGGGCCTCATCATCTCTCATCTGTGCTATTTGATAAACCTCTTATTTATTCATCACTATTCAGATGATTCATTTATTCAACAAATATCGACTGAGCATCTTTCTTTGCTGGGCTCTGTTCAGGTCTTGTGTACCTTCTAACTTAGGAAAGCAAAAGCCAAAAGTGATAAGGGCTGAAGATGGTAAAGTAGGTAAGCATGCACAAATTGCTGGGCAGTGCTATTTAGACAACTGATCGGGAAAGACCTTCTTGGTTCATTAACCTTTGAGCAGAGATCTGAATGTAGGAACTGTGCCATCTAGAATCCTCCTGGGAAAGCTCCCTACATGGAAGAAACAATAGGGACAAAGGCTCCAAGACTGATGTTTAATGGGCTTCTGAAAAGCAAGGAGACCAGTGTGACAAGGGTGCAGCCGGGGGGGGGGGGGGGGCCGGTGAGGGGGGGGACCAGGAAGTCTTAAGACATAGGACATGATCTGGGGAGGGGAAGCCTTGTAGGACATGGCAAGAATGTTGGAATTTGTTCTGAATTATATGGGAAGCCATCAGAAGAATTTGAATAAGGACCTTAACTTATGGTCCCTAAACACAACTCTGATCACATTTCTCCTGTATTATTTTTTTATTTGTTTGTTATTTCCCATAAAATAAATTCCAAATGCCTTTGCTTGACCTTTAAATTCCTCTGTGATCCAGACTTATGTTTTCCTTCCTATCTCTTTCTCATCTTCTTGTTTTTTCTCAAGATGAATTTTTTGGTGTCTCTGCTTATAGCTGCTGAACTGATGTATGATATTTCTGTCCTCAGGAACACCTTTTCTTCTTCTTAATTTCTCACGACTTATTGGGACTCCATACAATGAGGATATCTTCTTGGAACTTGAGCGCCTAGAGCATGATACTGATGAGTACCATGTGGAAGATACAAACCTAATCACAATGGGTACTTATCCCAATAAGCTTAAAATCCAATCAGAGAAGAGAAATAAGGATTAAACATTTACAGTACACCCTTATGTGCCAGGTATTATGCTAGAAACTTGATGTCTATTTTCTTGTTTAATTACCCATCAGAATGAATTTTCAACATTAGGAAATGGAGTCTCAAAAAAGGTAAATATATATTTTTTGAAAGCCCATGGTAGGTAAATATCACAGCTAGATACTATTATCTACCTGGCCTATTCCAAACCTCTTCTCTTAAAAATTCCATCAAACCAGAGCCTAATATTATCATTATACCTACATAATCATAACAGAAGCCTCAACAAAGTACTTGTACAAGGTTCCATGTAGTTACTCTGCCTGTAATGCATACAAAAATATTACCAAATGCCCACAACTGCAGGGCTTGGGAATGAAGATAATTTTAACACTGAGCATAGAAGCAGAGAGAAAGCTGAAGGAGCTTGGATGCTATGAGGTAGAGCCTCCATACCTAGGAGAACATGATTTTTACAGTAACTATGGAACACACATGAATAGGAGACTTTAATAAATGTTGATGCAGAGGAAGAAAAGAAGGAAGGAAGGTGCTAACTCATGATGCTTAATTTTGATTAACAATGTCTGTCTAGTCCAGTGTCTTTGTTCCCATTATTCATTTTATTTGTTTAATCCACATACTTTATAGGGAAATATTTAAGGACAGGAGGATTGGAATCAACTCACCTTGGTTTGAATATCAGCTCCAGCTCCTATCTAACTTGGCCAAGAAACTGAACATCACTGTGTCCCCATTTCCTGCTCTGTAGAATGGGGATCATAATAGACCAGCCTGAAGGGCTATTGTGAAGGTGAAATTGTTTGCAACAGAGTCTGCAACACGGAAGGTGCTCAAGCAAAGAGGGTCTTGAAATCACATACCTCTGACTGAAGAGCTGCTGCTCCAGCGCTCCTCTCTTTCTGTCCTGATTCATTTAATTCTGTTCACATTGCTGTCTTGGGTCGCTAGCCTCAGTGAGTAGTTTTTACAGCCCTTGCTTATCGTAGGGCTGGAGCCTGTGGCCTCCAGCCATCTGGTCCAGCAGGCTGCTGGCACCCATGAGCTCCCTCAGATGGATGGTCTTATCTTAGTCTGGAAATGCTGGGTAGTTGCCTGAGCCAAACAGGGCATGGTGCCTCCGGGTGATGGTTATTCAGAAGATAAGCCCTTTCAGGGTGAAGCCCAATGATTGGAGGTGACTTTGGCAGCACAAAGCTCACTGGCTCACCAGAACCAAGGGTTGCTGTGGCTCAGCTTCCATACAAATCAGGAAGAGAACAAGCTGGTGGGTGTCCCAGGGCTGGAGTCATCAGGCTGTCACTCACTCCAGTTAAGACCCTGAGTGTGGCATGGATGATTTGGTGAAAGAGGGATGAGGAGCCAAGAACAAGACCCCTTCCTACCCATTGTTTGTGACCAGAAGAGAAAGGACTGTTATGCTAGAGGCTTAAGACCTTTAGTCAATACACACGTGGGTGTGTTATTATGGGGGAAAAAGTACATGTGCTGTCAACAGGGAAGACATCAGGATTAGACCAAGTGGGTTCAACAAGTCATTCAGGATCAAAGTGCACATTCCAATTTCTTGGGTGATATTATTTATGAGCATGTTCAGTTCCCTCACTGACTAAACACCTAGAGAGCGATCACCATGTATTATTCACCTTTGTAGTCCCACGGCACCTTGCACAGAGCTCTGACATAGTTGCTGCTCAACAGAAAGCTAACAGGTGAATTTTATTCATTTTGCAAGGGCTTTGCAATTGCTGAAATGATTTCACTGCAAGAAGGGACTTTCATGTGGGAGATGGCAAAGTGGTAAGAGGCTTAGCTCGGTCCTGAATCTCAAAGGAAACACTCAGTTCCATAAAAGAACCCAAAAGGCCACCACAAAGCAGTAATCTTTCTAAGGGTACTTCCATGGCAACATTCATCTGAGGGGTGTATGAAGGCACTTTCACAGGAGGTCTCAGTGGCATGGTGTCATTTCTATGGTTTTTAGGCATTAAACAAGGCACAGTCAGGGGAGCCGAGTCTTACACTTAGATCATCCAATCACTACTAAGTGAATTTTTCTTTCACTGTTGCACAACTATATCCTTCAGAGGTAGAACCAACTGAACAGGCTTTCTTCAAGAAAGCAGAGTTCTTTGAGATTTTGAAAAAGATGGCAACTGATGGAGAGAAAGGGCATATGATACAAAGAATGAACATGAAATGGGCTGGGCTTATTAAGCCAACTGGCTGCTTTGCAATGAGACTGTGCTGCAAACAGTCGCACAACTGGAAAAAAGAACCCCCAGCTCCCTCAACACTAGAATTGTGCCTCCCCCTCCCATGCTGTCCTGTCCCTTCCCAGCTCCCCTTAGAGGCAGCCTGTCATCAGACAGGACTGGGTTACCATACAGACATGCCAAGGAAGGTTCAGACTTTGGGGCTTGGGTCTTCTGGGATTATTCACTCAGAAAAATAGAATCTTGTCAAGCTGCCATAATCACAAGGAAAGATTCCATCTCTCTCTCTCTCTCTCTCTCTCTCTCTGATGGAAATAAATGTAACAGGAGATGAGGGACCAAAGTTTAGGGGCTGGCCAAAGGGAATGAGGTGAGAAACATCTTGGGTGGATATGATATTAGTCACACATGTTAACCCTGACTTGGGCTGGGAATCCAGAAATGAGAAATAAAGTAGGCCAAGAAAGAAGGATTACAAGAGCACAGTTTCAAACTCCCACAGGATCCAACAGCATTAAAACTGAGGACCCAAGGTGAAACAATCAGCACTTCATCCCACCCTATAATTCCTCCACTTACCTTCCACTCACCCAGGGCATGTCCACAAGGCAAAGCCATTTTTCCTAACAAAGAGAGAGTGCGACAATGCCACAGCAACAGCTCTGTGCTCTCATGTTCCTCACAAGGAGAGAGAAAGCAAGTACACGCTTGTGTCTTTAGATGAGACTGAATTATCATATTGCAGCTTAATTACATAGGTAAGAATTGGAGGAGAACACTACACTAAGCCAGCTGGGTATCCTAAGAGTGGACAAACCCTGCCCCATGGAAGGACCATTCAGAGGAGAAATTGTGGGGAAATTCATGAGCAACACATTTCTCTATGTCTAAGAGAGGACAGAGGGGACCCAAGGGTCACTGAAAACCCTGTCATGGGAACGAGCACGGGGTTCCACTTTGATTCTTATGGACAGGGCAAGATAGCTCTTACATATATTTTAGGAGGCTTTTTGGGATGAACAGCATATGATAATGAAATAAAGACATCCCCAAACTGTATGAAGGTCAATGGTTGGGGTTGAATGATGGCCTATTGGTGAGTTTTCTCATTAAATGGTACCAGATGTTTTGGATAAACTCTCCTTGTAGGAGAAGATATACCCCTAACCAAAAACATAGATTATTGACTCATCTTCTCTCTGCCTTTTTAATACTACTTGCAAGTGATGCCTTTAGCTATTACTGTAATAGAGATGCCCGTTAGAGCTATTGCCTTCTTAAAAGATTCTATTGTGATAGGGAGATGCAGAAGTACAATTTTCCCTATGCAGGTGTATTCTCACGCTTGGTTGGAAAAGGAGCACTTCTGCAGATGAGGTGTGAAGGGAGATGTGGCAGGTGGAGGGGCAGGGCAGAGAAAGGAATCACCCTCACCATCCTAAGTGACACCCTCATGAATTCTATCAGCCTACCCACCTGCCTGCCAGCACCTGGAAGTTCTATTCTAAGGCTCTCTGTTTTCCCTTAAGGACAAATTGATATCCAGGCTCACTGTCTGTCTTGGTTTAGCTTGGCACCCAAAAACCTTCATAGGCTGACCTCAAGCCTAATCTCACCTCTCTCTCTCCCCATCTTGGGCCACATCAAGGTCTCCACACACACTGTGACTCTAATATATGACACCATCTTTGTTCCTGAGCTTTCAGCTCAGAAGGCGTCCTCTTCCAATTGAAAACAATTTACCATGCTAATGGACATCAGAGGAAAGCTAGGATGCCAATCCTTATATCAGACAAATTAGATTTTAAACCAAGGATTATAATAAGAGATGAGGAAGGACCCTATATCATACTTATAGAGTCTGTCCAACAAGAAGATCTAACAACTGTAAATAGTTATGCCCTAACATGGGAGCAGGCAATAATATTAAGCCAGTTAACAATAAAATCAAAGAAACACATCAATAATAATACAATAAGTAGGGGGCTTTAACACCTCCCCTCACTGAAATGGACAGATAATTGAAGCAAAAGATCAACAAGGAAATAAGGACTTTAAATGACATACTGGAGCAGATGGACTTTGCAGATATAGTCAGAACATTCCATCCCAAAGCAACAGAATACTTATTCTTCTCTACTGCAAATGGAACAGTCTCCAGAATAGATCACATCCTGGGTCACATATCACATCTCAACCGGTACCAAAAGACTGGGATCATTCCCTGCATGTTTTCAGACAATAATGCTTTGAAACTAGTACTCAGTCACAAGAGGAAAATTAGAAAGAACTCAAATATATGGAGGCTAAAGAGCATCCTACTAAAGAATTAATGGGTCAACCAGGAAATTAAAGAAGAATTTTTTTAAAAATTCATGGAAACAAATGAAAAAGAAACACAACTGTCAAAATCTTTGGGATACAGCAAAGGTGGTCCTGAGAGGAAAGTATATAGCAATATCCTGAGAGGATAGGAAAGTATCCTCCTGAGAGGAAAGTATATAGTTTCTTGACCTTGTTCAAGAAACAAGAAAGTTCTCAAATATACAACCTAACCCTACACCTAAATGAGCTGGAGAAAGAACAGTAAATAAAGCCTAAACCCAGCAGGAGAAGAGAAATAATAGAAGAGAGCAGATATCCATGAAATAGAAAGCAAAAGAACAGTAGAAGAGATCAATGAAACTAGGAGCTGATTCTTTGAAAGAATAAATAAGATTGATAAACCCCTGGCCAGACTTAACAAAAAGAAGAGAAAGGACTCAAATTAATAAAGGCATGAATGAAAGAGGAGAGATCACAACCAACACCAATGATATACAAACAATTTTAAGAGCATATTATGAGCAAATACATGCCAACAAATTAGACAATCTGGATAAAATGGATGCATTCCTGGTGAGGTATAATCTACCAAAACTGAACCAGAAGAAATAGAAAACCTGAACAGACCCATAACCAGTAAGGAGATTGAAGCAGTAATCAAAAATCTCCCAACAAACAAGAGTCCTTGGCTAGATGGCTTCCCAGAGGAATTCTACTGAATATCTAAAGAAGAATTGATACATACTCTCCTGAAACTGTTTCAAAAAATAGAAATGAAGAGAAAGCTTCCAAACTCATTATGAAGCCAGCATTTCCTGATTCCCAAACAAGAAAAAGACCCCATCAGAAAGGAGAATTAGAGACCAATTAGAGATTTTTTTTTCATGGGCTGCAAGGTTGGTTCACCATCTACAAATCAATCAATGTGATACAATACATTAATAAAAGAAAGAACAAGAACCATATGATACTCTCAATAGAAGCTGAAAAAGCATTTGACAAAGTACAGCATCCTTTCTTGATCAAAACTCGTCAAAGTGTAGGGATAGAGGGTACCTTCCTCAGTATTATAAAAGCCATCTATGAAAAACCCACAGTGAATATCATTGTCAATGAGGAAAAATAGAGCTTTTCCTCTAAGGTCAGGAAGATGGCAGGGATGTCCACTGTCACCACTGCTATTCAGCATAGTGCTAGAAGTCCTAGCCTAAGCAACCAGAAAACAAAAAGAAATAAAAGGCATCTGAATCAGGAAAGAAGTCAAACTCTCCCTCTTTGCAGATGATATGATACTTTATGTGGAAAACCCAAAAGATACCACTCCAAAGCTGCTAGAACTCATACAGAAATTCAGCAAAGTGTCAGGATATAAAATCAAAGCACAGAAATGGGTTGCATTTCTATATACCAACAGCAAGACAGAAGAAAGAGAAATTAAGGAGTTGATCCCATTTACAGTTGCATTCACAAAACCATAAGATACCTAGGAATAAATCTAACCAAAGAGGAAAGAGTCTGTACTCAGAAAACTATAGAATATTCATGAAAGAAATTGAGAAAGACACAAAGGAATGGAAAAATGTTCCATGCTCATGGATTGCAAGAACAAATATTGTGAAAATATCCATGCTACCTAGAGCAATCAAATGCAATTTGGATAGGGATCCAAATAGCATCAACTTTTTTTCAAAGAAATGGAACGAATAAACCTAAAAATCATATGGAACCAGAGAAAACCCCAAATAGCCAGAGGAATGTTGAAAAAGAAAACGGAAGTTGGTGGCATCACAATTCCAGACTTCAAGCTCTATTACAAAGCTGTAATCATCAAGACAGTATGGTACTGGCACAAAAAAGCAGACACATAGATCAATGGAACAGAATAAAGAGCCCAGAAATGGGCCCTCAACTCTATGGTTAATTAATCTTCAACAAATCAGGAAAGAATGTCCAATGGAAAAAAGACAATCTCTTCAATAAATGGTGTTGGGAAAATTTGACAGCCACAAGCAGAAATGAAACTGGGCCGTTTCCTTATACCACACACAAAAGTAGACTCAAAATGGATGAAAGACGTCAATGTGAGACAAGACTCCATCAAAATCCTTGAGGAGAACACAGGCAGCAACCTCTTCAATGTCAGAGCAACTTCTTCCTAGACATATTGCTAAAGGCAAGGGAAGTAAGGGCAAAAATGAACTATTGGGACCTCATCAAGATCAAAAGCTTTTGCACAGAAAAAGAAATAATCAACAAAACCAAAAGACAACTGGCAGAATGGGAGAAGATATTTACAAAGGACATATCAGATAAAGGGCTAGTATCCAAAATCTAGAACTTATCAAACTCAACACCCAAAGAACAAGTAATCCAATCAAGAAATGGGCAGAATATATGAACAGACATTTCTGTAAAGAAGACATCATGTGTCAATAGACACATGAAAATGTGCTCAAACTCACTTGGCATCAGGGAAATGCAAATCAAAACCACAAGGAGATACTACCTCTGCTCAGTCAGAATGGCTAAAATTATCAAGTCAGGAAATGACGGATATTGGTGAGGATGTGGAGAAAGGGAAACTCTCCTACACTGTTGGTGGGAATGCAAGCTGGTACAGCCACTCTGGAAAACAATATGGCATTTCCTCAAAAAAAAAAAAAAAAAAAAAAAGAAGTTGCAAATAAAGCTAACTTACAATCCAGCAACTGCACTACTGGGTATTTACCCCAAAGACACAAATACAATGATCCGAAGGGACACTTGAACCCCAGTGTTTACGGCAGCAATGTCCACAATAGCCGAACTTGAAAAGAGCCTAAATATCCATTGGCAGATGTATGGATAAAAAAGAAGTGGTGTGTATACAATGGAATATTATGCAGCCATCAAAAATGAAATCTTGCCATTTGCAAACATGGACGGAACTAGGGGGTATTATGCTAAGCAAAATAAGTCAATCAGAGAAAGGACAATTATCATATGATCTTGCTGATATGTGGAATTTGAGAAGTAAGGTAGAGGACCATGGGGGAAGAGAGAGAAAAATGAAATGGGATGAAACTAGAGAGGGAGAAAAACCATAAAAGACTCTTGATTTCAGGAAACAAACTGATGGTTGTTGGAGTGGAGGGGGGTGGGAGGGATGGGGTGGTTGGGTGATGGACATTGGGAAAGGTATGTGCTATGGTGAGTTCTATGAATTGTGTAAGACTGATGAACCACAGACCTGTACCTCTGAAACAAAAAATACATTGTATGTTAATAAATTTAAAAATGCAAAAAACAAAATAGAATTCTGTATGTGAAATACTACAAAATAAATAGGCACTGCCAAAAATGTGAGCTCTAGTCTTTGTTTTTATGTTTGTTTCCCCAATCCTTAGAATAATAACCTGTCACTGAGTAAGGACTCTACATTTCTATAGAATTCATTTTTTAAAAAGTAGACTGGGCCTTCTGAAAGGGAAAAATAGCTGGCAGAGCTCTGAGGTGAGGCAGGGAGTTGAGGTGGCAAATGAGTTACATCTTTTCAAAATATTTGATTTAGGTATATATTCTCAGGATTTGAATCTTTCTTTATCATTGTTATGCTACTACCCATACATCTGCTCCGTCCCCTCTTTTTCTCTTCTTTCCCCCCCCTCCCTTTGGTCTGTCTCACACACACACTCACACTCATACTCAGTCTCAGCCCCCAGGAATCTCTTCTGTGCTTCAGCTGGCAGGATCCAGACAGGAAGTCAGCAGGATCTATGCAGGCTACAGCAGCCTTGCAGAGGATCTCATAGAATTGTACCAATACATATTAGGAGTGCTTCCAATGGGAAGTAACAATTTCACGGACAATGGGTTAAAGAAATAGAAATTTCCCTTCTCTTGGAACATAAAGTTTGCTGCCTGTATTCTTCTTAAGGATTTTGATGGATTCTATTCTGGAGATATTCAAAGAGGCCATCTGGGGTCCAGGCTCTACCTTCCATGTTTCCCCTCAGCATGTGGGCTTTTGTGTTCCTGCTTGCCACCTCATCCCCATAAAATGGCTGCTCACATTCAAGGGAAGAAAAAAGGAAAAGGCTAATGACAATGGTAACTGAGCTTTTTATCGGCTATGGAAAAGCTTTCCTGGAAACCAACTTCCACTTATATCCCACTGGCCATAAACAGCTGCAGAGGAGGCTAGAACATCAGGGAAAATGGTCAGTTCTTGGAACGGGACAACAGCTGCCCCAAGCAAGGGATCCTAGGTACTGGTAAGGGGCATAGGAATTAGGGCCACTAGCAGTGCTCCCACACCCCATACTACTTCTTCCTTTCATTTTACTTTTAACTTTGAGTGGGCTTGTCTTTGAAACACATAGGCTAATGGCCAGAGAAACATGATACCACCTTCCTCACCTTTCTCTTCTCAACAAATGCTTCACCAATTGTTGACAGGAAGGAAAAAAAGTATAAATCAGGCCATGAATACAAATCCTGCTGGGAGAGTCTGCAGGTGCTGTGAGCCCAGCCCTGTCACTATTTATTGAAGGCAGGGAGGTGAGCAGGTCGGGAGCACGAGGCTGCATGACTAAGTGCCATCAGCTGCGAGCGTCAGCAAATCTTCTGAGGAGACCAGAAAAAAGAAGGGCAGCATGGCCTGAGCTAAAGCTGAACTTTTCCCCCTTCCCTTTGGGGAAAAACAGAACTCAATATGCCCGAACGACATGATAGAAAAATGTCAAGACAAAGGCCTAAATTATACTGAATTGGGGCTTGAAGTCTGGAAGAAAACCAGCAGTTCTCTCTCCTCCTTTGATCTTCATGACTATACTTGCATGGTGAGGAGAAGGAGCCAGGTAGATATCAGGGTGAATGAAGCAGAATGTCTCGAAGATAGGTATTACATTGTCCAGCCCAAGTTTGGAATCAAATTAACTTCCTCCCAGAAAGACCCAGATTCCTACTCCTTAGCATTAGCAATAACAAGATTTGTTCTCATATTTACAAGATTTAATTTCTAGAGCAAATTAATGTTGAGATTACGTAGTCCTTTCAACATTCACATGTAGGAGCTCTGCCTTTAAGAGGTGTGTGTAAGGCTATGATCCTGTCCAAGATTCCACCCACCACATGTCAATGCCTATCACCCAGCACGTGCCAACTAAAGGCACAGAGGAGCAGTGCAGAGGATCCCAACGTGGTGAGCAGTGTGTCTTCATTCACCCACTTCTTTGTGTCATCTACATCACGAAATATACTTTCCAAGACACGAGTAAAGTTCTTCATGTACCTAAAGACACACGTGTGTTACCCTTTTCTCTGACTCCGTTCCCCACCCCCTACCCCAAAACACACACACACACACACACATGCACATGCACATCCATATACACACCCCACCATCAGCTCATCAAGGGAAGCTGAGGGTGGAGATGGTTCCTCAAGTGCCAGAAATTCATTGACTCTAACTCTGTAAATGAAAAGGGAAAAAAAAAAATCCTCATTGTCAGCGTCCACTTTTGTTTCTTTGAGGATAGCACCTCTTTCAACAGCTGACATAAGGGAGAAAAAGACAATTAAAATTTGACATCTTTGCTCATTCAGTTTACCTTTGCCAAAAACCACAGAAACACAATTGGGCTTTTTGAGCAAGTCAGTAATTTGGGGGAAGGTGGCACAGTTAAGAGTGGTTCAAATTTAGCATCTAATAATAGCTCAATTAAGACACAGATCCCATCTGTTTCTACTTGAGCTTTGCAAAACCCAAAGACTAGTTATTTTCTTTTCCTTTTCTTTTAACTTGTGTAACCGGCCCTTCTTCCACCACCCTCACAAACACCCACAGAGAACTTGCCATTCTCCTTCAGGGAGCTGACCTCTGCTTCCTGATTTAGCACCCCATTAGCCACTTCTCTGGCACAGAGCAGCCCAGCATCTGAGCCCAAATGTGGGGATATTTGAGCACAAACTGGACCTGTTTCCTGACGCAGCATGAGTCTCCACAGTGCCTGCAACTTGTGTCTCTGTCTAGCTACAAAGATGGGAAATTTCACTGTCTGTTCCTCATGCCCTCCAAAAATTGGTGAGAAATGGTACAAATGGCCTTGGCGGTCCTTAAAGGAAGGTTCCCTTCCAGGGCTCTTCACTGAGCCTCCGTTATGTTACTACAGATAAGGAATTGGTGTTCAGAGCCCTCACACTTTCACTCCCTTTGGTTCTTATTAGTCCAATGTGGAAGCTGGAAAGGAAGGAGGTGGGAGAGAAGGAAATTTGAGAGTTTTTTATGTGAGTGTGTTGGCAACAGGGAGACAGAGTGGGGGATCAGATTCAACTGCTCAGGTTGAAGAGAACCAAGGCAATAGTATTGTCAAAGGATTTGTTTCCCACCCAAGCTCTTTGGTCCAAGGTAAGTGTACCTTTGTCTCCCCAACCCTGCAATGGAATAGAAACCGAAAAGATCCTTGGAGTTCACCAACCATGTTAAATAATTTGAGCAGACCATGAAGGGCAATTTACTCTTCCCACAATAGTGCCATGGAGTTTCCCACTGGACGGTTTCTCTTCTTTACCCACTTGTTCCAATAAACATCCTATTTCTTTCAAAACAAATGATTATCTTTCCAACTTTCCTAACCCTGCCTCCAGATTCTATGTTCTTGCCTTGACAGTTGTGTTCACACTCTCTTAGGGTCATGGGAGCAGAAGAGTCTCTACCAACAGATTTTTATTATATGGATTCCAAGCTGTTGTTCTCTGGTTTTAAAGGGAAAAAGTAAGTGGGGCCTAAGAAACTGAGACATGAAACTCTCAGTCTACACCAATAGCCTCTGATTATTTACTGTCGTATTTATTTTTAGTGTTGGTTTTAAGCCATATTCAGGCTGCTGATAAGCTCTGATTAATAATGAATGAGCACTAATAAAAATTGGCATTAATTTAAAAAAAAAAAGAAGAAGCCAAGCAAGACAATGGACAAACTGAGACTTCCCAATCAATCACTAGCCCCATCATTATTTCTGAAGGGTGTTTATATAAGCACAAGAGAGAAGAGGGATGCAAGATAAATCCAGGTAATGTCTATAATCTTTTAAAAATCCTGAACTCGGGGCACCTGGGTGGCTCAGTGGGTTAAGCCTCTGCCTTCAGCTCAGGTCATGATCTCAGAATCCTGGGTTCGAGCCCCCACTGGGCTCTCTGCTTAGCAGGGAGCCTGTTTCCTGCCCTTCCCCCAGCCATCTGTCTCTGACTACTTGTGATCTCTCTTTCTCTGTGTGTGTGTGTGTCAAATAAATAAATAAAATCTTAAAAAAAGATCCTGAACTCTTATAATATTCATTAAAAAACTCAATGTGCAGATATAGAAACAGTAATGAGGTATACACTTTGGATATGACCTGTGCTTTTAGAAGGATGCTGTTACTATTCTTGAGCACATTACTCAACTTAGCAGAATAAAGGACTGGATTCAATGTCTCAAGACTTTGTCCTAGATATACAATTCCTCACTTGACTTCTCTGTGTCAGATAAACATAGCTATACAATTAAATGAATTTAAAACTTCTACAAGAATGCCTTCTAGATTTTCAAAAGAATGGTGATGTTAAAAATCAAAAGCATTCTTGATCTTGGGCAGAGGGCCAGGAAATCCCATCAACAAATATTCAGAACAATCAGATCTGGTGTAACCAAGTCTCAAGTGATTAAAAAGGCTAAACCAACTCCAAGGGTATTTGTCTGCCCTCTTGTTTCCAAGAAAAGGAAAAGTATGAGTCCTGACTTAGTTTGCAATAAAATTAATAATTTGTTATGCAATAACTTAAATCAGTTATCATATTGGCATAGAAATTTCTTGTCCTTGTTAAGAAAATACTTAGGAGCAAAAACAAATGAGATATGTATTCCTAAACAATGTTAAACCAATAAGTTCACTCTGAGCAAGCATTACTACAAGGAACATCACCCTCAAACTTGTCAATGTGGAGAAGGTTTCAAAAAAAATAAATAAAATTCAAGAGAAGAGGCCAAGTCATTAGCTTTATTGAGAAATGCTACAGAAGAGGAAAGCTTTTTAGCAGGATAAGAGTAGTAGCAGTAAATAATTGAATCAAAGCACAAGGCCAGTTGGCATATCTGCACTTTTCTAACCACACACACCATATTTCATCATGACATAAGATATTGTCACAAAGTACAGGGAGTCATGAGCTATAATGGAACAATACATCATTCCACAACCCCATACCATACACTCCAAACTCCATGGTTTTTAAAAGAATCCCCAATTCTGTACCATTCAACACAAACTGCACCCCCAAAATCAACTTCTTCAGATTTCTACTATAGTTAAACAGAACTATAATGAAAGGTGAAGAAAGCTTGTGCTAACACCTGACCATGCAGTATTTGAAAAAAAGCATTAAATTCAGTCAGAAGACTGAAGTTAAGTTCCTGCCCCATTATTCTCCAGCTTGTGATCTTGTGTGTTCAGTCATGTCATGGTGAGAGAGCAAATGAGAGAGCATTGGCTTTGGAACCCAAGTCTAGAGGTGAAATCTTATATCAACTAGCCCACCAACTGGGCCTTAGTTCAAGTTAATATTTGGCTCAATTTCTTCATCTGAGAAATGGGGCAACAGGAAGAAAACCACAGATTTATTTTCTCTTGGAGTGCCATGAAGATTAAATCAGAAAATGCATATGAAAGATGTTGGTAAGCCTTTAAGGAGCTATCCTAATATTTGTTACTGTATTTAACTTCTATAGACCTGACTCTTCTCCTTTATCAAATGGGGGTTAAAATGAAGTCCCTTTCCTGCCTCCTTACAGGATTTTCACAGGACTAAGCAAGCTCATGTATATGGATTTGTTTGAAATAATAAACCACTCCATAAATGATTGTCATTATATTAGGTTAACCTTGAAATTCCCAGTATCCTCCCACTGAAACAAGCTGGGCCCTCTCAAAGCTCAGTGTCCTTCATTCCTCATTCTGGTGGCCTTGTACCAAAGAACTTGCCTGACATATTAACAATCCAGCAAATATTGCCATTCTCGTATATTCCATCCTTCCTTTTCCAATTTAAATAATTGTTTGCATAGATCTGCATAAGTTATACATCAGTTGTTACTTAGGCATTTGAGTTGAAAATAATCAAGCTATTATTAACACTCATTCCTTTTTTTCTTCTTGTATACTGAAAAATAAAATGTTCTTCTCTTCAGAGAAAAGCATATAGTTTACAATAAAAAGTAAAGAACAGAAATGAAACCAAAAAACCCAAAACAAAAACAATACAAGGTGGTTATTGTTCATTTCCCATTCCACAAGTTCTGACACTCCAAAAACTGCCTTTACTACCTATGACCTTTTGGTTAGTTGACTATCAAAACTTTTTTTCACTTCCACTTTCACTTTTCACTCAGAATAGCCTTATTAGGTTTTTGCAGATTGTAAACATGTTTTTATTATAAAAACTAAATAATACCAAAAAGTATACCTACATCTTACATATGTATATATTCACCAATATGTGTGTGTGTATATATATGTGTGTGTATATATATACATATATAAAACCTGCCATATTTCATCATATTTCTGCCAAATACAAATCCATAAGTGTTAAGATGTTCATAGTTTTTCATCATATGTATATACCATAATATACTTAACCATTTAATTTAAATTGCTTCTGATTTTTCACTAGTATAAAAATGCTGTAAAGATAACTTAAAAAACTTTGAATGTACGCCCACTATATGATGCAGCCATTCTACTCCTAGGTCAACCTAGAGAAATGAAAGTATATGTCTACAAAAAGATAGATGTTTGTAGCAACTTTATTTATAACATCCAAAACTGTAAGCAACCCAACAGTGCCCCCATGGGTGGATGGCTAAGCAAACTATGGTACATCCATACAGTAAAATGAATGAATCTCACAATAATTATGCTCGACCATAAAAGTTAGACAAAAAATAATTTTTACTATAGGATTCCATTTCTATAAAAGCCAAAAAATGCAAAATAATCTAGAGTAATAGAAATAAAATTTATGGTTGCTCTAGAGTGAGGGAATGGGAAGGCCTAGATGGGAGGCATTACCAAAGGATATGAGACATACAGGATGAGGGATATGTTTACTATATTAACTGTAGTGATTGTGTCCATATATCAAACCGTATCAACTTATACAGTTCAAATATGTGTAGCTTATTGTGTGTCAATTATACCTCAATAAACCCATTAAAAATGGTGAGAAGTGTCTCTGTGAACTGGTGGAATTCCCTCTTTGGAGTCTTTTTGCCTTGGGTACTGATTATAGGCATAACTTCTTAACAGAATGTCCTGCTACCAATCTTCCTACAGACTATTCCTTTTGCTGGATTAAACTTCCTCAAGCTCAGTTCTGATCAAAACTTCACATTTGCTCCTTATTTTTCATTTAATGAATTCTCCATTCAAACTGCTTATTTTGGCATGCAAGAACCACAATGACGTGGCCCCATCTCCCTTTCTACACCCCCTTCTCCCACTATCCATTTTCATGGAGCCCATGTAGCATATGCCAACTGAGTAATCAACTGGGAGTGGCACTTAAGTAAATCATTCCATGTATAAGACTCAATTTCCTCATCTGTAAAATGGGACAGTAATTATAATTTGACTAATACATTGTAGCAAAAATATTTTCAAAGAATTTTAAACTGTTAGGTAATACCGTATTACTCTGTCTAGACATCCGTGCTCTCATTCCTCAACCTTTGTACATGCTGTTCCCTTCCCCATCTTTACATATACCCATTCTGCCCACTCTCTGTGACCATTTCCTCCACATAGTCTTCTTCTGAATTTTCATAATCTGTGAGACGCATTTGCCTCATGATACTTACTAATCAGTTTGTCTGCTTGTCACATCCTCAAGTTTGTATGCTTGCCATAAAAGCATGTAACCTCCCTTTCCCTCCACATGTTTTGGTAAGTTGCTCAAAGACAGGACTGCCTGATTCGCCTTCGTCTTCTTCCCCATCTCCATAGCAGATACTGTGCCACAAAAACTTGCTCTCAGGTGAAGGGAAAGAATAATCCCAGGTACGCTGTCCTCTGGCATGAGTCATTATGATTTAGGTGTCATTTCTCAGCTTCCAAGAAGAAAATAGCTCTGGAAATATTTTCAGAGATAACCTGAGAACTGAACTAAAAATTTGATGCTCAAATGGCAGTGTCCAGGATCTGGTACTATGCCCTGACATGCCCACCTTGTGTGGCCTGGGTAACGAGACTAACTTGGGATCTCCTGATTATTTCCAGTAAGCTCCCTTGTCGTCCTTAGCTGAGCTGTTGCTGCAGCCTTCAGTGCTACTAAAAAGATTACACGTTCCTAATAGTCTCTTGCCCGGTTTTCTTCTCTGAAGCTGTCAGCTCTCTCGGGGCAGACACTGCATCTGTGCTCTCACAGCATACAGCACGGTGTGAGGCACACAGTGGTCATAAAATAAAGTGTCTCAGGAATCTCAAGATAGAAGTATTGGTTCCTCGTTGTTCCTCATTTCTAGTCCTTTTCTAATGAAATGATGTGTCCATATTTTGGCAAAGAAGTTATAAATTCTTTCACTAGAAAGAATCTATTCCATAATGATCATTGATAACATGCCTGATATTTATGATGACAACAAATCCTAAGCAAACAAATGCCCAGTGATGGAAGATTGTTAAGTAAATTATGATCCAGCCATATGCTGCAGTACTGTATAGCATTAAAAATAGTATAAGGATGATTTGTAAAAGTAAGATAGCCACATACATAAAAATTACCCAAAAATTACCAGAAAGATTGTAAAACCCATTTGTAGTCAATAATACAAACACCTGTATCTATAGCTATATATCAATTCATGTATGGAAGCATAGCTAGAAGGATATTTACCATCAGTTGAACAGTGGTGACTGCTTGGAGTTGAGATTATATTATGAGGCATTTTTAGTTTTCTTATTTGTCTGCACTTTCTAAATTTACCCATTAATATGAACTATTTGATAAAGAGAGTAATTGGGTATAGCTATGCATATAAATCAGTGGGTCGAGATAGAAGATATCCAGGGGGACAAGAAACTAATGGAGTGAAACTTGTTAATACAAAATCACAATAGAGTAACAATCCCTTTATATTGTAACTCTGAACATTTTGCACTGAAGAAGCATGAAAACTGCTTTGGTCTAACCTCTTACCCAGTACAGAAATCTTCTCCACAGCAGCCCTCATGGTGTTTTGCAGGGCAACAGGAAAGAAGGAGGAAGAGAACGGGTAAAAGGAAGTAAAAGAAAGCAGAGAAATAATGGAGGGAAGGGGGAAGAGGCAAACAGCTGCCTTAGTGTTTTCATATCCAATAAGAAATGTTTGTGCAAAATGAAAGCAAGTTAGTAAAAGCAGGACACACAATTCAGGAATGAAGATTTGCATCATTGCACCAGTTAGGAAATCCTACCAGGTTGAGGTGCTGCCCGAGGGCAATGGGCACATGCCATGGGCGTGCGTGAAAGCATGAAAGCGTAGTTCAAGCATGAAGTTGGGTAGGGCATTCATATCACATGTAGAAGAGTGTATAGGGATTTGGAAGAGCCAAATTTGGGTGTGTGGGGATTGGAGGAGTCAGAGGTGCTGGATGTATATCGTTCTTTGGCTCCGAAGTTATCCTTCCATACTTCGGCCTAAACCTGGAAGCCTGAGAACTAGATTTTCTGGTCAGCTCATATTGAGAATACCAACTGAGACTACAAATTGAATGCAAAAGACAGGGTATAAGAAGGATGCTTCTGTCCTCTTTTCCCGTGTTCCTGTCCAGTGGACCCAAGGTGACAGAAGAACCCTGGGGGCTGCAGTTGGCTTCAACATCTAGTTTTTGTTTAGAAATCCCAGAACTAGTCTCATCATGTTCTCCCAGAGGTGCCCCGTTTTCAGAAATCTGAACGCTAACTCCATGGGGACTGTCTTCTGAGCTGCTGTGTCCAGTGAGTTCCACTCCTTTCCTTTTCCCTCCACCTCCACTAGTGGTAAATCCTTCCTATGGTTATCTTGGGGGTACTAATTCATTTATTTTGGCCCTTTTAGTCTCCTAATTCCGGTGTAACTAATTCTTTTTACTGAATTCTCTCTGTTGGAAATACCTAGTGTGGTTTCCCATTTCCTCAGTGGACACAGATAAATATAGAGGTAGAGAGGGAAAAGATGACCGTGAAGCATGTGTTTCCCCTGTGTCAGGAACTATGCTCAGTGCTGCTAGGACATTACTTTATTTTAATGACAGGCAGTTCATTCAAGACCTTTAGGGTGAATCAGTTCTTTGCTGAACAGTACCAGTTGTTAAAAAGTTTAATATATGACACTGAGCTGAGATCTGCCTCCCTGTAATCCTAAGCATTACTCTTTATTCTGACACCAGAAGCCATCCAGTTGATCCAATTTTTCTTTCTATGCTTCAGACATTTGGAAGAAGTTACGTCTCCCCAAAGTCTTTCCTTTTCGAAATTAAATATCTCCAATCCTTCGACCATTTTTCTTCAGATGGGATTTTTATCTTTTCCCTTCACTTTCCTAGGCCACCTCCCTTGAACCAAAGTTTTGTGTCAAGATATCTCTCCAATCCTGCCCCAAAGAGAACAAAATATTTCACATTTTGTATGGCCTCTCAGGGAACCTGTAAAATCACTACCTTCTTTATCCAAACATCAGCTCTGTATTACATTTAAAGTTTGGGTGTAGGTGTTGGCTGTGGGCGGGACAGTCGGCTTTTTTCTCCTGTTGTGCCAATATCCTTGCAAGGGTCCCATCTCTAGACACAATCAAGTCACATCTCACACCCCTGCAAATTGGAAACTAATTGCAAATATTCACCTTTACCGCGAATGGCTTTCATTTTGTCATTGTTTTCATCAATTATTTTCAGTAATTGAAATCTTTTTAATCTTGACTTCCTTTTTCAAACATTGTTGACGATCCAGGTTTTTGCTCTATGCAGATTTGATAATCATACCTTTTCTTTCACCGTGTAAGTCTTTGAAAAAGGCAGAACCAAAAACAGACCTACATCACCCATGTATAAGGATTTTCCAAATCAACCACCCCAAACAGTTTTGTTGTATGCACATTGAAAGAATCTGTGTGCCTTCTAATTAGTTCGCATGCTAATGATTTGTTCTAAAATTGACTCCCCACCCCTCACCCTCCCCACCCCCACCCGGAGATCACTATCTTGCTGGATCCCCCTACTTCTAGCCTCTGGGCTGAGCTCCTCAGAGACCTCCCTCTGTGATCACACCCATCTCTCTAAAAGCTCCACTTATTTTTCTCCTTAGCAGGACATTTGTGATTCTGTATTCAGAGCGCCCCCATCTTTTTTAGCTATCATCATGACTAACTTTTCCTTCAATTTTTAAGTACGTATTTGCTTGAAGTCTCAAATATGTGCCCATCTAGTATCTCCTTCCTTATAAGGTAAGTTCCCATGTTCTTAATCCTTTCATGTTAATGTCTGGCCCTTCCTGGACAGGTTAGGCATATTTCTCTGAAGGGAGACTTAATTCAACTTTTCTCAAACTGTGTTTCCCTAAATGTCAAATGCTGTTACATAAAAGTTGTGTTCTATAGTTAAATGATTTTGGTAGATTCTGCATATAATAGCTGTCTGTTGGTGATTCACAGTGTACATTAACCTATTAAAGACTCTGAAATGTCCTGTAGTAAAGAAGCTAGCTTCACCTTAATTAACCTAACACCTCCCCTACTTAATTGACCATAGAACTCTTCCTGGAATATGCATTAATAGCTGTGAGACTACACTTCTCTTAGAACTTTCAGAATACAGCTAGAAAACAGTTCGGGTAATATTGATTAAAAGGATAATATTGTCTCTGTATATAAGCTTGTTCAGCTTTTACTAATTATGTGTTAGATTCTGAAATATGGCTTAAAACTTGGTGGCAGAGGACTGAAATAAAAATGGCCGGAATATAAATAGAAAACCAGGCAAAAGGTAACAGGATCATGAAAGTGGATGCAGTACACGTCACGTGAAGTGTACTGGAGAGGGTTTAAAGAAATAACATTTCATATAGACTAGAGGATTTTGAAGGGCCTCAGAGGGTGGGGGGTGGGAGATTCATTCACACAGTTTCAGTTTTGGAAGGGATATTGAGGCAAACAATTCCTTCAATAAGTCACATATATATTTTTAAGTTTTTTTTTCGAATTAATCTCCATTAAACATGCCCTTTTGTCTTTCCTCAAAAGTATGGTACTCTGAATGTGATATGCCTAACATGGAATAAATGAAGACTGTCACCACCCTTCTGGTAGAATATTTCAATATTTCCTAAAATTCTGTTTTCTTTTTTGATAACTTAGACTGTATTGTCTTAAATTACGCTTACTGTCAGTGGAAATTTTCTTAATTGGTGCCTTAGCTAAACCATATTTCTCTTATCCTGTATCTTTTTAAAGATTGTTTTTTTAACCCAAAAATGTGACTTTATATTTATTCCTGTTCAATTCAATATGGTTACATTCAGTTCACAGTCTGTCAGTTTCATTTTTGATTCTGAGTTTGTCATCCAACATATTTAGCCTCTCCCCCAGCTTCCTGTCATTTCCGATCTTATAGGTATGCCTTCTCTTATATGGTTATATGTGTCCTCATTTGAGTCATCTATGAAATCCCAGGACAGGCCTAGGACAAAAACCTGAGGACCTACAGAACACCATTCACAGGCTATGGTGTTCCACACATGGGTTATGTGCTCCAGAAAGGCCATCAGCCCTGTGCATGAAGAGAAAGGGGAGAAGAGCAGGAAATGAGATTCACTATCAGTTACACCCAGAGTTTGAATACCCTGAATGCCACTGGGGAGTCTGGCAGTGGGGACGCTCTGGTAGGCTCAACATGGAGACTCGAAACACATCAGCTGAGGCAGGACTGGTATGTTGACTAGATAAAGAGGGATGGGCTGACAGACCATGCCACAGCATAAAGAGAGGGTGGGAGTCTGACCTCCATAAGTGGCAGAGACACCAGGAAGATAGAAACCACAGAGAAAGACACATGGACAGTAGAAGAAGTGAGGGGAAGCCCAAATGGAAGCTTCTGTTTCTGTCTCAGGGAGCAAGAACATGTGTGCTAATAAGAGAAGCATCAGAACTCAGCATGGTGTACAAGGAATTAGAGATTTTATAGAACTTACACACAGAGGTGTTGGACAGCATGTCTATGGTGGAGACCTGTTTTGCAGACTTAATTCTTCCGGAGTCAGCTGTGATAACTGACTTCACAGAAAGGGACACTCGGCTCTGGAGAGAGCATGGAGCATGAAAATAAGAGGAAGAAGAAAGAATGTGAGGGAATTTCTGTGTTCAAGGGAGAAGGGAACAGAAGGAACCAGAGGAAGAGAGAGTACAGAACAGTCAGGTAAGCACACAGAGACTCAGAAGTGAACGGTATTCTACATGCCAAGCAAGGCAAGATTTCTAAGGAGTTCCTGATTCAGGATCTGTTTGTCCAAGTTCATGTCAGTGTTTGGACACAAATACTTTATGGGGATGTGTTCATAGAGGCTGTTTCATCACTCGTCTTAGAGTCCTTAAAAGAGCCACTTAGGCTGGAAAGTGTCACAACCCCTAGCTGCCTATCCCTCCTGGGGGGAGGGGAGCTCAGAGCAGAAGCTCACCTTCCCAGGGTGGCTGCCACCCCTCTTTGGGGCAACAATTCTCTGAGGGCATCACAAGTCAGGGCAAGTGCCAGGCTGTGATGCTCCATCTCATCAATATGCCTCTTCTCTACTTGCCTCCAGCTGCCAACTAATTTGGGGAGGCGGAGGGATGGAAGGTGGTGTTATTGCTTTTGACTCGGCTTACTGTTTTGGCCCTTTACACATAATCTGCCCCCTGACCCAGCATTAGCATAATGCTCATTAATCAAGCTCTGGCCTCCAATTAATGGCCAGCTGTGTGGATGCCGTGTATTTAATAGCCTCTGAATCAGTCAGGCAAAAGGTTAGGCAAATGATTTTGGCAGGAGGGGTGGGGAACATCCTAATTTTGAGAGAGCCCAGAGGCCTCTACCCATGCAGTAAGCATGTTTGATCTCGTCTGTGAGTGACTGGGGAAGGAAGCCAGGAGCCAGTGTTGACCAAGTCTCCTCCAGCCCCTCCCCCAACCCAGATGGACTGGAGACAACACTCTCTTCCATCCTTCTGGCCTGGGGTTACACACCCCCACATCACTGCCCAGGCAGCCAGCCAATGAAGAAAGCCCTGATTTATTGCTCTTGGCAGTGTCTAGGCTGGGCATTTCTATAAACCCAGGACCGTGGCTGACTAATAAAACATACACTCAGATTCGCCCCTCAATAAATGTCTTTCAACCTTTAATCCTGTTTGTTGCAGTCTTTAAGGGAGCATTGATTCAGTGGGCAATGAGGGCTTTTCCTCCCATCTATCTCGTACCGATCAATGTTCTGTCACCCCACTCCATCCAGCCCGACAAAGGAGAAGCCTCTGAGGGGAGAGGAGGGCATCTCTCCAGATTTATTTCACTGCTTATGAAAGGAGTTTTTAAAACTGCCACCGGAATCCCGCTCCTACACAGTTTTTCTGCTCCTCAGCTATTCTAGTTGACCTCCTTGGATTTGGAGCATAGAACCCAGGTCACAGATCATAGCATGGACACCAAGGAGCCTTTGTACAACTCATCCAAAACACAAGTTCTAAGTTCCTTCTCTTTGCCACATTCCCCTCTTCTGTCCTACTTTCCCCACCTTAATGTTATATAATTTATATATAACATATAACATATAATATATGTAATGTTATATAATTCCCCACCTTAATGTTATATAGTTACTATCAAGAGGCACCAGTCACTGAGGCTTTAATCCTGAACCATGTCCATTCTTTCCTCTCCTTCATGCATGTCCAGACCATTGCTGCTTCTTGAATGTACCTTACTTTCATCTCGGGTCATCTCAGTTCAGACTCTAGATACCTCTTATCCTGACCACTGCAAGAGCTCATTAACTGATAATCATTATTCTGGCTCCTCCCTAGCAATCTCCTTACATGAATTGCTGTGACGACACTCTTTCTAAAACACAAATCTGATCACATCATTTCTGATTCTAAAAGCTTGGGTAACTCACTCAAGTTCACACCGCTGGCAGCGAAGATGTAATCTGCTGCTTTTCCACCTGAGATACTCACCCCCTCCCCATGTAAACTGTTTCAGGGCAGGGATCAGATCTTTTGCTTCTGTTACCACCACTCATTTCCCAGCATCACACAGTGCTCAGTATATTAGTGAATGTCCAGTAAATATTTGCTCACTGAACATTCCACAAACTCTGTTCTGAGATTACGTGAAGCAAGAATGTTGGCCTTCAGAGATGCTTTATTTGGGAGCCAGCATCAGAAAAGTAAAAGAAATTGAGGTTCTTAGAAGGTGATTTATAAACTTAATAGAATCAGGATCAGCTGTTTATCGTTGAGCCATAAATAAGCTTATGGGTCTAACCTGTTGCCTGAAACTCCATGTTTCTAAGTCAAGGACAGAGTGAGCAGAGAATGTCAACATGTGTTGCCTGCCTTGGGTAAATCAGGTCTACACTCACAGTGAGTGGAGGGAGGGGTGTATGGACGGCACCAGGGCTGACCAGCTACTCCCCCAGGCACAGCATGGACAGGGAGGTGCAGGGGGTGGCCCAGAGGAGGACCATGCCCTTCCCTGCTCACCTGCTGACCTGTTCGGAAAGTCACTTCCCCATGCACTTAGCCTCTCCTCAGTGTCTTTAGTAGTAAAGACAGGCAAATGTGCCTGTGGTCTGCCAGTGTAAATGCCAGACTACCCCAGCTGTGCGACTGAATTAACAACAGTGTATCCAATTTCTGGGGAGACTTTTGACAGCAGTTTTCTGACAGCCCTGTAGATTAATGTGCCCACCAAACACAACTGTGCTGTGGAAGCCAACTACCCAGCACTGACATCCCACTTGCCACCCCCCTCCCACCTGGCACCCATCGCCTTTCTCTCCCTTCCAAGCCACAGGCCAGAAGAAAGCAGGAATTGTCAAGATTAGCTTAGACGGTGGCCTCAAGTTTATGGTGTTAATATCTCACTCAACCATTGGCAAGAAAGACACTAATAAAAGGAGAAGCCAACCTAACCAGATGAGAAATGAAAGACAATGAACTCTGTGATGCTGTTTTCTGTCTCCTTTCTGGCATTGAAAATCAAATTGAGATGCAAGTTAATTCATTTTTGTTAGCTTCCTGTTTTATCAATCCTAGCTCTTGTGGCTTACACCAAAAGGAACCTTCCAGCCCTGACTCCCATGTGCTGAGTTCTGACGGCTTCTCCAAAGTGTTGCATAGCCAGGTGGCTGTGAGCCTTGTTAGAGACTTACCCCAGAGTTTACCTATGGTTTTTCAGGAGACAGCTCCTTGTTCCTTGCTCCCTTGCCACAGTCCTCTTCAGAGAACCCCTAGGATGGACACGTGACACCTCCCTGGATAGTGGGCTCTGAGAGAGTCCCTGAAGCGTTCCATCCCAAGCTGCCCTGACTGGACAATGGGCAGATGGTTGGACATAAGCTATCGCTCTGACTAGAAGATGATGAGAACGCAAAGCACTGAGATAGAAAAGGAAATACACCAAAAAGGCAGACCAGCCTCCCAGACGATCCTGTGGTCTGCCTTCTGGTGTTCCCATCCTTGTGAAATCCCCTCCTTGTTGCTTGTGGGCAGGATTTAGTGACTGGTAATGAGTAGAAGGAAAAGGAACGAGGATGGGAAGCCAGCTGCCCTCTGGAGAGGCCCTGCGTGATGAGGAACTGAAGCTCCCGGCTGACGACAGCCCGTGAGTTTGGACTTGGATCCTCAAGCCTGGTCCGTCCTCAGATGCCTGCAGCTGTGGCTGGTCTGTTAATTGCTAGGTCTCTCAAAGTCTCTAAGCCAGAAACTCTCAGAGAAGCCTCTCTCAGATTTCTGACCCTCAGAAATGGAGATAATAGTGTTTGCTGCTTTAATCTACTAAATTGTGGGGTAATTTTTTATGCAGCAATAAAAAACTAATGCATTTGGCTACATGTGTTTTGCTTTAATTGGAGGCAGAAGCTAAGTCTTCTCTCTTGATCACCTGCAAGCAGAGCAACTAGAGTCCTGTCTTCTGGCTTGGTGCTGCAGCCTCAAAATTAGGAGAGAGGAAGAAAGGGGACATATGGGGAGCCTGCTCTGTCCCAGTCACCATGTTGGGTTCTTTCCTAAGCTTGAGTGTGTTCAATCCTGCCCCAAACCTGTCTTTTACTGACGAGGAAGCTGGGGTTTGGAAGAAGGGTTTGCCCATGTCGTGAACGTCCACTGAGGTCATCAGAGTCACATACCCGGTGTGTGTGTCACATACAAACGGGGGCAAGGAAGTCATCTACTTTCTTGTAAAATACTATAGTCTCTTTCATCTGTAACATAGACAGTCTTCCAGAGAGGATGGAGAAAAAGCTGGAGCAGCAGCAACTTGGCTCCAGAAATTGGTTACAAAGCAGAAATCCAGATGTTTTCTTTTTTCTCTCTCCAAACATCAAATCAGGCGGCAGCTTGCAACACTCTGTGTGGCCCAGCTGAAGAAATTCTAAACATTGCTTCAAGGATCTAACTCACAACTCATCTTAAACCATCACAAGAAGACTCCCATTAGAGAGGGAGAGGGAAGTGTGTGTTAATGAGCTGAAGTGAGAGAATGGGTATGAATAAGCAGAAGCATGAATACAGCATACGAGGCAAATGAAATAATCACCCAGCTTCCCATTGTTACAACGCAATAAATTTAATGTAATTCCTAAAGGCCAACCCAGTTTTTTCTTTCTCTTTTTTTAAGCCCTTTTTACATTTCCAGAATTATACTTTAATTAGCATAACATTTAAATTAGCGAATGGAATCTTAATTAGCGGAAGAAATAGACTTTTGTTGGAGTGGTAACTAAAACAAATAAATCCACTTCCTCTTTCAAGAGCAGTTTGCTTATGGCGCATTTAATAGCCTAGTGTACCATAAACAATTTGAGGGAAAGATAAGTAATTAAATTAGAAGACACACTGGCCAGCTCCCAGCTCCAAGGAACTATTTTTTCTCTTGCTCTCTCAAAAGGGCTCCCTCCCCTTCCTCCTTATCTTGGGGGTCTGGGGGAGTCTCTGCACTCTGAGAACTAGCACGTGAAACCCTGTAGACCTTGCTGGATGTTTCCCACAATTACAATTTCTTGATGATTGGCAGGATAAAAACATTCCTGAAGCCCCCCTGCTTCTGTTTTTCCCTCTGAGATGTCCTTTTTTATTTCACTGGGTCAAGGAAAGAGTCAAGCAAATCAGGGTAAGCAATGACTTGCTTAAGAGGTGACACTCCTTCCTCCTTTCCTCACTCGTTCACTCTTACCCTCACTCTCTCTCTCTCTGCCTCTTGGCTCTTGGCACAGTGACCATACCTCATGCCACCCTGTTGTGTTTGGGAGAGAGCAGTGGCCAGGTCTGTAAGGGCACGCAGAGCATCACCCAGCAACAGGAGCAGAATAAGGTGGACACTCAGAAGTGTCCCTCAGAGCTGACAGAGGAGTCTTGGAGGCTGCAGATGGGCCACCTGCCCATCATATCTCAGATGAGGAAATAGGATGAGGAGAAAATGAAAGGACTTTTTCTGAGTTGACCAGTGGGACAGCATCCCTCAACTCAAATATCCTGGTCTCAGTCTATGCCCTTTGTACCATATTCTGTACAAATGTTCCTCAAAGACATGGCCGGAATTTCAGAGACAGTTCTTAACAAGGGGTTAACCTTGGCTTAAACTGGAGGCAAGATTCAGGCTCAGGGCTCAACGGGGTCTCTGACTGGAGTGAGGAGCAGGCAGGTGGCCAACCTCACCATTCAGGGCTCACCCTCCACTCAGGACCCAGCAATTCACTTGTAGAGAGGCCAGCTCCCATAAGAAGGCAAGATGCCACTTAAGTGTGATTGATGGCATTAGCATAAAGGGGCACAAACACCCTTTATGGATGAGAGAAAAGGTATGGTAGACTATGTCCCAGTCCTGACTTATTGCAGGCCTGGTCCTGCCTTTCTTCACCTTTTCAATAAAAGGAGTGGATGAGACAGCCTCTCCAGGCAGCAATCCCACCACCACGGTTCTCTCAGAAGTTACCTGACAGAGTCACCAGATAGAAAAACTTTGGAAGTGAATTCCCTTATATTAATTCCTTTATTCAGTGTTTATGTTTATTCGATAAATATTTATTCAGTGCTTGCTACATTTCAAATATTTCCCTAGATAGAAATACAGGGTGAACAAGATAGTCAAAATCCTTGTCTGCATGGGCTTGTGATTCTAATGAAGTCAGACTAGCAAATGTATGGCATGATCTCTATATAGGGAAGAGTGCTATAAATAAACCTAAAGACAAGGGCATTAATTCAGAATGTGGGATAAAGACCTGCCTCAGTTATAGAAACTGAGACATATAGAAGTGAGACATCTGATGGTCAGGCAAAAATTTTCTGGAAAGAGGGGTACTAAATGCAGAGACCTGAAGCAGGAGCTAGCAGTGTATGTTTGAGGAGAACAAGAAAGCGGTGGAGAGAATGGGTGAATGAGGCCAGAGATATGAAGGGGCAGATACACACGTGGTCTTAGGGTCTGTTCGTGGTTTCTATTCTGTATCTCAAGCAAAGCTCTGCTGCAGATGTATTTGCCTTATAAGACTGTTGTAAGGCTTCATATCTTTATCTTCCTCACACTATGATGACCACAAAAAAAATGCCCAGCATAATGATGATGATGATGATGATAATAATAATATATTTACATAACAAAATAATTATATTGTAACAACTGCTAAAAAAAGAGGAGTGCTTGTTTAGCATGCAGAGATACCACGGTATAACTGATACATCCTTTGATCTTCCCCACTTGTTTCATTTTGCCCATTTATCCCTCATCTGTAAGCTGGAAACTAAAACTTTCAGAACTATTTGGAAAGAGTTGTTATTCCACTCTTGATCTTGGCCTTTGGGATCTGCCAGGGGAAAGGGGATAAACAGGGGACTGGAGACATACAAGAGTTCTGGATGTTTACCAAGTAGCAACCATCCTGAGGCATAGTTGACTGGGAAAAGCAAGTGTCTCTTTCAAAAGACTTGGTAACATAATCAAATGTTGCATTTCATTTTAGTCCCCAAATTAGACGTGGTGCTGAACCAGGAATGGCAACCAAAGCTGCAGCAATGAGAGGACGGGTTCTTTCTAGAGAGAGATCTGTAATGAGGAACTTGAAATTCTCTGTTCTGCCTTGGTTCATTTTAGTGAATTCCAGTGCCTGTGAACATGTGTCTTCCTCATTGTCTAAAAATGCCTCCTTAATTGAGCAATCCTTTAATGATAGATTTATCCCAGATTATGAGGCTAAATGTGACAATAGTGTAAATGACTTCAGACACTTGAAAAGAGAGATAATAAAAATCAAATTTAATTGATAATGTATTATGTGCCAGGCATAGTAGTAAGTGCTTTCGATGTGTTGGCTTTCATTTGGCCCTCATATCAAGCATGCACAGTTGATTCTTTTATCATCCCCATGGGACAGATGAAGAAACGGAGGCCCACAGAAGGGTAAGATCACTTCACTCACGATAAGTGGCAGTGGTTAAGAAGCGACCCCTAGAGCTCTGACCTCAGGACTCGACTCTCGCTATATAGAGCAGTTTGCTATATAGCGGTCAATCCCCAATAAAAGTGGAGTTTCCTTGCTGCCAGTGATGACTGGGATGACAGCTGATGGAGCTGGCCTCTTAGGGATTGACTTCATACAGAGTAGCATGTCAAAATTCCTATCCCTGAGGATAAAATCTTATGTCCCACCTAAAACATTCATTCTTAAAATGAAAATATGTAGGGAAGGGAAAACAGCAACTTCCCATCCCACTGAGGGATGGAGGACACTGAAACTGTCCTGAGGCTGACAGGAGCAGACACCGAATGGATGCGCGGGACCTCAGGCTGGTGCCCAGGCCTAGCTCCGCCACCTGCTGGTTGCAGCCCCTTGGGCCAGTCACTGTGTCCTTCAGTTCTGACTTCCTTATCGATAGCATGTAGCTAAAATTTATCTTGAGAGACTTTAATCAGAATAAAAATGAAATGATATATGTATTTAGCGCCGTGACGGAATAAAAGCTCAAACATGCTCTTTGTTGTTATCGACATACATTGTATCTTACGATATGGAAGGCTGATTTTGATAGAAGCTTGGCCCTCATAGCTGAATAAATAAATGATCACAAGACCCGTCTCTAGACTCTCATTCCTGGTGCTGCTCAAAAGACGTGATTTAAGACGTCTTCGATACAGGACCTGTATGCCTGTTGTCCCAGAACCCTCCTGAGTGCTTGCCCCTGGTAAATATGCAATAACTATTATGAATTGACAATGAGTGAGGGTGTCTTACTCCAGTGAAAACCAAGCCATGCCTACATATGACTTCTAAAGGCCCAATGCAGAAACAAACAAAACAAACGAAGGCTCGTGCAGGTGCGGGAGGTAATTGAAGTCATCACTGAAATACTTTCCCTTTTTTAACCTTGTATAAGAACATACCTTGTCAAGACTCCCCACCCTGAGGACAAAGATAAGAGTACCTCAACTGCTAAGTGAACTTGAGTCATTTAATTCACTGTTTTAAGTTGAGCTGAAGAATTTCTGCCAGATTTTCTTTCAGATTTAGGATCCTACAACACTAGGATCCATGTGCATTTATCCAATAAGAAGAAGTATCTTCCAGTCAGAAGGAAAATAGGTATCAAAATCTGAGAAAATAAACAGTGAAATGCAAAAGAGGTTGGGGTCCAGCCAAGAGAGGTAAGGGGAATTTCGAAGAAACTCTTAGCCTTCATTTAATCAATTGGGAACTTAGGAGGTCTGACAGAGGAAGAAGGCCTGGTATGCAGTGCAAATTATATGCGGGATCATCCCAAAAGTTCAGTGGAGTTTGGAAAAGAATCAGGACCAAAATGGGGAGACCAAACCAAAGAAGCATTGCTTCTATTCCCTGCCCCCCAATACTCCCTGTGAATAAGCCAATGGAAGAAAAAGCTTTTCCAACGGCAGGCCCCCTCAATTCCACTCTGGCCAGGCAACTGCAGAGAGCAATAAAACTTTAATGGCTCCCAGTGGGTCGATTCAGCAAGAAGGAAAATGCTATAAATCTCACCCGATGCTTATGTGCAGCTTAAAAACAAACGGCTCCAATCACACTTAGCAGAGCCAGCCAATTTCCCCAGCATGGGAACATAGCATAGGAAGATTTACCCACCTACAGAACTCATGGAAGGAGAAGTTTGGGGAAGAGAGATGGGGAAAGAAAGGTCAGCTGCAGAATGAATGTCAACAGTTTTGCAATGGATGGTGTAGTGCAGAGATGCGGCTTGAATATGGCTGTCCTGCCAAGCAGCAGTGGACGGGCAGCCTGGATGAATCGTCCCTGTAATGAGATGTACCCATGGAGACACATTTCTGTGAAGGGACCAACTTGCTCTCTGACACTGCTTCTCCAAGCCCACAAGGACACCCACCTGTCCCCTGGGGGCTCCTGTCATTTTAGTCAGTGTCCCAGCAGCTCCAAACATCTTATTAGCCAGCACAGACACGTGATGTATAAACATGGATCCTTGGAAGTAGTAGTCCTCCTCCATGAGGATTCATTGAGGAAGTATTTATTGAGCCCTATCATGTGACAGCCCAGTGCTAAAGTTCTTTTTAACATATCATGTTGTTTAACATTGAAAACAATCTGAGAGTTAGACGGTTTCCCCCTCTTTGACCAATTAGGAAGCTGGGATTCAAGGAAGTTCCATACTTTGTTCAAAGTTATCCAGATAGAAGAAGAAGAAGATAGGAGTAGAACTGAGGAAATCAGCCGAAGTGGGACAAGGTAATATTCTGCCTTCTTGTCTCAGTTCTCACACGATAAACAAATGTCCCTTTTGAAGTCCATTAGGTGCCCTGTGTTTTGCATTGTGAAGCTTTTTGGTGGTAGCTTCCCTTCATAAAGCAGCCCCACAGGTAGGATAGAAGCACTATCTAGTGCTAAATGCAAGACAGCTGTAATGTGGCTTACGGAGAAATACATGGGTTGGGTAAGCTGTGCACAGGCATGAGTTACAGTGCTGTTGGCTGAGCTCAATGCTAATTATTACATATATATTTATTATTATTAATATATATTTATTTATATATATATATTTTTTTTTTTAATGGAAAGCAAGATCATGTACTGATGGGTTGAAAAAAATGTGACCAGAGGCTTGGAGGTCCCCAACTCTTCATTTCCCTCAGGAGGAAGTCTTCAGGGTTTGCTAATTCAGTGTTTGTGATAACTTCATTCTACTACCAATAATAGGAACTGATGGTCCTGGGCCTCTACCCCATAGAACGCCTGGGTCTTACTTACTCACTTTGGTAGCTGTATGGCCCCAAGCAATCCACTCAAGCGTGTTTTCTCATTTATACAATGACAATAGTCACAGAATCTGTCTCACCAAGGTGTTGCAGCTGGCCAGAGAGATAAAGTATGTAGCATGACAATAGATCCAGCTGTTGTGAATTTGTTGTCACCAGTAACTCTCCCTGGCATACGGAGGGCAATCTCAGGAAAGCTATTCACTGACCTCCTTCAAACTCTTCAGACTGGGTGACTTTTGGGCAGCTCTTGAGGATTGTTGGTTAGTACAGAAGATGCAATGATTATGGGCTTTGTCAGGACCTCTCCCCCAACATATGGCTCAGGAGTTTGAAGAACTATTTCTTTCTTTCTTTCTTTCTTTCTTTCTTTCTTTTTTGTTTTTTAAGATTTATTTATTAAATATTTATTTATTTATTTGAAAAAGAGACAGAGTGCAAGTGAGCAGGGAAGGGGCAGAGGAAGAGAATCCTCAAGCAGACTCCCTGCTGATCCCAGATCCCAAGGCAGGGCTTGATCCCACTACCCTAAGATCATGACCTGAGCTGAAACCAAGACTTAGATGCTCAACCAACTGAAACAAACAGGTTTTCCAGGAGTGTGAAGAACTTTTAATCATCTACCTAGAATGAATCTCTACCTCCTCCATTTCTCCTCTGCTGAATGACCCAGTGCTGATGAAATAGAACTTTAGAATTTTAGAATTATAGAATTTAGAACTTTAGAATTTAGAACTTTAGAAATTAGAACTTTAGAATTTAGAAATTTAGAATTTAGAACTTTAGAACTATAGAATTTTATCCATGATGTTTTCCCATATAGTCCAGCATGCTTCTCCACTGCGCTTTTTTCTTATGGCACTTGCACCAGCTCTTTAGCAGCAACCTGTCCCATTGGGTTTCCTTCATCCCTCATCTAAGTCCTCTCAATACACTTCTATTCCTGGATCCCCATCACTCCTTGAGGATGACATCATTGGGCTTGCAGTCACCCAGTCTCAGGGCCTTCTCAGGCTATAGCTAGTGTTTGTACATTACTCCACATAATATCAATTGCCAAGTTATATTGTCAACAATCTTTCCCACATTTGCATCATTCATTCTTATCTCTTCGCATTCCCATTAACAATTCCTGGTGAAGGAGTATTATTTGTCTTCTATGTTACTACAGTAAACTTTTCTCTGACCTCTCAATTGCTGATATTTTCTTTACCCCAGTGCTCAACTCTACCACTCTGATGCACAATTCTAATGATATCACTTCTGTTCAAAAACCTTCAATAGCAATGTTAAGCACAAAATTCTCAAGGGGCACAGTGATATATTCCTGGTTTTCCATTCATTTCTCTTACTCTGCTCCCCTACAGATAACGACTAGATAAATGGTACTTCCACTATCCTTGAACACACTCAGAATTTGCTCTTCTTTACATCTTTGTTTGATCAAAGTAGATTGTCCTTCTGCCCAATATCACCACCTCTATAAAGTTTCTTGATCTTCTAATAACAACAAAAAAATAATACTTTGCTCTTCTGGGTTAAACTATGTTGCCACTCCTACTGAAGAATTTATATTCTGCCACGGTATAGAAATTCGTAGTGTTGTTTTAACACCTATTTAGACTCTCAGATTTTGAGAACAAAAACTGAGGTGATCCAAGGTCCTAGCCCCTCAATAATCTGCACATAGCAGGGCTCCATGTCCATGTGCTGGAAGAAATGGTTCTGGAGGATTTTCTTAGTCATTAGCTGTTAAAATTAGTACTTATTTTCAGACAGCCAATTTTCCTGAGTTACTTTCAAGTGAGCATGTATGGAAAGGAAGTAGACGTGGTCCTTCCCAGCTGGACTGACATCTTCCAAGTACAGCATCTATGTCTGCTTAATTCTCTCTTCTCTCTTTCAATATCCAGTGTAGAGATGTGAATACATCTGTATTCAAGAAATGCTACATTTATCTATCATTTTATTCTCAAGTACCAGCAAGTTGCCATCCTATTGGCCAATCACTCAAGAAGGACTGATTTCAGTTTGTTATATGATGCTTTTCACATACAAAGATGAACAGGTAAACCTGTATAGCTTTCTAACTAAAGAATCATCATGACTATTAGGTTGGTGCCTTTCCTACTGAGTGGACTTCAGATGACCCTGGCAAGTAAAGTAAGTCTTTTAAAAGTACGTCAGAACAAGAATCATTTGGAAGGTGTAGAACCAGAAGTGCTCCAGGTACCTGAGTTGAGCAGATAATACTTGGGTAATATATTTGACTCTGAGTTTGTGCCAGCTAAGGCAAATAGAAAGGACATTGGCTTATGTCATTTGTTCTCTAAAAACAGAAAGTGGACAAATTCATCAGTCCAGACAGCATTTTCCTTGGAACCAAACTTAAGCAGAAATTAACTGTGAGAGATAGTGCGGATTGCAATCGACAGGATATATAAAAAGGACTTTGAGTGACATAGTGGAAAAATACTTTCAACCCTATTTTTATAGGAGACAGAGAAATGCTGTTCAATTGCCAGGTCTTATATTGATCCTGCATAAAGGTAGAAGGCATTATATTAAGTCCTGGTGCAGGAAAAGCATTTCTTCAAGGAAGAAGACACCATTTAGCCATCATTAGTATGGTATGTTTTCTGAAAATATTTTTCTAGCAGCCTGACATATATGAGCTTATCCAACCCCGTACTCCTACCTAGTCCCTTGTGTTGCCAAGGGCATGCCCTGTTTGCAATGAGAAACTCCTTTGCAATGAGAAACTCTGTTGCCACTGAAAAAAAGGAAGCATGCTCTGCTGGCCTGGGGAACTGAGGCTAGGAAACACAGACCCCTAACAAAATCACATTGGTTAGGGGGCTCCTGCATAGCTCAGTTAAGTGGCTCCTTTTGGCTCAGGTCATCTATCAGGGTCCTGTGATCCATTCCCATGTCAGATTCTCTGCTCGTTTGGGAGTCTGTTTCTCCCTCTCCCTCTGCTCTTCCCCCTGCTTGTGCTCTCTCACTCACACTCTCTCTCTCAAATAAATACATAAAATCTTAAAAAATATTTACATTGGTTAGCCCAAAACACTGACCTTGCTCTTGGCAAGTAAGATTTATTCCACTGACATTTCTAAGTTTGTCTCTGATCTTTAGCTTTGATAGAGTTTCTCAGGTGTCCTTGCATATATTGTCCAGGACGACCCTTCTAGAAAGATATTTCCTTGTTAGGTCCACATTAACCATTTCTTTCCTGGCTTACGACAGGGTGATCCCTCAAAGAATCACTTTATTGTGCACTCCTCACAGACAATAAGAATATCTTTCTTCTTGACACTGTATCTATTGCAATGTCTGGTCCAGAGTAAAGACTCAATAGTAAAGACTTAATATGAGCTGAATGAATGACATGCTTCTCTTTTCCTCCAGGAGATAAGATACACATATACCTTATCTCTATCATAGGGAGGACAAGACAAGAAATATCTTTGAAATAAAACAGTCTAAAGAGATACAAACAGAAATGTTCAAAAATAAGTTTTAAACAATCCAAATACCTTTGTTAACCACATTCTAATATATATATATATATATATATATATATATATATATATATATATAGGCACTTTAAAGAACATCAACCTTTCCCCAGACTCTCATCTAATACTTCTCAATCCAGGCCCCTCCACATATTTTCAACCACATAAAGTACAAATACCAACCAATATCTTCTTATTAGCTATCTTTCACCAAGCTTGTTTCTATTGCCTTGGTTTTTTCCCCATGAGTTCAGAATTACAGTCTGAAAATTCCCAGAGAGTGTAGAGCTTAAGTCCCTTCTGCAAGACTTTATTACACCAAAGGACTTACTGCTGCCAAAGACAAAGAAACACCAGATTCATTCTATGCATCACCCTGGGGACAGGGATACATCTGGATCTGCAATTATGTTAGTATACTCTTCCATAAACTGGGAATCTTGGTATTTATAACAAATTCTTTACTTCTTTTTGATATCTGAAATTATTTCAGATATACTTTTTAAAAAAATCCTTCTTCCTTGTAGAAAGAGGTTGAAGGGAAGTGATGTTAATATAAAGATGTTAATAGAAAGGAGAAAGGGGCAGAAGGGAACTTGCCTGTTCTTTATTTAAACTTGTGATTTTTCTTGCCTGCCACCCTCCATTGATGTTGTATGGTGGCATTTGGGTCTCAAAGTAAGCAGAGCCTGGGTCGGAGCCCAGATCTGCCCCTTTGTGTTTGTGACATTAGGCAGTTTGCTTAAGCTCTTTAAAGCATCAATGAATCCAATAATTAAGAAACAAAAAACAGCTAACATGTTTAACAAAGTGGTGGATATATAGTAAGCTCTTAATAGTGCCCATTGTCATCTTTATCATCACTATCTCCATCTTCTCCTGCTCCTCCCACAGTGTGTTTGCAGACCACCCTCACTGGCACAACATAACCATGTTATGAATCCTCATCATAATAGGAGTCAAATGAACAACATATATGCATACACCATCCCTCTAATCCACTCCTCTAGATGAGTAAAGGATACAAACGGCCATTATCCTCGCTCTTTTTACAAATTTAATTTCACAAGAGAATGGCAGTTCCCCCAAATAACCCAAGCGCAACACTCTCAGACAGAGCCCCATGCCACTGGATTGCTATTCCCTTAAGCAGCATGCAGTTTCTAGATTTGTCTTTTCTTTAATCCAATTGCCTAAACTTAACCAGATTAGGAAAGTACATATATTGTTGAATGAACAAAATGCTTTTATGCATTTATCTACTAATAAATGCAAAGGTCTATTCCAGGTTGCATTTGGCAAGCTAGAAAAGCCTCCCTATGAATTTAGGATGAAAAAATTGGTTTGGATAAAGTTAGAAGGCCACTCCTCATCTATAAGAACATCAAAACTATGTACTTCATAAAGTTCTTTTCCTCAACGGTCCCTAGATCTATCTTTTAAGCATCACGCTCTCCTTCCCACTGCTGCTCCAGCTTGGCTGAGCTACAGCATCCAAATGCCCCGCATGGGAGAATGACATCTTCTAACTGAGACGCAAGTGAAGAAGTGATCGCTGTGAATTAGTAGAAAGTCTGACTTGGATATGACTTCAGATGTATGCCCACTTCTTCCCCTTGGCAGCAAATTGTCCATGTGATCCTGACCATAAGGGCATCTCCACGCATGTGAATCCTTCAAAAAGGATAGTTTACTCAGCCTCTTTGAACTGGTTAGAAATTAAACAATGTTTTTAATTTCATCTTTGTCCCTTTTACTAAGTTACTGGGCAAAAAGAGTCATAAAAATATTTTGCATTCAGACAGTGCCTTGTGCTCCTCCAAGGGCTTTTACAGAAATGATTTCATTTACTCTAAAAACAACTTTTTGCAGTGCTGGGGATTGCTGGTGGTGATGGTTTTACAACAATGTGAATGTACTTAATGCCTCTGAAATTACATGTAAAAATGGTTAAAATGGTCAATTTTATGTTATGTGTATTTTGCCACTATAAAAGAACTTAACTAAAAATACAACAGCCTGTGGGGTGCCTGGGTGATTCAGTTGGTTAGGTGTCCCACTCGTGATCTCAGCTCAGATGCTAATCTCAGAGTCATGTATTCAGGCCCTCTGTTGGGCTCCATGCTGGGTATGGGGTCTACTAAATAAGTAAATAAGTAAGTTAATTAATTAATTAATTAATTAATTTTTCTTTTTTTAAAACAGCCTTTGAGGTAGATGGGCCATATTGTAAAGAGAAGTGACATGCTTAAGGCAAGCAACTCGCTTAGGAATGGCCCCGCCATCAGCAGCTACCCTCAGGTGATCCTCAGTTCCATGCTCTTCCCATTGAACCATGCGGCCTCTGGAGCCTGTGATGGCTCAGGTCGTGAAGCCTGGTTCCAGCTGTACCAGAACTGACAACGGGCCCCTAAGCCAGTCAGCTCCTGAGAAGCCTGCTTGACAAGGATGCTAGTCTTACACTCTGAAAATGCCACACATTCAGAGAAAGACAATCATTGGCCATGTGGAACACTGAGACAGTTTTCTTTCCAGCACCCAACAGCTTTCCTCTTTACAAACATTCAGAATCTGAAGAAAAAGTGATTTCTTAAGTCTATTCTGTCTGATAAGCAATACTCCAACTATCCACCCTAATAATTTTTCCCAAGTTCACATAGGAAAGGTAACTAAAAACTAAATACCAAAAGGCTTAGAAGTCAGAGCCAAACTTACTTTAAATATTAGACATCTCAGTCACACTCCATATTTTGTAGGTAAAACAGATGTGGTATGAAAATAAAATGAAATAATTGATGTGAGAA
Source organism: Mustela erminea (assembly GCF_009829155.1). Taxonomy (NCBI): domain Eukaryota; kingdom Metazoa; phylum Chordata; class Mammalia; order Carnivora; family Mustelidae; genus Mustela; species Mustela erminea. The sequence goes on from NC_045622.1 coordinate 28,298,028, forward strand.
TATAGAGAGCTCCCAGGAAGTAAGATAAAATCAAATACCCAATTGTTCAGACCACTAGAAAGAGATAGAAAATGAATAATTCAAAAGGGCAGAAAATCCATATGTATTTTTTGTAAAAATAACTAAGCTTTGTATAATATTTGCAAAACACTCTCACACATTATCTCATTTGACTTTTTCCCAAAACCTGTGAAATAAACCATTATTATTGCTATTATTCTCATTTTATGTTGGAGGAAACATGCATAGAGGGTTTGCATTTTGATCCAGGGTCACAAAGTCTCTAAGTAGCAGAGCTGGGTCCCAAGACGGATCTCCTATTATTAAATGCTATGCTGATATTATTGTTGTTTAACCCTTTTTACAAAAGTTGAGTTTTGATGGGATTGGTTTTAATACAACCGAGGTTTGGGAGATACACTCCAAACAGTAGACTATTAAAAAAAAAAGAAAAAAAAAGACTCAAGAGTAGCTGGGAGATGCTAGTTTCCCTCAGGCTGACTCTCCCACTAATAATCTCCTTACAACTGACTCCCTACTAAAAATAGCCATCCCCTTTCAGAGTGTCCTCTTTCAAGCCTTTAGTGAGTGGGAAATGGTTGAGTGTGAAATTTTTAAAGGCAACTTCTGGGAAGTCCACTGAGGCTGGAGACAATACTCACAGCAGTGAGTTCTCAGTGCAGCAGCCGAGCAAATTCTCTAACAGAGTCAGTGCTGATTGTCAGTCTCTAAATCAGCTGGGTCACTGGCAAGCTGAATGCAAAGACTCCGTGAAGACTGAAAAAGATTCCTGAAACAGTGCATTCTAAGTATCTTAGTTGAAATCTATAGAAGGAGGGCAGATATGCCATGTGGATGATCAGCCTCTCCTAAAAGCACACAGTTTCTCATCTTGGATCACCATCTCTTTGCAAGGAAAAGAAATTCTTTTCAATTTACCATTAAAAAAATGGGCCTTGCCTAGAATTACACTGGCATCAGATCTTCTGATCTGACAAGATAGCAAGACCCAGAGAGAAAACAGCCAGAACCTGAGGATGAGCGGGCTTAGGCCCCTGCTCCTACCTTTGCCTCTGAACTAAAAACTGCTGAGAAGCCTGGTCTTCTGGTTTCTGCCCTGCAGGCATCTACAGAAACCCTGACCCACAGTAGCCCCCTCTGGGAGGCTGGTCCCCTGAGGCCAAGCCAGGGTGGGATTTGCAATGATCAGTCAGCCAGCCTCAAGATGGCTCCCCTCTCTCTCTCTGCCCAAGCTGGTATGTAGTTTGAATCAAGGAAAACTCTAAATTAGGGTCTCAGGTGCAAGTATTCGTACCCATTTTTTTTTTTTTAACAATTTATTTATTTGAGACAGAGTGTATGTGTGCATGCACACACACAGATGGGGGGAAGAGCAGAGGGAGAGAATCTTCTAGCATGAGTGCGGAACCTCATATAGGACTCTAGGGAGGCTGGATCTCAGGACCCATGAGATCACCACTTGAGCGGGAACCAAGAGTCTGGCACTTAACTGACTCAGCCATCCAAGTGCCTCTCTTACCCATATTCTTACCTGTGATCTTTACTTACCTTCTTTATTGCTATATACTCTAAGCTCCATACGGATAAGAGGTATCTTACTTCTGCACAGTGAATAAGAACTCTGGAGTCAGACCATTGTGATATAAAACTAGGCTTTTATGTCATTTACCGTGTGACCCTGGGCAAGTGTTTAAATTTCACTAAGCATGTTTTATTATCTATGAAATGGACTTACCTAACCAGATCGTTATTGAAAGGATCACACAAGATAGTGCATTTAGTATGCTGCCTGGCACATAATAAAGATTTCATAAAATGTTAATCATCATTGTTTTCATTCTGTCTTATTCTCCTACTCTAATGCAGTGCCAGGCACACAGGAAGCCATTTGATAAACAGTCATGAATGAAATTCTCTTTGAGACCAACATAATCTTATACATACACAATACCTTGCTTTGTTTGTTTTCATTTTTTTTTCTGTTTAGAATTATCAATTATCATTTAAGAATTTCCTAGGGTCATAGGAAGGAATCAGAATCTGCAGTAGGCAGAATTGAATGGAATGAACCAAGGAGAGTTCCCCATAGAAGATCACTCTGTTATGACGATCTCCTTTCCTTTTATTTTATATATAGATAGATAGATAGATCTATATAGATATATAGATATAGATTTTATTTAGATAGATAGATAGATAGATAGATAGATATTTTATTTATTTATTTGACAGAGAGAGATCACAAGTAGGCAGAGAGGCAGGCAGAGAGAGAGGGGGAGGCAGCCTGCCTGCTGAACCGAGAGCCTGATGCAGGGCTTGATCCCTGGACCCCGGGATCATGATCTGAGCTGAAGGCAGAGGCTTTAACCCACTGAACCACCCAGAAGCCCCTTATTATTATATTTTAAAGGGGATTTTATATGTGACATCATCACACCGATAACAAGTTGAATTGGACAAATATGTCCCTTTATTTAATTTCAAATAGGCGATACATAGAACAAGACTGGTAAACTCTACTTCCTCTAAAACTATTCTATAATTCTGGATTCACATTAATGATCACATGGCTAATTCTATCCATTTCAGCAAATATTCATTGTCCAGGATCTCCTGTCTTCCAAGCATCCTACTAGGTGCTGTGTTGGATAAAGAAGATAAAGCTTGCTCAGTGTACTAATGATCACAAACTGGGTGGCTGAAAACAACAGACATTTAATCTCTCATAGTTCTGGAAGCTAGAAGTCTGCAATCCAGTTGTTGGCAGAGTTGGTTCCTTATGGAGGCTCTGAGGGAGAGAATTTCTTCCATGCTTCTCCTCTAGCTTCTGGTGGTTGCTTGCAATCCCTGGCATTCTTTGGTTTGCAGACATGTTGCTCCACTCTCTGTTTGCATTTTCACATGGTATCCTCTGTGTATCTGTCTGGGCTTTACATCTTCCCTTTGTTTGTGTCTCTGTGTCCAAATTTTCCTCTTCTTAGAAGGACACCAGTCATTGGTTTAGGGCCCATCCTAATCCAGTATGGCCTTATCCTAACTTGATTCATCTGCAAAGACCTTATTTCCAAATAAGGTGATATTCATAAGTACTGGAAATTAGTACTAGAACATATCTTTTTGGAGGATATAATCCAACCCATAATAAGTGTCCTCTAGAATTTTAATAATAAGAAAAGCTAACATGTAATGTAATACTTGCCAATACTTGGTACAATAATGTACCAAGCACTGCTACAGTTCATGTGTTACTCAAGTAATCCTAATTATAGTCTACAAAGTAAATATTATCATCATCCTATTCATTTTATAGACAGGAAAGACCAGAGAGATGAAGAAACTTGTCCAAGGTCATGCAACCTGGTTTTGATGTTTGACCTCTTAACTCTCTTCTACGGTATCTCTTACAACTGATAGATGAGATGAACCTGATTCATTAAAAATGATAAAAGAAGCATAAACAAAATGTGACAGGAGACCAGAGGACGCTGATATTGTTCTGGTTGGGAGCATTTGAACTAAACTTTTACTTTTTTCAATTCAAAGGTAAACAAACATAGCCAAATGCTAGAGGCAGTACTATTTTGGGGGATACAAACAAAACAAAACAAAACACCAAAAACCAAAAACCCACAAAAATGCAGACCTTGCCCTGATAAAGTTTAAGGCAGAATGATAAGAAATAAAGAAATAATAGCAATATATAGTGTTAAGATGAATTGCAAACATATGCAGAAATTATGGGAAACATCATGGAAAAATGGAACTTGACATTGTAGAGTTCCTATATAAATGTATATTTTCTACACCCCAGTCATATTGTAAATAACTTGAGGTGTTCTTACATCTCCTTTGCATCCATCCCAAACAGGCTTTTGCCATGCTTCTAGCCCACAGAACACTCAGGAAAAGTGCCTATTACGGATTTTGTTCAACCAAGGATGTAAAAACATGATAGAGCATGAACCATGTTGTACCCAAAGACTTTGCTTTCCCAGTTGCTTGACACCTCCAGGAGAGATTAGTGACACCTGTGTGTGCTAAGCACAGGGACACAATGTCCCCTCTCTAGGAGTTTCACATACTCAACAGGGTTCTCCAGGCAAACCCATTTCTCTGAGGCGTGTGGGCTTTCAGGGCACATGAAATGCCAGGCAGCCTGCGTGGAAGCCTTGGGCTTCAGATTGCAGCTCCCTCTCCTTTATCCATGCTGATTTCTCTTGCTTTGATTTTCCCTGCCTACTGAGTTGTGAGTGGATTAGGAAGTTTTTATGATCTACATGTTTTCTTTCCATTCCCGTCAATGTTTGATTCTTCCTTCTCAACAACGTGGGATATGAGACAAATCCAGTCAACATAAAGAAAAGGATACCCTCATCCACAAGACCTGGGAACTCCTGTCCCCACGTGAATCCACTGAACTCTACTTCCAGTCTTTCTCTTGACTTGTGTCTGTTCTGTGTGGTCTGGCCCTTGTGCCTGGGGAAGCAGGGTGACGATATTGGCCATGGGCAGCCTTGGGCTCCTGGTGGGAACAACAGCATCTGTTCTGTACCCATGCCCAAACAAGCCTCTCTTGAATTAGACTATGTCATTTCCTGCAGAGGTGAAAAGATCCAGTTTATTGCCTTTGAGCCTAATAATGCTCTTCTTCTTACAGATCCTCCAGTCCTAGTCCCAACCTGCCATTTAGCTGAAGAGCTTCAATACTTAAAGGAAAACTCTGCAGAAAGTGCCATCTAAGTGAAGTAGCCAAGGTGAGATGGATTTGGCCTCCAGTGATCAAAAGAAATCAGGTTTCCTCCCTTCTCAACTCCCTCTTCAGTTCATTTCTGCTACTCCCTTTGTTTGGGTCTTGCCTTGTTTCATATTTATGTAACAGGCCCACTGGGTAGGGACTGTGTCTAATCGTGAGCTGTTTGCATTGCCTGGTACATTATAGTCCTCAGTAAACATGTATTATTATGATTATTGTTATGATATATCATAACAATAATCTCAATTCAGTGCACATTCCTTTAAGTTCTGAGCAGCACAGGGAGCAAGAAACATATATAATATCCCTTGTATATTCCTAAGGGTTGTGCATAAGGATCTAAATTTAAGGGGTGCATCTCTGAGCTGTACCTCTGAACCTGCAGAGATTGGAGGGTAATTATCTTCTAGCCTCAGAGGAAGCAGAACATGAGGCCATTCTTTTTCCATGCAGACTGAATAAGAGCTGGGTGGAGATTAGAAAAGATAGAGAAAAGAGAAAGAGTATTAAACCTAGTTGCTTCAGAGACAGCAAAGACCACAGCTAAGGCTGACCCAATGGCAAAAAACCTGTTCAAGCAATGATAAGAAAAATCATTTACTGGGCACATTAATTTCAGTTGTGGGAGCCGAGCTCTCCCTGAGTTGTCCATTGGATAAATGCTGTCAGGATATGCTGTGAGCTGTTCCAATGAGATGTAATAATTGAATTTGTTTTCATTTAATTTGGAGGGCCTTTAATTAAAAGCCAGGCCTGTGTGTGCAGAGAGATAAAGCCAGGCACATGGAGGCTGGGGGTAATTTGGGTGCTGAATGCAATAATTAATTGTAAATTCAGAGGTCAGGAGACTGGCACTATCTTTGTGAAATCAGCACAGTGAGCTGGCCATCCAACTGGAATAGACTCAGGAGTGGAGGAAACGTAGGCTTAAGTGATTTTTGAAACCTTAACTGCAATTACAGAGTAGCGTGGAGGTTAATTTGCAAAGTTCATTAATCAGAGAAATAAATACATCAGTGATCACCCTATGAAAGACAACCTGTAAAAGTCTGGTTTTCCAGCCATTTTCCAAACCTTCCACCCAACTCTGCTGTGGCAACCACATTGTGGCTTTCACTTGATGACCTTCATTCATCTTTGGACTGCTAAGCAGTCTAATTCTCCCCTGTAGTTCTTGGTCAAACCCCTCCACCTTATGCTTCAAGATAATACAAATCTGCCTTAAAATTATGGGTCTCAAAACTGAGAATAAGCCACAGGATAAATTCCAGAATGAAAGATTTCTATTAGCATTCAAGAAATCAACACCTAGAATTAGTATCAGAAGACAGAGTTTGAAGTAGTACCCAATATTTATCTATGGAATTAGGATTAGTGGGTTAACTAGAGTCATCAATCTTCAGACATAGTTGTATTTCATGAAGTAAGGCAATAAAATAAAGATTTGATGCTTACATGTGAATTTGCTTCCCTGAAAAATGATATTCCATTAGATGCACATTTTGTGCTTGAGAGAGCTTGATTATGGAAATGTATCCCAGCATGCAGTGGTGGGGCTGACAGAAGGATGCTTTCTTGCACTCCTCAAAGCCGTGTGCTATAATGGGATCTACAATCACTTCGTTTCACCATCATGTCTAAGATTTGCTAGTATGTGTTGCCATCTAATAGAAATGTAGACAAGGATCTATGGCCTAGACAGATTCTGGAAGTTTACTACTTTCAGATTCTTTTTCTCTCAATTATAACTGCTTCCTAGAGAAAGGAAGTGTTGCAGGTTGGAGTTTCCTCAGAGAAGGGAAAAGTGGACTACATTCGAGGGTGTCAAAAGAATTTTGAAAGAATTACCTGAGGCACTTAAAAAATAAATATATATGAGGGGTGTCTGGGTGGCTCGGTTGGTTAATAGTCTGACTTCAGCTCAGGTCATGATCTCAGGGTCCTTGGCTGGAGCCCTGAACTGGGCTCCCTGCTCAGTGGGGAGTCAGCTTGTCCCTTCTTCCTTTCCCTCTGCCCTATCCCACTCGTGTTCTCTCTCAAATAAATAAATAACATCTTAAAAAATATATATGTGAGCTTTATCCTTTCCCTAGGCTTCCTGAACCAGATTTCAAGGGACTGAGGCTCCTGGAAAATCACCTTCAACTAGGGACCACTGGAGCAGATAAACTCCAAGATCTCTCCCACATATAAAGTCATGTTATTCTGGGCCCTGTTTCTAGGAGCCAGGCGCTTGCTGTGTGCCTAGCAATTTGCTGTCCTAAAATATAATCATGAGGCCAGAAAACTGGGAAGTTTACTTTGCTCATCTTTCTGATGATCAAATAGCATCAATTATATCTCCACCAACCATTGTCCATTGTCTGTTGACGCCTTGGTATTTTGCCAAACTTAGCTACTAGACCTCCTGCATGTTGCTGGAACACCTAGAAAAAAAGCAGCCACTCATATGTACCTGAGCAAAGAACAGGAAGCTTTAAGGACAAATGTGGGTTGTTAAAAGAAGGAAATGGTAACTCTTTAGAACAAGGGTCTCTTCCCAGAAGAACCAATAAATATATAATGGTACTCACTTCACAGATGAGGACACTGAGGCACAGAGAAATAGATCAGCTTGCCAGAAGTCAATTCCAGGGGCTGTGACTCCAGAGCCTGTGCTCTTAATTTCCAATTCTTACCCCAGAGCAATTTTTGTAGCTAACTTGTAAATTTATAAAACTTGATAGAGGAAATAATGATAGGATTAGAGAATTTCAAAAAGTCTTTAGGGTGAGGTGTTAAGAGGTTGATATTGCCAGTGAAAATATTTACTCTGTAAACTGAAAACTAAAAGCACCTCATTTCCCATGAGGAATGAAGAAGTCAAACAACACCAACAAAATTTTCTTTAACATTAGATCTAAGGATCATGTTTTTTACCATTAAGGGTCTATTTTGTGCCAGATACTGGTTGCCTTCTATAATTTCTACCCTTAAGCTTTTCTACCAATAATAAAATATATTAGTATTCTTAATTTACAGCTGATAAAACTGAGACCCGGACAGTAGCCTGAGGCCTAATAGACAGTAGTAAGTCTGAATGTTTCCTTAACCTATTCAAAACAAGGAATTTAGTTTCTGGAATTAATTTTTTAATGAAACGATAATTAAATAATAGTCAAATGCCTATGAGACAACACAAGGCACCATGCTAGGACTGCAAAACAGAGAGGGAAAAACTAAAGTGTCTATCCTTGTGGATTTTACAGTCTGGGGAGTCGGGAGAGACAAATGGAAAACTCAGAATCATGATTAAGTCCTATAGACACAACTATTATATGCTATGAGAACACTCAAGTAGGACATACATCTACCTGCAGAATTGGGCCAGAGGAAAGATGAAATGGAAGGTAAAAAGAGAAAAGAGAAGAATATATTAGGTCGAGGGGATGGCATATAGGAAGCCTCAAGGACAAAAAAGAGAACAGTAGAGTTTAGAAAACTAAACTGGTCGAATTGGAGTGGGATGCACCCTACAAACAGAGGAAAATGATAAAAGCTTAAACTGGAGTGTATATTAAATTACTGAGAGATATTTCCAATCACATGAGTAGGACCTAGCACAGTCCTGCCCTTCGAATCAGCTCTCAATGCCTTATCTCTGGGTGGCATGGTTTGATGATTGTCCAAAATTCTTTGAACAGCTCTAAAACTACAATTTTTTCAGGGTCCTGGTAATTTATTTTTTGGAACAGCATAGCTTTTGCTATGATGTATGCTTGTGTCTAGTGGAAGACAGGAGAGGTAGATGTCTCTGCACTAAGTTCTGTTTCTAGGAGCCGTGCACTCACTGCGTCTTTTTCTCCAGGTTATAATTGCTCCCTCAAGAAGTGTTGCATGGCATGCTTTGGTTTCTCTTTCTCTCTGGGTCTATTTTGGGAACTGGTTTAGAAGAGTTGCAAGGTTTTTGTTGCCTTTTTTTTCCCCTTGACTGAAAGCACACGTGAAGAAAAAAAAAATGTCATTCCCATCGGCTTTTTTGACGTTGCTGGGAGACAAAGCAAGCAATAGCAAGTCTCCAAATGGGCTTTAAAGAAGAAATATATTTTAAATAAACCCTAAAGCAGAAAACATCATTTGGAGATGTGTTATACATTCTGATCCTCTTTCTGAAAGGAAGAAGTTCCCTGGGCCTCTAAATAAGTCATTTAGAAGAGTCACATTTAACTCTTAGAAACTATAGAACACCCACCCCAGGGACTTACACCAAAAGAGAGAGACAAAAACCAGGCATGGTCCCCAAAAGTTATCACAACGCTTTTCACTCCTTCTCCAAATATCCTTGTATTTTTAACTTCCTAGGTTGAAGAAAAGCCACATGCATAAAACAACTGTGGCAAGGTGATTTGGAGTATTACTCTATTTTTTCTTACATGTATTCCAAAAGGAAACCAAACTTTTGCCTACTTGCTTAAGGGGGAGGTTTGTGTGCTGGGCCAAAAGATTCAAAGAGGACCTCTTGTCTTTCCTTTCCTTTTTAAGCTTGGGGCAGTTGAGTGGCTTAGTTGGTTAAGCATCTGCCTTCTACTCAGGTCAGGATCCCAGCGTCCTGGGACTGAGCCCTACCTAGGGCTCCCTATTCTGTGTGGGGCCTACTTCTCCTTCTCCCTCTGCCTGCTGCTTCCCCGCTTGTGCTCTTTCTCATTCAAATAAATAAATAAAATCTTTAAAAATAAGTAGAGGCTTAAACTCATGGACCATCAAGAAAAGAGAGGGGGCAGCACTGGAGAAGAGAGAAATGGGAGCAGGGAAGGAGTTAGCAGATCTCCTCAAGGCTACCAAAACGACAGATAGATGTCTTTGAATTTCTCCGGTAGTTAGACCTGTGACTGAGAGGAGTCCCTTTATAAGAATCTGCAGATTTAGATATCTATCAGAAAGGAAATGGATGAAGGCCAAGTAGGCCAAAAGGGTATTGGAGCATAGGCAAAGACCTTCATTTCCCAAGCTTAGCATGGACACAACAGAACCAGTGGACTTCAGAGACATTGGAGGATATGGCTAATGGGTGCCTAAGTAGTATGAAGTGGAAAGTTCATGGTAGAGAGCTCTCCCTGAGACTTCAGAGATGTCTGGACAAATGGGAATGGAGGGCAGAGGTAGAGAAGATGTGTTGAGAAAGACTGTTACTGATTTGCCTGTCAACTTGGGAGGATACAATCTCAAACTTGCACTTAGTATGATCTTAAAAAATTATTTTTAAGTATATGTGATATTTCATATCTGAGTTTTTGGAAAAAGATTCACACCCATTCCTTACCCCTGACTACTCTTTTTCAGGCAGGGTTGCTGATAAGTGTTTTGATGAAAAAACCCCAGTCACTCTCTGAGCTTCCTCCGAATGCATCCTCAGTCATGACAGCATAGTCCTAGAATGCATATCCTAAGACAAAGGGTTCCAGGCCAGGAGAGAAAGGTAGAAGGCAGAAGTGAAAGGAAAGAAACACTTGGGACAGAATGCAGCTCACTAGGACTGGCTCTCTCACTTTAGAGGAAAATCTCCCTTATTTTATTCTCAGACTATTCCTTTATTCTAGGCCCTGTCACCTCTTAGTCTAGAAGAACCTTGAGGGCTGGTTCAGCAACTTGGAGTGCCCACAGACATTATTTCATGCTATTCTCACAACAAACCTGAGGGGTAGAATGGACAGCTATTTTCATCCTAATTTATTAATGAGGAAATGCTAGACTCAGCCAGTGAAGTCTAAGATACAGCTCAAACTCTCTCAGTCCCCAGATTTTTCTATGCTTGTATGCTGCTTGTAGTAGAAATAATAGAAGGGTATACCTCTATGTTTACTGTAACCTCCTTGTGTTGTCTTTAGGTAGACTTCATCAATGCTTATGTAAGACAAAAGTTAGGAAAGGGAAAGTGGCTTTTCTTCACATATCAACCATCAAAAGATGCTTATCAGTCCTGGCCTTGATTTCATCAAAGTGATCACTTATTGACCAGTTTCTTCAGATCTATCCTTTTAGCACTGAATCATTTAGGGCCTCAGGAAGAAACACATGGCACACTCAAATGGGCTAATTTAAGATAAGGAATGAAAGGACTAGCTACAAAGCAAAAGTAGGTTGTAAGAAAATCTCAGTGTGTAAGAAATGCAGGATCCTTGGACTAGTCACTTAAATCACTGTTATCACCCCTAGACCTGAGTAGAAATAGTTACTGGAACAGCAACCTAGAAAGAAAGAATTATTGGAAATGCTTATTTAAGAGGAGGGGCGATTCGGCTGAGGAAGGAATCAGAAGAATCAATACCTAGACCTAACTCTCACCCTCCTAATTCCTGCCAGTGCTCTTCATCAGCCAAACCAACTGGAAACCAGAGAGGTAAAACAGCATGTTGATAGGGTTCATCGAGGTCAACCGTTCAGGACATAGAACACTTCAGAGATGGATGTGGAAGTATCTAGTAACACTTTATCTTCATCTTTACCATCACAATATCATTTCATTATATTATAAGACCCCATTGTTTTGGAAGTTCTATTTGAAAACTATTTTCTAAAAGGAGAGAGGTTGTCTCATTACCATCAGCCCAGTTTATAAGGGAAGAAAACAGCACATTTACAGTTCTAGAAACTCTTCATAACCCCAAGAGTTCCTCAGTATCGTTTGCTGTTTGTGCTTATGTTTGCTTTAGCCTTGAGTTTTGGAAAGGAAAGGAGGTAAACGAGACTGGCATCAAACAGCTGGGAGAGCATGCCTGGAAGAGGAATGGAGTCTGGACAGCCTCTTTATTTAGTGACTATGACATATAGGACACACCACTCTAAACCTAGTAAATTTGAATTGATTTGAAGAGTGCCAAAAGGATATTTTTGATCAAAGGCATCTTCCCTTAAGGCTAAAATCCCTTCCTTTATCTTGAAGAATCTGCAAGGCTTCTTGTCACTAAGGTCAAGGTATGACTTGAAAGCACCACTACTCAGGCTAGTAAACACAGCCAAGCCATTGACCTTCATTAGAGGCAGGGTCCTGAGAAAAGGACATAGGATGCACAAGTTGAGGGAGGACAGAGGGTATGGACTGGACAGTGATTGCTAGGGAAAATTAGAGAATATGTAATATTGCACAGAATTGTCAAGATGTTATAGGGGGATTTTAAGAACTACGGAGAGCCTGGAGACCTATCCATGGGAGGTGAGAGTTGTAAAAAGTAGGGACAGAAGAATATTGAAACCAAAATTTATTTCTTCTTAATTTCACCTGAAAAGTCTAAAGTAGAAAAACAACTAAACATGTCTCCTCACTTCATCATGATATATATTTTAGCTGATGGAAAATGAGTTTCTGCTGCACCTCTTCCATTCTCTTTCTCCTCCTTCAACTCCAAGCCTGGGGACTTCACCAGGAGGAGGGCTAACTTTCTGCTCCTAGAATTGTGCTTAATTAAACATTTTAATTAAAACCCACAAGAGTGATTGCGCCTGTCAGGGTATGAAGGGAAAGCTAATAAAGTTCCTTTCATCCAGTCCACCAGCGGCCCAAGGACATGCTGCTGCAAAGAAGCAGAGAGCCTCAGAAAGAGCAGGACAGAGCACAGAAGCCAGATCTCCTGTCTGTGGAGATACTTCCTTGCAAGCCAGTATGAATGAGCAAGGGAAGTGCTCCCTCTCCTTCTCTTACTCCCCGAGGCTACCTATATGTATGTAGTTCCTTACCTAGAACCTATTCCATACAAAGTACTCTGCACTGGAATGAGCAGCCCAACTTATCAACATTCTGAATCTTCAAGGCAAGAGAGTAGGTCTGCAAAAGTCTCCATGGCTTACAATGTGACCTTTCACTTTAAAACATCAATTTTTAAAAAAATTCTCAGCAAGTATGGCCTTCCTAAGGATTTATCAAAATCACTTTCATGACTTTTTTGAATTGTGCCTCACATTCTCAGAAATTCCGGTAGGCCATTCTGTGGCTGGCAGAGTAGTAGGCCTGCGGGAGTGGACAGAATACACATAGGAAAAAAAAATGCACGTAAGGAGAAATCCCGGCATTACCACACCACGTTGCATTCAGTTATTCTTTCATCCACACACCAAACTGAAACCAATAGGCTGTTGTTAGCTATAGACATGCGTCTGGGTCCTTGAGTGTGGTCATGACAGAAATAAACTGAAAAGACTGCTCTAAAATAAAGTCTGCTTTACATAAAACCTCCAACAAGTCAGTCTGGCCTTGTGAATTTAGGAATGTATCTAACCCAATAGACTTTCAGATGAAGCCAGTTCTCCAGGCTTTGACAACTCCCCACAAAACCCAGTTAACAGCCTGGATTCACAAATTACTAGTTCTCTGTTCTTTCCTGCCTCATGAGCACAGTGATTTGAACAGACTGTGCCACTTAAAAACACTTCCTTTTCTTCCTTTACACCCCAGGATTCTAGTTACCTTCTACCCCTTGCAGGTAGCAACATCTTGACCTTGAGATTTTGTGATTCTAGAAATGAAGACATAGATGCAGGCCCAAGGAACAGCATCAGTTACCAGGAATGTTGAGAAGGCAAAAAGAAAACTCGGTGCCCAACACAAGAAATTTGTTTGACCAAACATCCTCTTAACAACTCAGCTCAACAGGACAAGAGTTTAAATGTTCTAAGTTTAGAGGGGGATGAGAACATGTGAGTTATTTAGAACAGTGCTTCCTAGATTTTAACATCCATATGAATAACCTGGAAATGTAGCTAAAATATAGATTTTCATTTTGTAGATTAGGATGGGGTCCAAGTTTACACATTTCTAATAACATTGCAAGTGGCAGGAATTTAAAGATAGCAATCAAGATATAGGCACGGAGAGCCAAAACAGCATTACAGGCAATTAGAGTCAACCAGGACCAAGAGACAATGGCTCCTCAAAAATGTCCTTTCCTAATCCCTGGAACCTGTGAATATGTTACCTTACATGGCAAAAGGGAATTTGAAAATGTGATTTAGTTGAAGATCTTGAGATGGTGGAGATTCTTCTGGATTATTCAGACAGGCTCAATGTAATCACATGAATCCTTAAAATTAGAGAAATTTTTCTGGTTGAATCAAAGAAATGGCACGGTGAGAAGGATTTGACCACCTTTGCTGCTCTGAGACATAGAGACCCATGTGCTGTGATAGTAGAGAGGAGCTCCTCTAGGAGCTAATGATGACCCCTGACTGATAGCTGGCAAGATATAGAAAGAAACTTCAGTCTTAAAAATGTATGGCCACACTTAAAACGTTAATCCAGCTAATGCTTGAATGAGCACTGAAGGTGAGTCTCTCCTAAAACCACTAGATAAGAACACAGTCTGTCTGTACCTTAACTTTAGCTCACTGAGATACATACCAGGCTCCCCACACACAGAAATATATGATAACAAATTTGTGTTGTTTTAAGCCACTAAATTGGGGGTGATTTTCAGTAGTAGAAAACTAATACATCATCATGCCAATGACTGCCATGGAAATATAAAAAATCTAAGAAAGTTCTCCTTTATTTTCAAGAGAAAATAAAAACCAATCTCTGATCTCCCTGCATCTAGTCTCTTTCTGTAATTGATCCACTATACCCAGCAGCTACAGAGAGCTTTTAAAAATTTCATTCTGAATATAATAATCTCCTACCCCCCTCTAAAATACTTTAATGGCTTAAAGCTTTATACAAGGATAAAGGTTTCTTTATAATTTGGCTGTGCTTAGTTACCTACTCCATCTCTACCAGTACAGCCTTTTCTCTAGTCCAACCAAACTTGACTAACTCTGATTTCCTGCTAAGAGTGTCCTGTACAGACCTCACCTCTGGGGAGCCTTTAATGTGAGTCAGGTGCCTGACACACTGTTCTTAATACTGTTGTTTTAGTACCCAGTGCCCTACTGTCATTATCTCCTTGCCTGTGAGCTCCTTGAGAACAGTCTCCTTTTCCTCCTGTATCTCCAGTTCCTATAACAGTATCCCAGGAAACGTTAATTGAATGATCACTTACCCCCGCATGTGACTACAATTTCAAAATGAGTTCTGCCTCCCAAACTCCATAAACAAGGGATAGGAAGGAAAACTCTCAAAGCCCCGCCCTTGTGGATTCATTTTACATTTGTCTGATGACACCAACAGCAGCCGACTCTGAGGCAGCATTCTTGATTCAGAGAGGTAGCAGAGGACAAGAGGGCAGAGATAAAGAAACAACAAACCCCACCATCAGGGATTTTTTTTTTTTTTAAGATTTTTTATTTATTTATTTGACAGAGATCACAAGTAGGCAGAGAGGCAGGCAGAGAGAGGAAGGGAAGCAGGCTCTCTGCTGAGCAGAGAGCCCGATGTGGGGCTCAATCCCAAGACCCCGGGACCATGACCTGAGCCGAAGGCAGAGGCTTAACCCACTAAGCCACCCAGGCGCCCCACCATCGGGGATTTTATAGCCTGGATTATCTAGCAGGAGCAGTGGGGAAGGAGGAAGAGGAAGGGCACAATGGAAGTACAATAGGAAGAAATAAAACAGCAAAAATTATTAAGTTTTTATTCCATTAAAGAATACATAAAGTATTAAAAGCATATGTCAAGGCATAATGTAATATCAAAATTAAGTTTTTCTGGAGATGGAGGCATAAACCAAGTGTAGTCTCAGCCAGAAAATATGTATTAAGCACTTGCTACATGTCCAATGTTGTATTTGACTAAAGATCTATAAATATGCCTAAAACTGACCCATCCATCAGAAGCTCACGACTAGTTGGGAGACAGACCCACAGACTGGTAAAGTCAATACCAAGGGTAACGAGACAGGGAACAAGTTATCCTACAAGGAGTTTTGACAAGGGCATGTGAAAAGCTAAGCAGACTTTTGAAAGAAGGCAAAACAAGGGGTGGTGGGAGAGGGAGGTGTAGAATGCCGGAGCATGTCAGGAAGTAAATGGAACCTACTAAAATAGATCTGGGAGTGTCACAGCCCTCTAGGTGGGTTTGCTATGGTGTAAGTCCTAAATGCTGACCCCTAAATCCTACTATTTCACGGGTCCTTCTCATGGTTCCCCTGTAGTGAACCTCAGATTCACTTATTCCATTCCTATTGCTGTCAACCTTGCTTAGTGTGTTAGTCTGGCTGATCTGCCATGACAAATAATAGTCAGGGTGGATTGAGCAACAGAAATTTATTTTCTCATAGTTCTGGAGGCCAGAAGTCCAAAATCAAAGTGTTCAGCTGGGTTGGCCAGTTGACCACCTTCCAGATGACCACCTGTCAGTGCCCTCACAGGGTCTTCCCTCAGCCTATGCTGTCTGTCCTAATCTCTTCTTATGAGGACACCAGTCATATGGATTAGGGCCCAACCATATGATGTCAGTTTACTTAATTACCTCTTTAAAGACCTTATCTCTAATACAATCACATTCTGAGGAACTGAGGTTATAATTTCAACATGAATTTTGAGGCGCACAATTCAGCTTATAATATTCAGGGTTTTTTTGTTTTTTAAATGAAAACTCCCTCCCAAATGGCTACTTCCTTCAGACTTGTACAGAACTCGGACGTATTATTTTTTTTTAATATTTTATTTATTTATTTGATAGAGACAGAGAGAGCATAAGCAGGCAGAGAGGCAGGCAGAGGGAGATGGAGAAGCAGGCTCCCCGCTGAGCAGAGAGCGCAATGTGGGGCTCGATCCCAGGACCCCGAGATCATGACCCACGCCAAAGGCAGAGTCACCCGCTAAACCACCCAGGTGCCCTGGACAGGTTAATTTTTTTTAATGAATCTTCATTATTGCTCAAGAACAAACATTATCTGTTTAAGATTTATTCACTATACCTAATCTTAGCACTTAGGGTCCCTAAAATTCTACCTCCTTCACTAATGTCTGAATATGCTTGCCTACTAGAGAGATTTCCTGTCTCTTAATATTCTACTGGACTTTTTGTTCATAGTGAAGAATTTGTACTTGAAAGATCTTACCCACTATTTTTCATCATGTTGTTAAAAGTTTCATACAGAGATATCTTGTCTCCCAACTTAAACCATAAATTCACTTAAAATAATAACAATGTCAGGCTTCTTTCATATTCTGCCCATAGTAGATGCTCACTTATTACTAGGTGGTTGGTTCATTTCATGAACTCAAGTTGCCCTTGAATTCCTAGAATGTTCATGCTAAATCCAGTCACAATAGGGAGATCTAAGACATACCCACTCTTTATATCATTGTCACTGAGCTTGCACCATGTTCCAAGGATTATAATAGGTAAGCTTGAAGCATAGAAAATTAAGCAAGGATGGTCTCAGCAGCCAAGGAACTCACAATCTTGTAAGGGGTATATGAATACAAATGATTAATATATAAAATGAAAAAATGGGGTTGGAAAGAAAGAGAACTGACATGTAATGGGTACATAAAATGGACTTGGTGCTTCATCGACAGTATCCGATTTATTTCCAATATTTATATCTGTGGCTCTAAAAGAGAAAATAATTATTTCCATTTTACAGGTGAAGAAACTGAAACATAAAGAGGTTGTATAATTTACCTAAGATCGCAGAGCTGACAAGTCACTGGGACCTGCATTCTAAAATTCATGTCCTTGCCATTAGGGAAATTGGAAGAGAGACCACCAATGGAATATTCACTACATGCTATGTCTTGTGTAAAGTGTATTGTATACATTACTTAAGAAAAATATAAACAAGTGGTAACAAGGGTACAAAGGTGGGGAAAAGTAACTTTATCAGAAAGTCTGGCAAAGCTTTACATTTGAGTTGCTCTCTGACAAACAAATACAATTCCTTCTGATGGAGAAGAGTGAGTAGAACATACTAGGCAAAGAACTACTTGAATTAAGAGCACTACCTCTGGAATATGCCATCAGTGGTATGGAGTGAGGAGCAGAGGATACTGGAGTGAGGTGGGAAATGGCAGGAGATAAACAAGAAATACAAGAAATACACTTGACTGCCTGTCATAGCAGAGTGATAGAGTAGTCATCTAATGATTACACTGATCTGTACCAGTTTTGAAGCAGGCCAAGGACAAGGTAAGCACTGTTCTAGAATAACAGGGGAGACCATGGAAATCAGCAAATACTACAAATCAAGTCTTGATTAATTGCTTTGTTGATTATCTAGACTTAAGAAAGTGACAGAGAAAATATTAATTATAGAGATTAAACTTAAAAACCTATTATGTCCACAACCATCATTTTGTGAATAGCACAAAAAAAGGGAGGAAATATTCAGAGTATCCGGTTCAGCAAAAAATGTTGCTTAAGTCATTTACAGATCAAAGTAATTCTGACATACATCTTTGCTATTTTACTTTCATCTTATTCAATGGAAATGAAAATATCAGCCAACATCAATTTGGAACAATTCTTGCTTATGAATGGGATATGGGTATAAGAATTTGGCAAAAATCAAAGAAGTATTCTATGAGAATTAATTGTTTATATCAAATTTACAATAAAGAATATTATATTCATGGGACGCCTGGGTGGCTTCGTGGCTTAAAGCCTCTGCCTTTGGCTTAGGTCATGATCCCGGGGTCCTGGGATCGAGTCCCGCATCGGGCTCTCTGTCGGCAGGGAGCCTGCTTCCCTTCCTCTCTCTTTGCCTAACTCTCTGCTTACTTGTGTAAGTAGTCTGTCAAATAAGTAAATAAAATCTTTTTTAAAAAAGAATATTATATTCATTATTTTCCTTTATTTTAATAATTTATTTAATTTTACAGAGAGAGAGAGAGCACAAGCAGAGAGAGGGGCAGAAGGAGAGAGAGAGAGAGAGAATCTCAAGCAGACTCTGTAATGAGCATGGAGCCCAACATGGAACTTGATCTCAGGACCCTGAGATAGCTGAAACCAAGAATCAGATGCTCAACAGACCCACCCAGGAAACTCATATATTCATTATTTGTAAATAGTGCTATATACACCCTCTATGTTAGCAAATGTTATAATAATCATCTATCTGTGAACACATGTGCATATTTTCTTCCTTTTTTATTTATTTCTTTCCTTTTTTCTTTTGGTCAGGGATCCCCTTGTTAAACATTTAACAGGACAACAATGGTCAGACAAGTAAGGATACTTTTGAAAGTTCTTAGTATAATACCCTTGGAAATAATTCCAGCCATCGGTAAAATCCTCTTTAGATAACATTTGCTGTTTCTTCCTTTCTTCAGGTCTCCAGGACAGTAGTTGGCTCTTTTCTGTTAGCTCTCTGTTCATTACAAGAATATGTATATGTTATGTTGAATCTCAGTTTGTTTTCGTGTTTGTTTTTTCCTCTGTGTGCTTCTACTTCTTTAGGACTTTCAGTATTTTCTTTCTGGCCTCATTGGTGTTAACAACTTCTAATTTAGATACATCTGCAAATGTCATTAACATGCTATTTACTCCCTCATTAACACTGAAACATTATCATTTATCATTATCTTTGGTAATGATCATGGGATTAAGGGTATAGGAGACTTAAAAAGTTTTGGTTCTAATCAGAAAATTGAAAAAGGATGAATCAAGGCAGGCCAAGAATTGTTCAGGGTAATGCCAAGAGCTTGGCAACTAGATTTATAAAGTAATTGAATACAACATTCAAGTTGAAATTCAAGATTTCCCAATATGGTATCAGTTGAAAACCAGAAGAACTTAGGGAGATTTCACACCAAGATAAAATTTGTATGTCCTGGTAGTCAAAACAAATTTCTATTTATGAGTGTTACACGAGCCTTTAAGTAAAATAGTCAAAAGGATCTCAGTGGCTGATAACTGGTCAGGAAAAGGGGTTTTCGAACCTGGTGAGTGCATGAACGGGAATGGAGCTGCATGAGCCTAGAATCCAACTAAAGAAGGAGAAAATAAAGGTGTCTGTATTTTATCTTAAAATCTTCCCTGATAATCTCAGGGCAAGCATACTTCTGGGTCAATATACCAGTTTTATGCTAATGTTCTCCAATCCAATTCTATTAGTTTTCTCCAGACTCTGATGAAAGAGAAACTGTTGGGAAAACGTATAATGATAATCCCTAGTCCCAAGGTAAAATATGCTGCAAGACACAAGGCCCAAGTTCCACTGCTGAAGGCTGTCCCACATTGCTGAGCATGTGTGAAGTAACATCACTTACAGGATGCAGCTAGCCCAAGGGGGTAAATTTCAAAAAATGTATATAAGAAAAGATCACAAACATCAAGGTGGAGAACAAAATGCCTCCTGGGGACCATAAGGTGGAAAAGTGAAGACTTGATTGTGTCTGTTTTCTACCAGTTGTTCTTTTTGGGGCTCAGAGATTAAACTAAAATTATCATTTTTAGAGTTACTATACACTTTGACTGTTTTTTTCTTCTCAGCCTTTGCACAAACTGTTCCAAACTATAGAAATGGGATTGTTGGTTCAGCTACTTTATGTGAGATAGAAAGACAATTTGAGAACTGGGAGTTTTAACCTCAATAACCATTGAATGAAAGAGCCTAGTCGTTCGCTCTTACTTTATTCCTCTTAGATCTAAATGAACCATTTATTTATTGAAACTTGCCTTCCTTCTTGTGAGTGAGGAGTAACAAAGATAAACATCCTAGCAAACAGACCCTTGCAATGACAGCAGCAGCCCTTAATGCTCTAGATATCAATTGATTTTGAGTCTTCCAGCTGAGACCCTAGGCACCATGGAGCAGATACAAGCCATCCTCACTGTAATCTATCTGAATTGCTGACCCACAGAATCTAGGACAAACAATTATTATTGGTTTAAAGCTCAAACTTTGGGTGTAGTTCTTATGCTTTAATAGGTAAGTTACACAATTTATCTAACTAAAAATATACTATGTCTGCACCAGGATTGACAGGTGTAGAATTAGGCAGAAAGGCATTTTCATAATTGACAAAGAAAATAAGACAGTTATTTCTAATAACATATTAAGTACACATGAACCTAGAACCCAAAATCAAAGACAGGATCTTTACAATAATCTATATGTAATTAAATGGTAGTCCCCATGCCCTTACCTTGAATTATCCAAGGAAACCATATCCCAGATTCCATATTAATCATTTCACTGCTTCCTTTTTTATAAGTAATTATGAGACGTATGATGTTATAATTTGAAATTCACTTTTTTCACTTGGTATTTATTGCCAAAATTCATCCATGTTCTCTATTACATTTGTTTAGATTGCTGTATATTATATTGTAACATACAATGTAATGTAATGAATAAATGATGGTTTGCTTCACCATTCTCCTCATGATACACATTTGAGGTACTTCCAGCCTTTGCCACGGTGAACAGTGCTATTCTCAACACTTTTTAAACATTTCCTGTATTGTGCATGTGACAGAGTTTTGCTTGGGTTTGGACTGAGGGAGTAGAATCACTAGGTCAATTCAACATTTTGCTTTGTTTTGGTTTGTTTTTTAAAAGAATTTATTTATTTATTTATTTATTTATTTATTTATTTATTTATTTTAATGAGAGAGAGAGAGAGTACAAGCAGGGACAGGGGCAGAGGGGAAGGAAGAGAGGGAATCTCAAGCAAACTCCATGCTGAGCATGAAGCCCAACCCAGGGCTTGATCTTGTACTTCTGAGATCATGACCTGAGCTGAAACCCATGGTCATATGCTTAACTGACTGAGATACCCAGGCACCCCAACAATGTTTTGTAGAAATGTTTTCTGTGTCTTAAAAAAATACTTCCCTGTGGTCCAAAGTATATTCACCCATATTTTCTACAGAGTTTCAAAGTTCTTTTTATATATGGAAGTGCTTAATTACTTTGAAGTTGATTTTTGTTTTACCACGTGAGGTAGGGATCTAATTTTATATTTGTTCTTATCAATGTCAAGTATTTTAACTTAAAATTTTTTAAATCTTTTGACACAAATTTTCTGTCTTATGTCAAAGTTCCACATGTGCATGGGTCTATTCCTGGACTTTCTATTCAATTCTGTCAATAATATAACATCTTAATTATCACATTTTCATAATACATCTTGTCTAAATAAAATTGTGTAGGGCAAGTCTTTCATTATAGTTCATCTCTTCAATTATATCTCTTTATCAAACTTTTAAATTTCTAGAAATATCTTATCAAGATCCATTAAATATCCTGCTGACATTTTAATTGAATTGTGTTGACTCTCCAGGTGAGTCTGAGAATTGATAATACATAGTATTGCCTTTTTACCCATGGATATGGTGTATTTTCCCAATTATTTAGATTTTCTTTAATATTTCTAAATAAAGCTTATAATTTTATTCATAGGGATCTTGCACTGTTTTTGATAGATTTATCTGAAAGTACTGAGTATCGCCTGATACTATTGTGAATGATATATTCTTTTTAATTATATTTTCTGGGTTTTAGCCACTGATATACAAAAGGGCGACTGACTTTGTGTATTTTATTTTTATATCCAACTACTTTTCCAATTCTCCCCACTTAAAATAATTCAGCTATTGATTACTTCACTTTTTTCAATGTAAATGATTGTATCATCTGCAAGTAATGACATTTTTATTTCCCCATTTCTTTTTTTTTTTTAAGATTTGTTTATTTACTTTTTGAGAGAGAGAGAGGGAGTGAGAGAACAAGCTTGAGCAGGGAGGGGGCAGAAGGAGAGAATCCCAAGCAGATTCCCAATAAGCATGGAGCCCAATGCAGGGCTCAATCCCAGAACCCCAAGCTCATGACTTGAGTTAAAATCAAGGAGTCGGATGCCCAACCAACTGAGTCACCCAGACACCTCATTCTCTCATTTCTAATGTATATACCTCTAATTCTTTTACTCTTGTTTCATTGTACTGGCAAGGACTGTCAATACAATTTTGAATATATGTATTAATAGTCAGCTTTTTTTTTTTTATCACATCTGAATTTTAAACTAAATTCTTCTAAGATTTTTTTCCATTTACTATCATGTTTGTTCTGGCCTTTTAGTTTGTTTGCTATTTATTTTAGACACTCTCTATGGTGGTTAATTCTATGTGTCAAGTTGGCTGGGCCAAAAGGTGACCAGATATTTGATCAAAGATTATTCTGTATGTTACTGTAAGGGTGTTATAGATGACATTAACATTTAAATAAGTGGGTTTTAAGTAAAACAGATTGACCTGTAGGTGTGGGAGGGCCTCATCCAATCAATTGAAGACCTGAATAGAAAAGAAGACCTGCATCCCTTGAGTAAGAGAGAATTCTCCAGCAGGTTTCCAATGGACTCATCTGCAATATCAGCTCTTTTTTGTTCTCCAGACTGACAGCTCACCCTGCAGATTTTGGACACTCCAGCCTCCACAATCTCATAAGCCAATTCTTTATAATAAATATGCTTCTATATATACACATTTTATTGGTACTACTTCTCTGCAGAACTCTTACTAATACACCCTTTATCAGGTTTTAGAAGTTCTCATATACTTCTTATTTCCTAACAGTATTCTTTTCTTAATTAAAAATGAGTACCGGGGGGCACCTGGGTGGTTCAGTGGGTTAAGCCTCTGCTTTCGGCTCAGGTCATGATCTCAGGGTCCTGGGATCAAGCCCCGCATCGGGCTCTCTGCTCAGCAGGGAGCCTGCTTCCTCCTCTCTCTCTGTCTGCCTCTCTGCCTACTTGTGATCTCTCTCGCTGTCAAATAAATAAATAAAATCTTTAAAAAAAAAAAAAAAAGTATTCTATTTAAAAAAAAAAAAATGAGTACCGAGATGCCTGGGTGGCTCAGTTGGTTAAGCAGCTGCCTTCGGCTCAGGTCATGACCCCAGCATCCTGGGATCAAGTCCCATATCAGGCTGCTTGCTCCGCAGGGAGCCTGCTTCTCCCTCTGACTCTGCCTGCGACTCTGTCTGCCTGTGCTCACTCTTGCTCGCTCTCTCTGACAAATAAATAAATAAAATCTTAAAAAAAAAAAAATGAGTACCAAAGTGTATTAAACATTTTGTATGTTTCTACTGAGATGCAGGTTTGTTTGTTTTTTTTTGTCTTTTTGTCTTTTAGTGTCTTTTATCCAATCACGTCTTATAATCTAAATTATATTACAGATCCTTTAACAATAAATAATTCTTGGGGAGCCTGAGTGGCTCAATTGAGTAAGCCTGCAACTCTTGGTTTCACCTCAGGTCATGATCTCAGGGTCATGAGATCAAGCCCCACATTGAATTCCACACTCAGCATAGAGTTTCCCTCAGATTCTCTCTCTTTCTCCCTCTCCCATCTCCTCTGCCCCTCCCCAACTCACTCACCATCTCTGTCTTTCCCTCTTTCAAATAAATAAATAAATAAAATCTTTAAAAATAACAATAAATGACTCTTGAATACCTAGGATAAACACAATTTGATCATGGGATGTATTTTTTTTTAAGTACATCAATTTGGTAATATATTGCTTAGCAATTTTGCTTCTATACTGAAGAATAAAATGAATCCATAGGTTTTCTTTCTTTCTATTTTTGGGGAAAAATTTTTAGTTTTTTAAAAGTATAGTTTTAGTAATAGAGTAATGCTCTCTTTTTAAAATGAACTAGAGAGTATTTCACTTGTTTTATATTTTTGGAAAAGCTTTTGTAAAATTGGAATAATTTCTTTTCTAAGTTGTTTGTAGAACTCATCCACATAACTATATTGGTATACTATTTTGTTTCTGAAAAGATTATTAACCTCTTCCTCAATTTTTTTTAACTAGTTATAAATTGTACTAGTTACTCATCCCTTCTGAATGAAGTTTAGTAAGGTGAGTTTTTTATAAGTATTTGTCTGTTTTGTCTAAGTAAAGAGTTCAGCATATAATTGTCGATAAGATTCATCTTTTTAAACCTTCATTTTATTTTTAGTTACGTCCTCCTCATTCTTAATAGTATACATTTTTATCTTTTCTCTTTAACTTTGGATTACTTTTGCCAGAAGTTTATCTATTTTAACAGTATTTGTATTTCAAAGAGTAACTTTTAATCTGCTGGTCTCAATTATAACATGTTTTTCTATTCCACTTATTTCTACATTTTATTTATTATCTCTCTCTTTTCTTTTGGCTTATCCTTTATTAAATTTCTAAGTTAAAAATTTTGCTCATTATTTTTGAAGATTTCTTCTTTTCTATTATAAGTATTTCAGACGATATATTTTTTTAAGCATCATTTTTGTTAATCCTACAAGTTTTGTTATGGAGCATTTTTATTGAATTTTATGTATTATTTAATTTTTTTCATGCTTCTTTCATAATCTGTGACATATTTACAGTGTTTTCTAGTTCCTGCATGCATGGAGATTTTTTAATTTGTATTTTTGTTATTAATTTCTAAATTAATGATGTTGTAGTGAATGATCATGGTCTGTATTATTGTTGTTAAGGTTTGTTATTGAGATTGTTGTTATTGAGATTTGTTGAGGTTTTATGCTCATTTTTTAAAAATTTCACTCATTCTTGAGAAAAATTTGCCCTTTCTATTTATTGGGTATAGAACTCTGTATGAGATTACTAGATCAGTCTTTTATTTATATTGTTTTCTTTTGTTTAACCTGGATCACAGGTTATCAAGAGATATGTATTTATATCTCCCAATATGGTAGTGGATTTTATTTGTAGCTCTATTAGTCTTTTTCTGCACGTATTTTGTGCTTAAAATTATTATACTGCCTAAATAAACTGAGCATGTACACTTCATATAGCTAGTGGCTATCATATTAGTCCAAACCTAGACTTTTAATTCCTTTTTTATTTCACTTACTATTTCAAAATATATTAAAAACCTTAGTATTTGATCATCTTTATTTTATATAGCTCTTGTGACAACTTCTAGACTTGCCTTGCCTTTTATTTGAATGGTTTATATAATCTATTTTAATCCAATTGTGAAATTCTGACAAATTTTCTGAGATTTTATTATTATAAGAATATTTTTATCATATCCTTATATTTCAGTGAAAATCTGACTATGCAATGCTTCTAAGTTTTAATCTTGTCTTCTTATATCCAGTGTTGTTGTTCAAGAATCTGTTGCTAACCTGAGTTTTATTCTTTTTCCTCTGTATGTTTTCAGAATTTTCTCTCACTTGCATGTTCTTAAATTTCATTGTGTTTTTATGAGTGGATCATTCCTTCTCTCTCTCCTTTGACATTCTCTGAATGTTTTTCATCTATAATCTTCTACTTAAATTTTTAAAAATCCACTATTTCAAATATTTTCTCATCTTCATTTTAAAAATTCAGTTTTTCTGAGAGAATCTATTTTTTTTATTAATTTTTTAATTTTTTATAAACATATATTTTTATCCCCAGGGGTACAGGTCTGTGAATCACCAGGTTTACACACTTCACAGCACTCACCAAAGCACATACCCTCCCCAATGTCCATAATCCCACCCCCTTCTCCCAACCTCCCTCCCCACAGCAATCACAAAAATTCAGTTTTTCTGATATCTTTATTTTCCAAACATTACTTTCACTATCCATAGTCTTCATATTTCTCAGCTTTTCTTGTGCATATTCCATTATTTGTCTGTCCTTTTTCCATATTGAAGATCTGCTTAATATGGTCTCCAAGGTCTTAATTGGCTCCTCGGCTATTTATTCATTGACTGTTTGTTTTTAAAATATGACTATTATATTGTTCATATTTAATATTCTTCTTTGTTCTTTTTATTTATTTTTTTTATTCATAGTTCAAATTGCTAATCTCTTATCCTTTTTTTTTTTAAAGATTTTATTTATTTATTTGACACAAGTAAGAGAGATTACAAGTAAGCAAGAGAGGCAGGCAGGGAGAGGGGAGGAAGCAGGCTCTCCGTGGAGCAGAGAGCCCAATGTGGGGCTCGATCCCAGAACCCTGGGATCATGACCTGAGCCGAAGGCAGAGGCTTTAACCCACTTAGCCACCCAGGCACCCCCTTTTTGTTTGTTTTTTAAACTAATTTTAAGTTTTTGGTTTAGCTGCTCTAGTATTTGCTTCTGGTATCTATATATATATACGGTATCTATAATCTATAATCATATCTATATACATATATGTTTTGAAATAGTCATATTTCTCAAACATCTTTAAGCACATTTTCCTCTGGGAGTTTAATTACACTCCCAGGGAAATCTCACTATAAAGACCATAACTTAGCCTTCAACCTCAATGGATCTGGGGGTAACAGAAGGAACCAGGGAAGTGGCTAGGTATTCACCACAGGGCAAGATGACTCTTGAGTCAGAATCTCACCCTTTGGCCCTAAAAAAAGCAGCATTAAAGGTAAATACTTTATAATACTTTATAATGCTTACATTATAATTCATACCCTTGGGGATGTGACTGGGCATTATTTTAGATCTCTACAAGTAAAAGTCTTCAGTTCTTCACTGATTTTACATCTGAGGAACATTGTAACAAGGATCTCAGTTGTTATAAATATGCTGTGAGAATAACTGTTAAGCACTAAGATATCTGGTAAGAGGAGTAAACAGAATTGCGTAATGTTTTTTCTATTTTCTTTTTCCAAAGCCTTACTAAAGGCTGAGTAAAACTTGCAGTTTCTCTCAGACCAAATACATTACATATACAAACACCGCATTAAATCTGTATCCTATCTATTCATCATTGCCTGGGGACTGATCTTGGGAGAGGAAGCCTGCAGGCATGTTAGTGTAGGGTCTTGTTAGGAACCACTAATTTGCTTTTAAAAATTATAATGTCACCAGCAACCTCAAATATAAATAAATACTTCCCAGGTCTTTTCACATTTCTAGTATGTACAATCTTTTAAGAAAAACAAATATATAATGGAATATTTATATATTTTTTGTGTTACAAAATTTAGAAAAAAATCCTTTTGCATCAGACAGTATCCTCAAGCCCAACTAATTCTATTTCCGATTCAATACAAAATAAATTAGAGGCCTGAAAAGTGAAGATCATGTGAATGGCTGATGGCAGAGTTGGGATTATAACAAAGCGATTTGACAGCTTGTCATATAATGAGAGAATGTGTACAAAACACCTTTCCTTTTACTTTCTTCTTCATTGCCTAATCCAAAGACATTACACACTTCTTTTTACATCCTTTAGATTTCAAGTTATACCCTCAAATCAAATGCGTATTCCCGAATTGAAAAATGGGTTTATATTTGCCGTTCATAATCTTATACTCATTCTTCTTCTCTAAGCATTTATTTTTCCACTCTGAAAAAAATTGTATCTTTTTCTCATTACCCCCAATATCCCCTTGATCGTTTTAATTGCTTCATTCTGGTGTTTTCTGCCTTGTTATTTTTTTTCTCCATGTCAGCAATTAGAATTTTAGGTAAGAAAAATGGACTTCTGATGGACTTCCGCTAACATTCAGCATCTGTTGGCCATTTGGGCTGCAGCTGCATACAAATGATAGTGGTTCATAACTCCAAGACTCTTTCCCTATGTGGCAACTGACCCAGAGAATCAGCTTACCTTTTACTTGTAGGCAAATCATTTAAATTCTCTGGATTCTATTACCCTCCTGACAACAAGGGGTCATAGAAGTTCCCAAAGTAGAGAAAAGAATTACTAATGAGAAATCTTCAAGGAATTTCAATTCCTTGAAAAATGCAGATCTGATAAGGTTGATAAAGGATGAGGAAACAAGGAGGAATAAGCACATTTGCTGAGAAGTTCAAGGAATTTTTAATGTTATTTGTAGCTGAAGAGCACAGATTGATAGTGTTTCTGAGAGCAAGATCATATCCTATAATATGCTATTCTGTATTAACACAGGTAACAATCCCTTGTCCAGAACCATTTTGAATCCCCTATAAGCTTGTCCTTTCTAGAGTGTTTTTCTCTTAGACTTTCCTGTTTCTACTGCATCATTTAGTCTACAAACAGAGACAAGCTCATTTTCTCTTCGGAAGGAACTTAGACCACCCCTTCAACCACGTTATTTTTATTTTATTCTTATATTTATTATTTAAATAGTGTTTGTTTTCTAATAAAACAGTGTTTATTTTAAATATTGGTAGAAAATACAGAAAAGTACAAGGAAGAAGATGAAATTTGTCATCTTGTAACCCTAAGATAGTTGCTGATAAAATGATATATTTCCATTTAGTCATATACATTATAATTTTATTTAGTTTGATATCCTGGTTGCACCTAGTTTAGAGAGGATTTTCCTACCTCATTACTGAAAAGCATGATTTGTCCTGGTTATACACAGTGTCCCTTCCTGTGGTTAAATCATCATCTATTTTCGGTTTACCTGTTTAGGATCATTTTGTTTACTTTATATTTTCTGTTCTAAGAATATGATGGTAAACATCTTTGTTTACATGTCTTTGATGATTCAGAATCACTGCTTCCTAAAACTATTTATTCAAGGATTATTTCAAGGCCTTTTATACCTATTGCTAAGAGAATGATAAGCTTCTTTAAACTTTACCAAACAATGCACATATCTGCTATGAAGGCAGACATATGCCACAAATATTAAAATCTAATAGAAACAATCCATACCATAATATCTCCTGTAAACTGAACCTGTCTACAGTCACACAGCTAACTGTCAAGAGAACATGACATTGATATTATACATTTAGAAAATAGCTTTATGAACTCTACCTAAGCATGTAATAACTTCATCTACAACTTCTATACTTAAAACACCTCCCTTCTTGATCACTGGGGGGTCTACTCTTACATTTCCAGTGGCCCCTAAATATTGTCACCTGGAATAAGGGGTTCTACTAGCACCCTAAGAGACTATGTCCCAAACTAGCTCACTTTTCTCCCTTCCTTCTTTCTTCATGCTATTTATTATGACAATGTTCTCTACATACAGAGAAGTAAAAAGAATAGTAAACAAACATTAATATACCCTTTTCCTTGATTTAACAATTTTAAACATATTTCATCTTTTAATTCATCTATTTTTTTCCACAAAATTGCATTTTACTTCTTCCCTATGCATTTCCTTATAAAATAAACTAAAAGACTTACTCTATATGACTGTAATCCTTTTCTTTTCATTATCATTCTTCCTTTAGCAACATTCCAAGCATTCTCATTAATTTGTATTGGGAAGTTTGTCACCAATGTGAATTTCTCCATATGTTTGTTCTTCCGACCAAACCCTTCAGTTCACAATCATACACATACATACAAACTTATTTATTTTCCACATTATAGATTCTGCTTCCCTAATGCATCTGTCCACTTACAGCTTGTCCCACCCCCACTCCCAGGGCTTAGAACTTCTCAGGGACTGCTGCAGTTGTCTCCCAGGTGAGCCTTCTGTTATGCTCTAAGCAGGTGAGAGTACTTAAAATACAGTGCTGACAGAATATTCCATGTTCCTGCAGAAACACTCCAGGAGCAGCATATTTTATTTTATTATTTTATTTTATTTTATTTATTTTTATTAGGTTAGTAGCTCCTGACTCTGTCTCTATTAACTGTCCACAAAATTGCCTATTAAGACACTGGAAGGAAAAGGAAAAAAAAGAAAACAACAAATCCCTAAAACCAGACAGATAGATACTCTATTCACTGTGGGAACATGAGGCGACACCCACAGGTTGTAGGGTTGAAGAAGTGTACATGATAAAACAGTGACGATGCCACCAATGGACGCGAAAAGAAGCAGGAAGCCACACTCTCTTCCCGGCTCCAGGGA